>NC_137975.1:41767779-42205279 GCF_963924665.1 Micromys minutus | reverse complement strand
CACACTGACTGTAACCCCAGCATTTGGAGAGCTGAGACAAGTGGTCAGAGAGCAAGTTTGAGTCTGGTCTAGATTAGATGATCACTGTTTTAAAACCAACCCCTCAGCAAACCATTATGAAGTAGTAAGGAGCACCAGGTGGTGGAGGTGCCTTTAATACCTGCCCTCAGGAGGCAGGTGAATCACTGGGAGAGCCTGGTCTACAGAGTTCCAGAACAGACAAAGCTACACAGAGAAACCTTATCTCAAAACAAACAAACAAAGGAAGGGTAGAGATGTGGGTTAGTAGGTGAAGTGCAAAGGGAGGGTAGAGATGTGGGTCAGTAGGTGAAGTGCTTGGTTCACGAACATACAGACCTGATTTTGGATCCCCAGAACACATGCAGAAAGCTAAATGAGGTGGTCCTTACCAGTTATCTCAGCGCTTGGATGGGGAGAGACAAGAGGGTCTGCAGGCTTTGCTAACCAACCGATCTAACAGAATTGATGAGCTCTCATTCAAAAAATAAGGTGGGACGTAGTAGAGGAAGACACCTAACTTCCATCTCTGCCTCCACACAAGCATGAAAGACACACTCACATGGAAAGGTGTGTATACACCATACATACATAGGAGTATGTGGACTATATAGCCTCTATATTATTGGTTATTTGAGACAAGATTTTTGTGCTTTATTACACGAGTCCCAGCTGTCCTGGAATTTAGCCTGTAACCCAGGCTAGCTTTGAACTACTATCTCAACGTTCAGTGTTGAAATTATAGGAGGGAGCCACTGGACTTCCTAATCTTGACCATGGAATAAATTCTCAGAGAAGTATAATCCAGTGGTGGGGTGCATGTGTAGTATGTATGTACAAGACTTTGCGTTTAATCTTTAGCCAAAGGGGAAAAAAAGATGAAATAAAATTTAAAGCAAATAAGGGCTGCAGAGATGGCTCAGTGGTTAAGAGCACCCACTGCTCTTCCAGAGGTCCTGAGTTCAATTCCCAGCAACCACATGGTGGCTCACAACCATCTGTAATGGGATCCAATGCCCTTTTCTAGTCTGTCTGAAAGCAGCTACAGTGTGCTTGCATAAAAATAAATAAATGTTAAGAAAAAAATTAAAGCAAATAAGATAAGAATAAAACCAAATAAATATCCAAGCATGGTAAATGCACTCCAGCTGATCCTAGTGGGTTGTGAAGTACCCAAAGGACGCCAAGCCCCAGATCCCTTGCTGTGTGCTCTGACTCAGCCAGAGTAACCGGAACACGGCAAAGACACAACCAGTACAGTCCAGCAGTTCCTCGTCTGCATAGCTTGCTGCATTGATGGCTCCTTCAGGACCCTTGGCTTTCTATAACCCTCTGCCCGTTAGTATTTGTCTCCTCAGCTCCTCCCTTCTTTTCTTGTCCAGGATGTGCACACACTGCAGCTGGAGTCCCCTGCATCTCTGAAGAGCAGACCTCTGGTGTGCCCGCTCTCTTCCTCCCCCTCCTCCCCACTTGTGCTCCGGGAGAATGTATAAGGGCTGATTTTCTGTTGAAACTCTTGTTTGCTCTTTGTCTTGCTAGAAGTGGGCTCCCTGGAAGAGCTTGGGAGGGGCAGGAAGAGGAAACAGGGCTGCCTTTCAGCCTTGCCCGGGCCTTGTCTTTAGGCTATAACTTCTCTACTTTGTTAGACAAGGATTCCCAGAATAGCCAACAGCCAGACACACCCATATTTACATCTGAGCACCAAAGTTCTTTCCAAACAAGAAACAGAACTGCCCTTCTGTTTGGTGGCTTAGGGTTCTGAGCATGCCCTTTTCTTCATTCATAGGGATAAAGTGAAACTGGCCTACTTGGGCCTGACGCTATAACTGTTGAATTGTGGCCAAATTGACCTCTGTTTCTTTTCTTGTTTATGTATGCCCCTCCTTGGGTTTTATGCTCAGCTAAAGGGCCGAATTCTCCCCAGGTGACTGCAGTGGTCCAGATGCCATTTCTCCTTCAGGTGTGGGGCTGGCAGCTGTCAAGAGCAGAGGAAAAGGCCTAAGTGACTGTGAAGACCTTGAAGTGGCTTCCGGTGGATAGGATTGGTTGTTGAGGTGCTCCTGGTGCTAGTGCAGGGGCAGAGGCAGATGGGACTGTGGAGGACGAGGGCCATAGGGCAGTAAGACAAAGGTAGGCTCTGTCTGCCGGTGGCCTGCGTCAGTCTCCCTCGTTAACTGCTGGTACCATTTTCATCCCTTTTCTCTGTCATGTTCAGCCTTGTTAGGCAACTGGAGACATTATTTAAAATCCACAGGAACGTCAAAGAAACAGGAAAAACTTTGTAAAGTTGATGCAACTTTCCCCATGAAAGGCATGAAGAAGGGGTTGAGTTTAAAGTCCAGTATGTGGGAAGCCTAAAAGGCTAATGCTGACTGTAGATCGACAGTGACCTCCAAGACCCTACTTCTAGCTGCTTGTCCAGTTTACTTCAAGAGAAAACATGGGAGACTCTGTAGAATGAAGGTCTGCTTCAGCTGTCTTGACCTGAGGCAGTAATCCCTGGATGGAGCTCGTCCATTGCTGAAGGTCTATTAGCCCAGCAGAGTGTGTCTTCCTCTTGCCTGACTAGTTACATGTGACTTTTGGTCCATATATATGGCTGAATGTAAATGTGTGAGTTCTATACCCATGTAAAGCAATAACCTTTCCAGAGCTTCAGACTTCTTTATTAATCTAGCTGTCCTGGATGACTTTCTTTTAACATGGATTCTTTTAATGTTGAAAGCAGTTTTGAAAAGGTTCTGTCATGCACATAGCAGTTTTGACCAATAAAAAATGCATGTACAACACACACACACACTCACACACACGTGCAAAAGATAAAACTGTATGTCTTCTTGGCACATATGTTTCTCAGCCTGAGGATTTGTTTTGGTTCTGTGGTGCTGCTGTGGCTTTGGCTCAGAGCTTTGCACATCCTAGGCAAGATGTTGACCTCGAAGCTCCATCCCCAGCCATGTGTTTTGCTCTATGGAATAGGTTCTCCGAGTCCTCTATCATTATGGAAGGGATGCTTTCAAAAAGGAAACTGTGATTATAAATTTGAGTTTTAGAGATTATTACTTAATAAAATTATTATTACTAAATAAATAAAACATTATACTAATCTTTCAATATCTTTTTACCCAAAACATCTATCTTCTGCCCCTTTAAGCTTATTGCTGAAACTAGTAAAAGCTAAGAGTTACTAATTGGGCTGTTTCCTTCCTTCATCAGTGTCTGATGAAGATGTTGTAATAAGCAAAGTAATGAGAATCGGGGTATACAAGAATTGTTCTCAGGACGCACATTGAGCTTTGGAAGACTAGAACAAGAAAGTAAGCCAGCAACGAAAATATTCTCCATTCTTAGTCAGAAGTCTGCACTTTGGAGCTCTGCATGCAGAGGCTTCCAGGCAGAGAGGCTAGCCATGTTAAGATTTGGTGCCCTTGCTTTTAGGGATATGGTTTATACCCAAATTCTGGACACTTTTTGCTGTGTATGTTGTGTGTGTGGGGGGGTGCACATGTTCTTGTAGAGGTCAGGGGACAACTTGCAGGACTTTGTTTTCTTCTACTCTGTGGGTACGAGGCCTTGAACTCATGTCCCCAGACTTGGGAGCAAGTGCTTTTACCCACTAAGCCTATTCTGCCTTTTCTAGTGAGACTTTCGAACTGGGTGTGATGGTGCACGCCTTTAGTCACAGCACTTGAGAGGCTGAGGCAGGAGGAGCTTTGTGAGTTCAAGGCCAGCCTGGTCAATATAGCAAGCTCCAGGCCAGTCAGGGCTACATACTGAGACCCTGTCTCAAAAACAAAACCAAGACAAAGAAGCAAAAGGCTGTAAAGAGCTGTGTTCTTGATTCCTTCTGCTTCTCGTGATCCTTACTTTCCTGCCCATCTTAAAAAACAAAACAAAAAAACAAAAAACAAAAAAGGGGGAGGAGTTTCCCTGTCATGCTGTGATCCTGATTATTCCCCCCCCCCCACGTTGATTCGCTCTAGGGACACTCTGAGGACTGTGTCTGAGATCAAAGCTATCCAAGCATCCCCAGGTTCCTTCCCGTGCTGTGTGTGTCTGGATGAAGTCATTTCAGGGAATATGTGGCTGATCCCTGAATACCCCAACTATTACCTTTCATGATCTTCCCCTGCCTGGCCTATGGGAATGGAGAAATGGAACTTTCTAGAGGCTCGTGAGTGCCAGCCGTCTTCTAAGGGTTGTGTGGCTGTCTCTCTTCTTGGCGTGAACAACATGTGTCAGAATCTTCAGATAACAAATATTTGAAAATCCTGTTAATAGGCTAAAACTATAATGAAAAGTATACAAATGGTCAGAATTCCTGGGGTTAACTCTGGGGTAACTGCGGACACATGGGGCAGCCTACTTACCTGCGAACAACAGGTTTCTCCAAGCTTTCTTGTTTGTAACAAACTCGATGACAGAAAGAAGTGAAAACATTTGGTATAGCATCTAAAGTACATTTTTCTTTTCAAATTTCTTTTCATTGTAGATTTCCCCCCCTCATTCTTGCTTAAAAAGAAAAGTAAAACAAATGGAAAATTCTGTTAAGTTACATTAATTCATTAGCAACTGCCACAAACCCTCTTGGTGTTGTACAAATGAGATGTCTGTGAGATCATTAATTGTGAGCTGCACTTTTGTTCTTCATCTTGCAGAACAAGGGAAAAGCAATCTTCATGTGACGTCCCAGGAAGATGTAGCATCCCGAAGGCCCAAGGAACACCTGTCTAATGGAAACGCAAGGGCTCAGGTTTCTAAGCCTGCCCGAAATATCCCAAGGAGACACACTCTAGGTGGGCCCCGAAGTTCCAAAGAAATCCTGGGAATGCAAACATCTGAGATGGATAGGAAGAGAGAGGCGTTCCTGGAGCATCTAAAGCAGAAGTACCCCCACCATGCCACAGCGATCATGGGCCACCAGGAGAGGCTGAGGGACCAGGTAGGAGCACACTGTCAGTTCTCCTGGTCTTGCTCATTCAAAAATATTTAAAAAATTTTTATACATTTATTCACGCGAGCGTACATACAAGTATCTGTTTGAGTGTATATAGCACATATGTATGTGTGCATGCAAACCTGTGCGTGTGCACAGATGCCAGAGGGGGTGTCAGTTGTCCTTGTCTATCATTCTGCTCTTATGTTGAGGACCATATCTCCCTGAACCTGGAGCTTGCGTTTTCTCAGCTAGACTTCAGACCGCAAGCCCCAGAGATGTGCTAGTTGGCGCCTCTCAGAGTTGAGGTTCTAGGCATGCGCAAGATTCTGAGCGCTCTCTCCAGGCCACGCCCACTCAGTCTTCTCTGCAGTTGTTGCAGTGTTAAAGTTAGACCCAGGGCTATCTTATGCTAGGAAAGCATCCCTACGTAGCTCATTTATGTTTTCGTTTGTTTGTTTGCTGTTGTTGTTTTTATGATTTGTTCATGTCAGGAGATGGTGTTACAAGCCTTTTGAAGACACTCTGGCTGAGCAAGGTGTTTCCCCTTCTTCCTTATTCTTCCCGCCTTGTTGAGTACTTACACTTGGGACTTGGTATTCATTAATCTCTCACACAACCTTCAAGGTACCATGCTTCTCCCCAGCTCACAGAGGAAGAAATGGAAGCCTGGGCTTGCAAAGCCCTTGGCTTATGGTCACATGAGTCTGTAAACATCCAGGCAGAGTTGAACTCTGAACCCAGGCGGTCTAAACCAGCTCTTTCACTCAGGAAAGATACTTACCGAAGGGTCTAGCCCGCTGGGGCACGGCAAACAAGGTGTTCGCAGGCTTTGCCCTTCCCCCATTCCCTCTGCCTTGCTAAAAACCATTAGATTACATTCCTCTAGCTTGCAGCCAAGGTCTGTTTTCTTATTTGGTTACTTCCTCCTCCTGAGGCTAACTACCTAGGTCCTGCTAGCAAGTATTGAAGTTCAGCAATCAACCCCCCCCCCCAATTAACATGCCCAATTAAAACTAAACACCTCATCCTAACATAGGGTTTCCCCTTTCACCTTTGTAAGCTGCCATTTGCCTATGGGCCACATCTTTGCTATCTTTTGTCAGTCCTTGGTCACTGGAGATAAAACCCTCGGTCTCCTTCTCTTTTTGTCTCATCTTCACCATACTGTGTCCCTCTGGGGCAAATAAATCTTTTGCTGAGAAATTGGTCTCGAGGATCCTCATCTGGCACTTTTTCTTTTCCTTTAGTCCCAGAACGCCAGAGGCAGAGGCAAGTGTATTTCTGAATTAGAGGCTAACCTGTTCCACACCGTACGAGAGTTTCAGGACATCCAGGACTACACAGATCTTCAACACCCCCTAAAAGATTTATTTATTATAGTATTAGTAGTATTAGTAGTGATTATTACTATTTTGCTTTTTATCTGAGATAGGTCTCATTGTGCAGTCCTGGAGGGCTTTGGCCTCTCTCTATAGACCAGGCTGGCCTCAAACTTACAGAACTCTGCCTACCTCTGCCTTCCAAGAGTGGGGAGTAAAGGCATGAGCCATCATGACCAGTCTACTGTTATTATTTTTATTTATGTGCTTGTGAGTGTGCCTGAGCTTATGTGTACTGCCTGCTAGAGGTCTCACAGAGGCCAGAAGAGGGCACTTGGGAGCTATTGTGTGGGTGCTGGGAACCAAACCTGGGTCTTCTTTGAGAGCCATCTACCTCTCTGAGCCCAGCTACCTTGGCTCATTGTTTAATGAGGGGACAACCTTGGAGTTCAGTGAAGAGACACGTTAGCGTTTCTCTCACCCATTTGTTTGATCTCCAGCTTAGCTACAGAGCAGGTTTAGTGTGAGAGTGGGCAGTACTGCCCTCCTAGCTGGCAGAGAAGGAGAACAGGGGGCTTGACCCAAGAGGAAGGCAGCTCTCTTAAAAATACACTTTCATTATTACCACACATGCATCAAATGCATAGGCCACAAAGAATATTGTTTTCTTAGAAAGACATGATGTAACTGTAATTCATCACTCAAGTGCTTAATACAGTGAATGAATGAATGAATAAACAAATGAACGCAAATATCCACAAGTATGTGTAAAGGTAAAATAATAAGTCTAAAAATAGACTGCCTCGTTTCTTCAAGCTGACACCGGGCACTTTGCTCTGTCCTTTTTACTTCTTTCTAACAAATCTCAGATACTTTCTTTTAGATCCTTTGCTTTCTGTCTTCAGCTACCTGTTTTCTTCGGTTATCTCGACAGCCACACAGATAGCACCCAACTGTGGCACCGGGTGTTATTGTCCGTTGGCTGTGTGCAATCACTCTTTAGCAAGGGGAGATGTGAGGCCTCCTCGGTGGCTCTCGGTGGCCTGTTATCAGATTGACCTTTGAAGTTGGAGACTGTCTTGGAGGAAGCAGAGAGCTTTCAACCATTGTGTTGAGTGGGCGGGTGGGGGGGGGGAGCCTACTGGCCTGTAGACTGGAGAGCCTGAGAAGGCTCTGTTGTCAGTCTGCAACCTTGCCAGTCTGTCACCAACGCTCTGTTTAAGTCACTCACCTTCTGATTACCCATAGAAATGGGGTTGGCATCAACTGATACACTTTCAGTCCACAGTTGATCTTGAGTGCCATTTCTCCCTTACGTGGAATGTTCTCTAAGAATTCTATCAGAATGCCTAAGGTTGTGAAATGTGGTTTGTTTGGCTTTTTTCCACATTTGTTTTCTTTTCCCTTCATACTGCAAAAAATGACAGACTATGAACTTCAGAATGGAGATGGGGGGCCTGGCTGGTGTGAGGATGGGCCAAAGACCCACGTCTGTGTGATTAAGGAAGACTCCCCTTCCTTTGAAGCAGGCTTGGGAGCATTGATGTGCATTTGAGCAATAGGATATGTGTTTTCTTCTCTTTACATCCCTGTTTTGGGAAATACTATATCCAATAAAAAGCTACTCGTGTGGAAGTAACAGAAACTCAGTTACAATTACACACTAAGGAAAAGTTGGGATTTGAACCAAAGGAAGTGTGAACTCGGAATCCTTGTTCACTCCATTGAGTATGCTTTGGGTTTTAGAGTTGTTTGTTTGTTTCTTAGACAGGGTCTCACTTTGCAGCCCTAGCTAGCCTGAGCCCCTTATGCAACCAGGCTGTCTTGAGCTCACATGTATCTACCTATCTTCCAAGCCACCATGCCAGGCCCAGGACTTGTAAGTTTAAAGTTAATGCTTGTCACACAGAGGGGACCACCAGAGTTGACTAGGATGGAGATAAGGATGGAAAAGTCTGTGTGGAGTAGGAAGGGAGATTGGTTAGTGGCCTCAGATACTGATCTTTGGTCCCAAACAACACCTGAGCGGGAACTGTGAGGTGGCTTAGCCGCTGTTTTCTCCTGTGGCTGAACAAATGCCACATTCCTCTCCGCCTCTTTGTATTTTTTGTTGTTGGTCTAAAGCAGGGTGGGGGGTAAGTGGGGGCAGGAAGTGGAGGTGGAGTGGTTTCGGAGGACATATCCGTGTGCACTCAGCTACTGCTGAGGTTCTCTGAGTCTGTCCTGCCAGCTCAGTAAACAGCAGATAAACCTTGAGGGGACTTGGGACATACCTATAGACAGCATCTCATCCGTCTGCATTCCTTGTCTTCCCCCCCCCCACACACACACTTTGTCTTCACCCTTTGTTCTACTACATTGAGACTGTGGATTTTGTTTTCCTTTGGAGAAAGCCAAATGACACCATCTGATGCACATCTCCAGACCCCAAGCCACTAAATACCAGCTATTCCTTTGTGGGCTGTGTTCCTGGCTGCCTCCCCAGCATGGTTGACAGGAAGAGACTAGCAAGTCAAAGATGATGCATCTGGCATTGAACACGAGAGCTTAGTAATAGGAAAAGCTAGGACTCTTCTAATTCTTTGCTGCCACACACCATGAAAAGAAGAACGTGGCCCTGCTGCATAATCTTAGTTTAAATACAGGAGTATTCCCTCTAGAGAATTTTACATTTAAGTTATTTACTTTTTTTAAAGTTTAGTATTTTGCATGTGTATGTGTGTGCGTGTGCGTATACACAAGTGTGGAGGTAAGAGATTAAGTTTGTGGAGTCATTTCCTTCTACCTCTATAAGGATTATCAGGCTTCTGTGGCAAGGGCCTTTAAACAGTGAGTCATGTCCCTGGCCATGTATTTGAGTTTTTAAAACTACAAATGCATTTTCTTGACTCTCAGTTACTGAAAAACTGAGAGATTACCTTACTGTCCCCAGAGGTTTGCTGAAGCACGGCTGTGCTCATTTCTGTCCCGCTCTGCCTTTTAGCCTTTCCCACAAATGACTTATTTAACTGACTTATTTGTAGGTATACACACACAGGAGAATATGGGAATTCTCGAGCGAGCACACATGTGGTGATACCAGGGAAACTTGGAGGGGCCAGTTTTCACCTCCGCCTTGTTGAAGCAAGCATCTGAGGAACCCCCCCCCCCCCCCGCAACCTGGCCTGGAGTGTGTGACTGTGGATGACAGCCACCATGTCATGGTTCTTTGTGAGCGGTTCAGGAGTCACTTGCACTTTGACCCCTGAGCATCTCTAGATCCCTTAGGCCTTTTAAATTGTGCAGGGCCATCAGACTGGGCGTCCCATTGCCTGGCTGCTGGGGGCTGGGTTGCAGACTTCAATGATATTTGTATCATAGCAGCCATAAAGGTCACTTCCGTAGTAATTCTTAGCATTTCTCTGTTCTGCTCTGTGGCCACCTGCATATCTCTCGGACTTTGTCTGAAATCCTTGTTTCTTTCCAGCCCAAATGTTTGGATGTCTGAGGAGGATTATTTTTCTTTTGTCAGAAAACAATTTTTGGCATATTTCTAAAGCTTACATTTTTAAAGACTGCTGGATCCCCCTGATTTCAGTCCCTGAGAGCTGAGGTCACATTCCTATGTCATGACATCTAGCTGAAACTTAGACAGCTTGGCAGGTAAAAGCACTAGCTGCTCTTGCAGAGGACCTGAGTTCGATTTCCAGCACCCACACGGCAGCTTATAACCCTTTTCTGGCCTCTAAGTATTGGGCATGAATATAGTATTCATCCAGATGTGTAGGCAAACACACAAATTTAACAAAGAAGAACCAGTAACACGCATGAGTAACGTGTTCACATATGTACATATTTAGCGCTATGGTCAAGATATCACAAGAGATAATAAATAAGATGTAGCACTGTGTCCAAGACAGTGGAGCAATGTGCAAAGATTGATCCTGCATGCCTATAGGGCTAGCTGGAGCAGACGGGTCTTGACTTTGAGTCCTGCCTGGGCTACAAAATAAAAAAAAAAAAAAAAAAAAAAAAAAAAAAGCAAAATTGACCAACAAATAAGTACAAGCTGCCCCACAGAAACAGGAATCCATGGCTTCCATTCAGCCTGAGCCCTGTCTGATCCTTTAACTGACTACTTCCCAGAAGGCAAAGTTAAGGACAAAACAAGAAAAGTTTTAACTGCCTTTGAGTCAGAAGAGCAAGGGTCTTTTGATTGTTTGTTCAAAAAGTTTTACTTTAAGTTTTGTACCTGCATGGGGGTGCCCTTGGGAGCTAGAGTCACCTGATGCCCTGGAGCTGGACTTCCAGGCACTTGTGAGCTACCTTTTGTGAATGCTGGACACTGAACTTCAGTCCTCTGAAGAGCAGTGTGTGCTTCAAACCTCTGAGCCATCTCTCTCAGCCCAGAAGGGTAGCTTTTCAGAAGCAAGCCCTATTAGGGTTGGTAAATTACAGGCAGCTTGAAGCTGGTTCTCTCAAAATTCACAGAAAATAGTTACAAGTGTTAATAATAGGAGAAAACACTTCCACGTTCACAGGGAAACAGCCAGGGTGAGTAAACTGTGCTGTGGAAATACCATCTGATTGGGAAAGACAGGGAAATGAGGGGCGGGGGCTGTTAGGAGTCATGGCATACCTTCATCTGGACGCAGAGAAAGCGTTCCCTGTGGAATAGCAGGATAGCAAATGTCTCTAGTCACATTTCTGATGACTTAAGGAACTTTACTGTGAGTCTCAATACCATAAACTGCTGAATGAGGTGACTCATGTTAGAGCAAAAATGAGGACCGATTTTTTGTTTTTGTTTTTTTGTTTTGTGCAGAGAACACTTCAAGTCACACTGGAGACTAGAAGGCATAGATTCTGTCTGCTGATATTACCTTTTTGAATACTGTTTTTTTGGTAGCCAGATTCTAAGACATAAGACCCTGGTAGAAGAAAGAGACCTAAAAACTCATGTATTAGTTTAGGTCATGCCGTGTAACAAATAGATCTTGTAGTTCATCTGGGATGGGTTGTGGTTCAGCATGAAGTGTAAGGGGAGGTTCCGTTGCTAAAGTCTTGTTCCCCAATTGGTTCTTGACTTGTCAATAAAGAAGGCCAGGAGCCAATTGCTGGGCGGGAGGTACATGTGAGGGTTCTGGGTCCCAAGAGGAAAAGGAGACACAGGGAAAGAGAGGGACCTTTTGCGGAGCCTTAGACACAGCTATCTTGTAAGACCTTGGGGGAAAGCTAGAGCCTTCAGTCTCTGCTATGGACAGATAGATGGCCAAGGAGGTTGGTGGGGACTACTGATACAAGCCACGAGTTTAGGGCAGAAAGAGAAACGGACTCAGTAAATTGGTAAGGGAGAGATATTTGTGCCCAGCAATTGTGCCTAGCAGGCAAATTTTAAATTAATAAAGCCGTCTGAGTGTCTTTTATCCCGGGATTTTAGGATCTCAGGATGGGCTGGTAATGCGACCCCTCACGGAGCAAAGGCAGGTAGGATAGAGAATAGAGGCCAGTTCTGGCAGCGGCTATCCCGGCTCTCCCGGAGCTGACCCAGGAGTGGCTGCAGCAGCTATCCCAGCTCTCCTGGAGCTGAGCCGGAGTGGCTGCTAGCAGGGCAGCAGCTCTGAGGCAAGCCGGTAGCGTGTTTTTTTTTTTTTTTTTTTTTTTTTTTTTTTTTAACTACACTCAACACAAAAGTCTTTGTTTTTCACACATGTTGAAAAAGTATGTTGGTGATTAAGCAGGTTTCCAGAAAAGCATTTTTCCACAGCGGCTTTGTAATTCTGTCTCCTTTTGTCTTGTGGAGATGCTGTCTCAGTACAAGCTTTGGCAGTGTTTTAGTAAGTACGAAGTTTCAACAGCGATCCTGCTGGGATCCACCTTTAACAGTTTAGAGGAGAAAAGGAATCATGGTATTTAGTTGAGGAATCTCGAACCTCAGGGAAGCGCTCCTGATGTCAGTGCCACACCACTAAATGAAGGACTGTGGTTCTTAGCCCGCTCATACTTCGTTGTCACCGGTCCTGTGCTAATGAATGGTGAATTTGCGTTTCATGAAAGACTAGTGGTTGTGTGTGCAAAGAATACGATGGTGTTAAAAGAGTCAGTGTAAACGCATTTCCTAGAGAAATTATAAATAATCTCGAATATTTCTAAAGGCAATGACTGTGGTTTTAATGACCACACTCATCTGTAGTTAGACAGAATAAAAGACAGAAGTAAAAACACAAATGAAAGAACAGTCAAATGCTTAAGAGAAATGATGCTACCAAATGAGCAAATGAAGGCGTTAGTTTGCAAGCAGCCCAAAGAAGAATGGCAGTTTCAAATATGACTGTCCATATAGCAGTTGCCTAGCATGTAGGAGGCTCTGTATCAAGCCCCAAGGAACACACTCACACCCACTACAGACTGGAGTAAGAATTTAGTGATTGAAAAAACTTGGGGACTGGTGGGGGGGTTAGTTGGTAAAGCACTTGAGGATCTCAGTTTAGATCCCCTAGCACGCATGTAAAACGCTAGGCACAGTGGCGGACGTCTGTCATTCCCAGGAGACAGAGGATCTTTATGGCTTGGTGCCTAGCCAGCCTAGTTTATCAGCTATGCATTCAGGTTCCTGAGAGTCCCTGACTCAAAACCTAAAGTGAAGAGTGACTGTGGCTGATACCTGATACCAACCTCTAGTCTTCCTTGAACAGAGCCAGGGAGGAGTGGGGGAGAGGAGAAGGAAAGGGAGGTGGAGGCAGCAGAGGAGGAGAAAGGAAAAAGAGGACAAAGAAAAGAAATAAAAAGGCTACAAACTGAGGAGTTGCAATTTTGCTAAAATTAAAAAAAAAAAAAAAATTCCATTTGCTATTGACCGAACATTACACGGAAGAGAAAGGGATCCTCAGTAGGCATCACCTTCTGCATGTGGCTTTTGATTCGGGCTTAATTGGCTGCTACTGTCCTCATTGTTAGCTTTTCTTTTAATTGGTGCTGTAGGAAAAGCAAGAGACAGCATCATGAGAAGAGCCTGATGTTAAGAACTCAGTAAAATGTTGACAAGTTTGGTGGAATAGTTAGGGAGAAAGAGGAAGCCAGAGACAAAGTGTAGATACCAAAAGCAGGAAGCATCCTCAGCAGAGCCTAGAGAGAAGAGGCTGGAAGATCTTAAAAAGACCAACCCGATTCGGTATGGAGTCTAGGTGCACACAGACTCACAAGCAGCAGGTTGTCTTCCTGTTTGCTGCTGCCTCGTCAATTAAGGTTTATTGTGGACACACACACCGAGCACAGATTTGCATTGTACAGAGGACACATCCCCGAATCTGCCTGCCGAGACAAGTGCCTTTAGTGGGAGATGTCTGAACTTTGGGCTCTGATGTGAGTTGGTAGATGCTCAGATACTCTCGGCTTTCTGACTAGTGAGTCAACCATTTCTTTGAGACTTTACCTTAATCATAGACCAAGGCAAAGAGTGCCCTGGTGGAAAAAGAACATTCACCCCTTTGCAGCAGACGCTGACCATGTGTCCGAACTCTGCTTGGTGAGGAAGAGGTAGCGGCATGTTGCTAACCATCTAGCTCAGCACCCAGTCTGTCGACAGCTATTTTAGGAGGGGGAAGAAAGTTTCAAATTGGGGGGAAAATCCCTGGCTATTAAACTTAAATGGTGTGATCTTGGAATGTGCTAATAGGCAGAATGAAGGAATCTTGGGTAGTGTCTTAGTCAGTGTTCTATTGCTGTGAAGAGACACCTTGGCCATGGCAACCCTTATAAAGGAAAGCATTTAATTAGAGCTGGCTTACAGGATCAGAGGTCAATCCATTATTATCATGGCAGGGAGAATGGCAGCATGTAGGTAGACATGATGCTGGAAGTAACAGCTAGTAGTTCTACATCAGAATCCACAGGCAGCAGGAAAAGAGTAACACTGAGTCTGGCTTGGGCTTTTGAAACCCACAGAGCCTTCCTCCAATGACACACTTTCTCCAACAAGGCCACACCTCCTAATCCTTTCAAACAGTGTCACTCCCTAGTGACCAAGCATTCAAATCGATAAATCTATTAGGACCATTCCTATTCAAACCACCCATTCAGTACTGGGGCAGAGTTATTTATCATCAGCAGAGTGCTTGCCTTGTCTGAATGAGGTTTAATATCTAGCAATGTGCAAAAGATAAGAAAGAAGAAGGAAGAGAAGACAAAAGAAATGCTCACCTTTTGCAAAACCAGTTTGACCCACACCCCTACCATTAGGGTCTTGTGTCTTATGAGAATTATACTTGGAAATGATGCCATGTCCTTCACAAGCTTGCAGGAGATCCTTGCACAGAAGGAACAGTTAGGAGGGACGAATTTCACACTGGGGATCAGAATTTGAATGCAGTCTCAGAAGAATGAGAGAGTCCTGCTTTTCTGATTAACATCTGCATCCCAAGGCCTCACCTGTGTAGGGGATCCTGATTGGATAGATTTTCCAGAATGGCGGTGGCTCCCTTGTGGCCAGCCTAAGAAAGGCGGGAGTGGACTTTGGAGAAACTGTGGATATATGGAGAGGGGGCTGGGTTGTTGCTAACTAAGCTTCGGATGCCAGCAGAAAGTATGGATTCACAGACCTGGACCATGGTATGGGGTTGGAGTAAAGGCAAAGTTTAGAAACGAGCTTTCAGAGCTATGTGAGAAGGATGATGAAACCGGCTCAGTAACAGCCTCCGTGTTTACAGAACAACAGTGAGAAGGCCAGGGTGGCAGTGACTGTCTGGAATGTAACCAGAAGTGCATATTGACACACCAGATATTAGGGAGAAGGAGATCAGTGACAGGCTGGAGGATGACAAAGGTAAAGAAAGGACTGTCACAAGTTCAGCAGAAATAGATCCAAACCCTGATTTCAGAACCCGGGAATAGTGGCACATACCTTTAATCCCAGCACTTGGGAGGCAAAGGCAAGCATGAGGCTGCCTGGTCTACATAGTTCCAGGACAGCCAGGACTACTTAGAGACCGTGTCTCAACCACTCCTGTCTTCAGGTCTTATCTTATTATTCAACCTGTACCACGCCCTTCAGAAGTCCTCTGTGTTCTCCATCCCTGACATTTGAAAACGTTTGGAGACCAGAGAAATGGCTGAGGTGGTGATACGCCTGCTGGACAAGCATGAGGACCTGAGTTTGAATCCCCTGCACCCACAAGAGGGCAAGTGGTAGCAGAAGATTTGCTACATCACCCTCTGGCCTTCTTGTGTGCCTCCACATGGACACATACACACACGGACACATGCACACACAAACATGCTCACAGACACTAGACATAAGAGTCATTAGGCACATACAATGAAAGATTAAGGAAGAACAATGACAATGAGAGGACAGAACTGACATCACAGTGTCAGCTCGTGGGTCTGTTGATGGGGACAGGTTGGATGGGAAAGTAGCAGGTCCTCCAGCAGCCTTTCAGACCCACCGTCCCTCAGCCTCACTCTGTGTTCTCATCTCCGTTATCTTCGGCTTAGCAGCTCTGCTCTTCCTCTGTGTTTCCAGGTCCCTTATCTGTGGTTTCCCAGGGGTGCCCACTAGCCTGTCTCCGCATGAAGTTGAATCTCAGCCTTTCGTGTTCTGGGCCTATGGGTTGGAACTTTGAACTGAGAGACTGATTTGTTTAGAGTGGGGGGCAAATATCATCAGGTTTTGCTCTGCCAGCTCCTCACCAAAGACATCTTTT
The DNA here is from genome assembly GCF_963924665.1 of Micromys minutus. Lineage (NCBI taxonomy): Eukaryota > Metazoa > Chordata > Mammalia > Rodentia > Muridae > Micromys > Micromys minutus. The sequence goes on along the minus strand of NC_137975.1, from coordinate 42,189,323 downwards.
TGCACAAATGGAAGGTGGGATGACTTGGCTTCGAGAGCATTGATTGGGATTGATCCTAGAGGTGGTTAGTGAGGCCGCAGGCTCAGCAGCAGTGAGTACAGGAAAGAGTGCGAGAGAAAGCCGTGGCCCCATTGTCCTGGGAGAGCAGTGCGATTTTCCTACAGTTTCTATCTACCCTCTCTCCCTCCTGCTCTCTTTCTTTGTCCCCTCCTTCCCTGTTTTCAGATACTCCAGTCAAACCAGAAGAGTCTCCTATGCAAAAGCATGCTAAATAGAAAAAGTATGAGAAATACGGTCAAAGACTGGCCTGCACTTTGCCCACTGCCCTGATCCTTTCTCCCATTACTCCATGAAACATCTATATGTTCCTTCTAGTCAGTACCAGTACTTTCAAATCTTATAAGCTAGCATAGAGTAAATATTTTCACACCTTTTCTCAGGTGTATTATTATTACTATTTTATTATTACTATCAAGAATCAGCTTACATTTTTCTTTTCAGCTAATCTCTCTCATTGTTTGAGCTTGTATTTTAAACAATATCCTTTTCTAGTTTTTAAAACTTGTCTTTTATGATTTCTTTAAATGAGTTTTATTTTAAAAAGATTTTAATTTTATGAGTAGGAGTGTTTTTCCTGCATGTATGTATTTGGACCATGTGTTTGCCTGGTTCCCATGGATTTCAGAAGAGGGTGTTGGATCCCCTGGAACCAGAATTAAAGGTGGTTGTGGGCCAATATGTGAGTGCTGTAAACTGAACCTAGATTTTCTGCAAGAGCAACAAATGCTCTCAACCCACGAGGACCTCCAAGTTTAATTTTTAATAGTACTTTCATTTGTGTATTTGTTTGTATTTTAATTGTATGTGCATATGCACATGTACCATGGTACACAAATCAGTTCCAATTTCCCCTCTGTCACATGTGTTCTGCAGATCAAACTCTGGGTAGGTGGTCTGTTTTGGCATCAGGTGCCTGTTTCTACTGAGCCATCTCACCATCCCAAAATGAGTTGAAACTTAATGTTTCTCTATGTAGCCTTGGCTGGAGTGGGACAGGCTGGCTTCAAACGTGCAGCAATCCTATGGGGCTGCCTGTTGCCTGCCACGATTATAGGCATGCCCTGCCATGCCCAGAGTCAGTCTGGATTTTGACAGGAGATTTCATTTGTTAACATTAAGCATAACTATTACTGCTCTTCATTTTAATTTGATCACAAATCTCTCTGTTCATCTCTAATTACATATGGCTCCTGCTAAATAAAGCTCAACAGGCACTTGAGTTTAGGTCTGACAAGCCATGTTTGAAATGACAAGAGACGACTACAAGGTGAAATGACATAGGCACTTAGGGGACAATGAGAATTGGACTCTGTGTCAGGAAACTAGACTGCATGCATGCAGCCTGGAGTTATGAAATAACATCAGTCAGAGCAAGAGAAGAAATAGCAAAACACTCTTTCTTCAGGAGCGCTCAGCCTTTGCTCTTTAGACCTGCCACTGACTGAGTTATGGCCTGATCGGCTTTCCTCACACCCCAGTGACTGATGGGAGTCACATCTGAGGGATTCCTTCACAGCAAAATCTTGACTGGGGTTTGATGGAGCGTCTGGGCACCAGAGCAGAGCCAGGTGGCTACACAGAATTAATGCCCGCCGAGCACCATTAAGCAGTGGTAAAATAAGAAGGGGCAGGTCCTAAAAGAAATTCACAGCATCCAATAACAGCCTGAGCATCAAGGCCTGGCAGGATGAAGGTTTCCAAGGTTGGGCACGGCCATTTCCCTCCAAAATTCAAATACTGTTTTTCTTTTGGTGACACCCAAAATATGATTTTCACTAACAAAATGTGTCCTTTTGTTTGTTTGTTTTTTGTTTTTAGTGACTGTTGGCTTTTCTTTGTATCAGGTTGCAGAATTTTCTAGAGAAAAGTCTAGACTGGGTTTTCCATAGCCTTACCTTCATCCTTGGGATCTGTTGGCCATGGGTTTTGAGGGTTGAGAATAATGTTGTGTTAACCCTGTTCCATGCTGTTCATGATAGCCCGCATACATGCCAGAACTAGATCAATGCAGTCCCTATGTCTACCCACTGCTGCTGATGGCGGCTTCCATCTTAGACTCTTCCTGGCCAGACAGGCTTCTTAGATTCTCCCTAGTTGGGCAGTCCCAGAACTCCAAACATCTCTTTGCTCAGGACGTCTGGAGGAGCCACAGAGAAGTCTGCACTTAGCAATCCAATAAAGACTTTCAAGTTGGAAGAACTCCACTTGGCCTCCTTTAATTTATTCAGGACTTTCCTATCCCACTGGGAGTGGTTTTATTAAGCTATGGGTAATGCTGCCTTTGGTTAAGCACAGGTATTCTGGGTCAAACCTTGGGTCCACGCAGATTTATATTGAGACTCCAACACCTTATTTCTGTGAGAGACCCGCCCAATCTAATCACGTTGAGTACCTATAAGAAAGATGGGAATGATCATCTTTCTTACCTCACACTGTGGCTGTGAAGCTCAAAGGAAGTAAAGATTGATTATTTTAACAAATATTCATTGAAGATACTGTTTGCTAACGAAGCGACAGCTTCTAAACCACTTCTTTACCAGATACACGCGTTCTTTCATTTTTCCGAGGCTTTATTTCCGAGTGTGCATGTCCCTACTTCCGTTACAATATAGACTTGTGGAAACAGATTCAAGAGTGTTATTTGTTCTCTTAAGTCAATTATAGATACAAGAGATGTCAGGAAACTTTGAAACAAGCCAGATTATTGCACTGGTTATTTTTCTCCTCATTATACTGAATACCTGGTATATAAGAATCCACTTGAAGGAGGAAAGATTTATTCTGGTTCATGGTTTGCAGCACTGTCCACAGTGCTGGGGAAGATATGCTTGCTGGAGCAGCTATGGTGGCAGACAAAGAACAGAAGAGAAGGAAGGAATCCGGAGGGAGGGTGAAGCAAAGCCATCAGTACCCCGCCCAGCCCCCATCAATTACAAACTTCCCCCAGCTACTCCCTACCTCCTGAAGATGCCAAGGCCTCTCAAAACAGCACCACCTACTGGAGAGTAACTGTTCAAACAGACAAGCCTGTAGGAGACATTTCACATACAAACCATTACATTGTTTTAAATGCCTGAACTTGGGTTACTAGTTTAGTAAGATCATGATACTATTCTTAAAGGGTTGGCAGCTCCGTATTTCCCTCATTTGGGGACTGTAAGAGAAGTCCTTTCTGGCTGGGCATCCTTGAATCAAATCTTGGCATCTGTGCCAGATCCCATGTGTTGTCCTTATGGCTGAGATTGCTGGGGCATGAAACTAGCCCACACTAAATCAGCCACGGTTCCCACATCCCATAATGATGTCATCCCCGGAATTTACCTCTGCTTGCCTGCCTATGAATGGGTTAATCCTGGCTTCTGCCTCCAACCTATTTTTGTAATTATGCTCATGTGCCTTTCACATGCTGATTTTTTTTGAATCACTTTTCCAAGCAAAAGCTGAGATACTGTCATTTCCTAAATAAGCCAAAGGGAAGATTTGGCCCATTATAACCACTCTGCCTGCTGAATCTGTTCACAGGCTCCTCTCTAATGGAACGCTGAGGAATAACTGTAATTGAATAGTGCTTCCACTCTATCTGCAGATTCCACCAAATAAAACCCAGATTGGGTTCTATCTTGTTTTTGTTTGTCTCACATTGTGTGTGTGTGCCCCCATTGGATGGAGCATAAGCCAGGACTTCATGTGGATGGATTTTCAACTCACAGGCAGTAATTGAATCTCTGACAATAGCCTTGCCTCCCAGGAGGATTCCAGCCCGGAGCTGTTGTATTAAACACGACTCGTTCTTGGTTCCCTATGAAGGTAATGTCTCACCTGTTGACTGTGAACTGGGGCAATGCAGAACTCAGAACTGTCCGTGGATGGGATCCAGAGACCTTTCCGTTCCTTAACAGAAAGAGCCACTCTGGGGTTCTGAAGCCATGTTTTGCTCTCCACAGAGGACGGTGTGAGCTTGGCATAGTGTAAAACTTACCACTTGTTCTCTGACCTCCGAGGGTAGGTGCTGCTGAGCCTTGTGCAGTTTGCTGCAGGGTCCTGGAGAGTGAGAACTGGTGGGACCTGCAGCACAGCAGCACCCAGCAGCACCCAGCAGCACCCAGCAGCACCCAGCAGCACCCAGCAGCACCCAGCAGCACCCAGCAGCACCCAGCAACACACAGCAGCACACAGCAGCACACAGCAGCACACAGCAGCACACAGCAGCACACAGCAGCACACAGCAGCACCCAGCAGCACACAGCAGCACCCAGCAGCACACAGCAGCACACAGCAGCACCCAGCAACACACAGCAGCACCCAGCAACACACAGCAGCACCCAGCAGCACACAGCAGCACCCAGCAACACACAGCAGCACCCAGCAGCACACAGCAGCACCCAGCAGCACCCAACAGCACCCAGCAGCACACAGCAGCACACAGCAGCACCCAGCAGCACCCAACAGCACCCAGCAGCACACAGCAGCACACAGCAGCACCCAGCAGCACCCAGCAGCACCCAGCAGCACCCAGCAGCACCCAGCAGCACACAGCAGCACACAGCAGCACACAGCAGCATTCAGACTGTCTGATCCCATTCAGTCTCACTAAAGTCCTTTATGCTGTGGTGCCTGACAGCCAGTTGAGAATGGTCGGTAGACTCTGGTGGGTTTGGAGCAGGTCCATGTGAACGTTCCAATGCCAGACGTCAGCAGTTTTAAACCTGGAGAATATAGGGTGTCTGTGCCATGTTTGGAAGTGGGAAGGCAGAGTAATGAGCTCAGTATCATAACCAGGATGGTTTCAGGACAAATTCAGCAGAAATATGTCCAAGAGAGATGTCTTAATGGTTAGGAATATTTGCAGATGTTGCTTAGGAGCCAAGATCCCTTCTCAGCAGCCACATGGTGGCTCGTAGCTGTCTTTACCTCCGGTTCCGGAGGATCTGAGGCTGCCTTCTGGACTGCAGGCAGTGGGGCATATGTGGTACACATATAGACAGGCAAGCAAGCAAAACGTCCGTACACAAAACTAAAAGTCATTTTAAATCTTTTGGTGTGAGATAGTGAAAATTGTATACATGCATAAAAGCCGGAATGTCTTTTAGGGGACTTTCCTCTAAATGCACAAACAGATGTTCAGTGTTTGTCTGGTTACTTACATAACCTTGGGAGATAAGCACGTGCACCCTAGGAAAGGGTTAAAAATGTCTGCCCCTCCTCCCACCTCTACAGCCACAGGGAAAGGCACACAGCTGCACATGCACTCACCGACACACACACTCAGGTAAGGAACCTGTTTTGCAAGTTTTCCTGGTTAAAAGTAGGTGGGGGGGAAGGGTTGGTGGGGGGGGGGGAAGAGCAGAAAACCTTAGAAGTTCGGATTGAAGATTTTTCAGAGTAACTTTACCCGGCAGAGAGAGGCACACATGTGCCACTGTGAGGGTTTTTTTTTTTTTTTCCTCTTCCTCTTCCACTGATTAAGTGCATTGTTAGACAGGGAGGGGCAGATTAACGAATGGCTATAATTTTGATCACTGTTTTCTGCAAAACAGTTCAAGCTTTGAAAGCGAAGCCACCGTTTTTTCCGCTCCCTTGCTGCCAACAGCACAAATTACACCGCACCGAGATCCCATACCCTGCTGAAAAGGTTTCATTAATGAACAATTTCGGATGATTCCTAAGTCTTTGCTTGACAGGTAACGTTGGCATGTAGGCAGGTGAGGTTAAGGTTTCCATGGAGATTTATGATGTCATGCTTGAAAGAGCATGTCAAGACAGCCAGTTTAACAAGTAGTTACTCAAAAAGTCCTATAGGCTACAAGTAGGCTTTATGCAAATGAGGAGAGTTTCGCTGGGGAAAAACTGCGAAAGAAAACAGCGGAGACATGGAGGGGGTTTACCTGACAGCCCGGAGGAAGGATGACCCCGCAGAACATTAGATTCGGAAGGTTTCAGAAGATGAACTAGGATTTCTCGGTTCACCTCTGCCTCCCCTGCGGAGTGCTCGGTACAGGTAAATGCATGTGGTTTCTCTCTCTCTCTCTCTCTCTCTCTCTCTCTCTCTCTCTCTCTCTCTCTCTCTCTCTCTCTCTCTCTCTCTCTCTCTGTTTGTTTATTATTTCCAGTTATTGCCAAAAGGTTATTTGGTAACACTGTGGTCTGTTGTGAGCATTGTTCACTTGGCAGAAAGAACTGGGTTTATAAGCTTTTTCACACGGGAGTTCCAGCTTCTGGGCTGTCTTAAGGGCTTTGTTGTTGAATGGATTGAGGTTTTCGAATAGGGCTGAGAAACAAGTGGCGTGTTATGTACTGTGCAGACTGTTCATGAAGAATGCTGCAGGAACGCTACGGAGAAGGACCCACAGGATGACTGAGCACCCAGATACTGCATGCATTTGTTTACTGTTCCCAGATATGGGGGGGAGGTACGAGGGTGTGTGTGTGTGTGTGTGTGTGTGTGTGTGTGTATCTGACTGTAAGACTCTAGTAATTCGGAATTTGCACTTTGTAAAATATGAGAAAATAAAATCTTTGCAACATCTCGGAAGTAACCCAGGACTCAAGATTACAAACAGGGCCCTCTTGTTTTCAAGTGCGCCTGCATGTTTTAGTTTGCTGTTTTGTTTTTTTTTCATAAAAATGTTCTCTAGGACTAGAAAAAAATGAACCGTACTGGAGTTATTAGTTTGTGAACTTTTAAGAAACTAGGTGTGGATAGCAGAATGGATGGAAAAGAAGAGGAGGGGAACGTGATTCAAAAGCTTGCTTCCGGACAGAAGGCTGATCACTTGGCACTGGAGGCAGGTGGAGAGCCCGGTAGCCTTTGGTGGCTACAGACCCCTCAGGTGGCCGCTGAGAGGGGTCATATCCTGCTGTGAACTGTTCTAGGAGCAGTTAAGCTCTGCCTCTTCAAAAGATCATGGAGAAAGCTCATTTGTCTCTTTCAGATAATAGCAGGATTAAAGTCTGGGCTCAAGATACCTGGAACCGGGAAAATAGGGACTTTTAAGACACAAACTGCTTAGAAGCCCAGAGATGGGCTTTAAGATGTTTTGAATATGTAAGCACAGAGTCTGAAATGCTGCATCTGAGAATGTGGATTAGCACCAGAATTAGCATTCAGTTAAATTGTTACCAGTTAGCTCAGGTGACAAAGAAGACAGTGAGTCCTGTTTTCCTCTCTTACTGGCTGTGTGACTGGGGAGTAAATTCATACCCTTGAGCCTCACTTTCCGTCATCCACTGAGAGTGACAGTCATGGTGTCCTGGCTCAACTCTAAGTGTTAATGTCTCCCGTGTTATGCATTGTTTTTGCTTAAGAGGCACGAGGCAATTCAGTGACTACAGAGTTGCCTTTTCCCTCTTTTCAATCCTCTTCATGTCTTTACAACAGCCAAGTGAAGACTTGTAGACTCTGTGTTTTGGAGTTTGTAGATGAGTGATCTATGACTCAGAAGATGAAGAAAAGATCATATTATACTTTTGCAGATTCAATATAGAGAAAATGATTAAATCACTCCCAAGCAGCAAAAACAAAAAGCATGTTTGTCAAAGGAACAAGTATATGTGTGTGTGTGTGTGTGTGTGTGTGATGTATATATACATATATAATACATTTATATATTACATAATTAATAGTGTTCGTGCTACTATTTGTAGAGAGGTGGTTGAACTTGTACAAATGCACTTTTTACTGATAAACTGCACCTACTTCACACTTTTGAAGAATCACTTATAGTGGTCACAGTGATCGTAGAAGTGAAAACCAAGCCTCCCAGAAACTATGGGTTCCTCGTGATGCAGGATTTCTAGGTAGCAACTCCTTGCTTCCTTTTTCATTCTGGACTTTGGCGCCTCCTCCCTAGTTTCCATCCCAGATGTCTGAGCTCCATTTCAGGATCCTCCGGCTACTGTCTCTTGGGTGCTGGAATTACAGGTTTGCATAACATCTGGCTCACGAGTAACAACAGTGGATCTAATCAGAGAAACACTGATAGTTCTGGAAACACTCTGATGGCAGGTTTAAAAGTTCCAGGTTTTCAGAGGTGCCTAGACTCCATGCTTCCTGGAAAGGCTCTTAGCATGAGTGGGCTCCCTGAGTTGATCCTAGACTCCCTTTGACATCTGAGCTGAAGCTCTGAATGCATTCACTGTAGATTAATGCTAGTGGTCATATGAATCCTGCTTTATGGCTGACTCCAGCTCCCAGGCCCCTATTGGGAAGGAACCCCATGGGGCTGGTTATCTTATCTCCAGAGAAAATCTACAAGTCCAAAATTAAATCTTTATTTCATAAAAGAGATATGGCAGAAATTTAACCCAGGGTAGAGAGCCTGCCTAGCATGAAATCTACCAGCAAAAGTGACCCAACGCTTTAGATGCATTTTAAATCACTAGTGAATATATTTTTTTCTTTTTAACTGGCAAACCACGCAGTCACCTTGCTCTTTATTACACATAATCGTTGCCATTGTAGCTATGTTGGATGAGTAACTAGTGATAGACTATGGTGGGGTTTGGAACATGGTGATATTTGGTGAAGGTTCAAAATCAAAAAGGGTGTGTGCAGGGTGTAAAGAATCGAAGTGCTTGGGTTCAAATCCAGCCTCCATTACTTTCTAATGAAGAGCATGTATTGGTTGTTATATACCAGTCAGATGGAGCAACCGGAGTCTGTCTTATGGATTAAACGCAGGTCTTCCCACGTGCTAGGCAGCACTGTTCTTTGTATCCATGTCCCCAACCTGAGATAAATGCCTCTTAATAAACGAGTTAGTGATCTTTCATATTGTATTACTGCCCTATAGAACTTTTTAAAAATTCATTTCTTTAAAAAGGAAGGCACTGGAATGCCCTAGTGTGAAAACAAGCAAGAAGTTTGCGTTAGCTGGCTGTGGAGGAGGCAGAAGAACGTGTTCTGTGTGGGAGGACAAAGCTATTCTAGATTCTGATTGCAGTCCAGGCCTTTTTTATGTGATTTACCACTGAACTTTATTAGAAGCACACCAAGCATGGGTGTGTGTGTGTGTTTGTGTGTGTGTGTGTGTGTGTGTGTACTTCCATGTATGTGTTTGTTGGCTGTTGGCACTGAGCCTCATATGTACCAGGGAAGCTTTCAACCACTGAATAGTACAACCAATTCCAAGGATCCATGTTCTGATGCCATTGGAGAATAATTTCTAATTTGTTGTTTTGAGACTGGGTTTCTTGGCTGTCTTGGTACTTACTCTGTAGACCAGGCTGGCCTCTAACTCAGAGATCTGCCTGCCTCTGCCTCTGCCTCTGCAGTGCTAGACTTAGGGTCAGTTTTTTAGCTCAGACAGATTTAAATTTATGATCTTCCTCTCTAACGTGTTGGGATTAGAGGTCCAAACCACTGTGCCTGACTTCTCCAATCTCTCTTTATTTCAGAGACAATTGACATCCATCACAAGAAAGGCCTGTCAGGACAGGTGACGTGGCTATGGCTTGTCCTCCTGGCCACTGGCACTAGAGTTGGAGTAGAAGAAGTAGAGAGATACAGTCACCCTTGCATCACCAAACTGTGCTCTTAGTTCAACTGTTTACAAGATGTGAGCTTTTCAGAGGAGACCAAAGTTGGGACATATTTTTTATCGTACATAGTAAAACAGAAAGCTATGATTTGGGAACCATTTCATATCTTAATGTGAATTTCCCAGAGGTCTTTACAAAAATCAATTGCCTTTTCATAAACCGCCTGACTTTCACACTTAACCTATAACTTTGTATGAGAGGAAATATGGATGGGTGGATTTTCATTTCTCTCCTTGATTAGAGTTGTAAGATTTAAGGAAGCTAATCTGCTGATGTTTCTTCTTCCTCATCCTCTTCTTTTTCTTGTCCTCTTTTCCTCCTCTTCTTCCTTCTCTCTCTCTCTTGCATTCTGTGAATGTGACCTAGGGTCTGAAACACCCTAGGGAAGGTTTTATCTGAACTCCAAAGCAGTGCTATGAGATAATCTAATCATTCCCCTCTTACTGTTCAGAACCAAGGAAATGAATCCTTCTTGGTTTATGACAACTGTGTGGCCTCAGAAAACTGGAGACCTTCAGAGTCATGGACTCTGCTGGAGAAAATAACATCAGGACACCCTAAGTAGTGACAAAAGTAGGCATCCTGGACCAGCTTTTTCCTGGGGTTTATCTCTATTGCGTTTGCTTCGGAAAAGAGAACACAAGAGAGCATGTGTTGAGATCCATGACTGTGTGACTTGTAAGTACAAATGTAAAGAAATCCCTGTCATAAGCTCTCCCAGAAAGGAATGAGCAGCTTATTTTATGGGACCTGTCAGTTCTATTAGCTCAGAGTCTAGTGGATGTTAGCATCTAGGGTTCAATTCCTAGCAACCACATGGTGGCTTACAACCATCTGTAAGGGGATGCAATACCCATTCTGGTGTGTCTGAAGACAGCTTCACTGTATTCATATACATAAACATGTAAATGTTAATAGTACAAGTCCCCCACACACCAGTACCTGTCATCAACATCACACAGTTATGTCTATTACAATTATCATCTGTTAAATAGAGAAACATCTGTATGTAAGAGTAGATGCATGTAGGGCTGTCCAGAGGATACAACACGTAAGAACAGCTGCTCCCAAATCTGCTGACCTGAGTTCACTGGGACCCATGGGGTGGAGGGAAAGAAGACCCTCCAACAATTTGCCCTTTGATTTCCACGTGGGCACTGTAGCACTTAGCTACAAACGCACAGCACACACAATCAAACAAATTAGCAAACATAAAAAAAATAAAAGAGGTACCAAGACAGAGAATAAGGGAGAGAGAGTCTTGATGCTAAAGAAAAGGGAGTGGGGATTTGAACTCAGCAATTCCAACTACAGCCCGTGGAGTCACTGGAATTCTCTAATTTACTCACAGTTAAGAATGTGATCATACTTTAAGAATGTAAATCACGCTTTAAAAAGTGATTTGTTGAGGAGGTCAGATTTCAGATGCTGTAATCAGGGAAGGTTTACCTCCGGCTAAGCGGAAGCCCGGTTTTCCTCTGTATCTCCTCCCATCAGCCACCGGGGCATGGAGAACTGAAAGGGGCGAGAAGAGACACTGAGTCAGGCTTAGGGATTACTTGTGAGGCGTGTCAGATACAATCGTGAAGCAACTTTCTTTTCAGCAGTATAGGTCAGGAACCTGTTCTCTGTGCACAAACACCCCCTCCCCCACCCTAGTTTCCCAAAGAGTGAACCCAGAGGGAGGCTCATAGAGTAGGGTTCACAGAGATCAGTGCCCCTGAACCCACGCACATACACACACGTCTTGTTTTTCTGTTGGATGTCAGAAGTGTTCACCGGAATGGAGGAGACAGAACGGACAACTTTCGTAGCCAGAAATAAGACCAGGTGGGAGACAGCTGACCTGGGACCGGGGCTCTAGAAACCCTTCATAATGATCTCTGGGAGTTTCCATAAAATACTAAATTCGGGGTTGGGGGGTATAACCCAGTGACAGAGCAAAGAGTCTGCATGCACCGTCTTCACCACTGTAAAACAGAAAATGAACAAAATTCAAAATTAAAATCACCAAATATATAGAATCAGGTGATTTTCACATAATAAAATTTTCTAACACCCAACCACGTGATACACCGCAGCTTCCAAGGCTAGATAGTTTTTCTTATTATTTATTTATTCTTTTTGTTTGTTTGTTTCCTTTTGGGGAGGTTGCAAGGGTAGAGGGTGGATATGGAGGGATGGCAGATGAGTGGGATTGGGGTGCATCGTGTGAAATTCGCAAAGAACCAATAAAACGTTAAAAAAAATTACTATACCCCATGAACAACAGCGAAAACGGAACAAACAAAACCAAATAAATTACAATATATATAAACGTCATCAAGAAACCTGGGGCTTAACTTCTCCTTGGAAAGTGTGTTACTGTCAAGTGCAGACCAGGCACAGGTTTCTGTTCCACTCCTGTTTACCTCACCCACCTGACCCCTGTGCTAGACACTGATCCTAACCTGACAATTGCGTCTGACTCTGGTGGCATTGTGCTGGGACAGAGGGACTCTCGTCTTTGTTGCTGGACAGATTTAGTCTGAGTTCTGGTTCTATGTTTACTATGCAAGATCACCCAGATTCACAGTGTGAGGAGTACTCAGCCCAGTACCCAGCATGGGGTGTGTGCTCAGTATTTGGGAAACAGCTCTACTGGAAACATCCCATGCCATTTTTATGAGGAATAATAGCTTTTTACCCAGTGTCTCAGTTATTCTGAGGTGGTTCAGGTTGGGAGGGGCCCCAAGGGTCTTATACTTGTTTGTGTGTTTAGGCAGGTGAATTGTTTTCATTGTTCTTTGTTTTAGAAATAGCGTCTCTCTAACTAACCTTGGTTGGCCTTGAATCCACTATGTAGACCAGTCTGGTCTCGAACTCATATTCTCCTGCTCTACCTTCTGAGCACTCATTTTTTTGTTTTGTTTGGGGTGGTGGGGGAGGGGGATTGGTTTTTGAGACAGGGTTTCTCTCTGTAACTTTGACTATCCTGGAACTCCCTCTGTAGACCAGGCTTGCCTGGAACAAAAGAGGTCTGGCTTCTGGGTGTTAGGAAGAGCTGACCTTCTGAGTTCTGGTGTAGTGTGCCACCATGCCATTTTTATACTAACCACGGTGGCCTTATTCTCACACTTACCAAGTCACATGTCTGGCGTTCGTGGGTGCTACCCTCCACTGTCATTTCGTTATTCACTGTGGGCTGGAAGTCACTTGAGAAAAAAGGTCTATTGGGCAGAGAGTGTCAGGTTGATCCAAATCTCACAAAAGAAAAAGACCGATGGGAAGAAGCCAGCCTAGGAAATAGCAAAGCTTGGATTTTTCAGGAGAAAGGATAACCAAGGCAGAGATCCCAAGGAACAGAGCACCTGAACAACTCTGGTGATCCAGGCAAGGTGGCTGCAGTTCCTGAGCAATAGTTAAGACCTTGGAATATTTTCTTCCTGCAGCGCAGAGGATTTCAAGCCAGAGAGTAATTGTTTTAGTCTTTGTTCAAATGATACTGTATAGAGAGCCGCCTAGGCAGGGGCACTCCTGATTGAGCCTGTGCTCTTCCCTGTCAGAGGAGCTATCCTCAGAGGAACACTAGAAATCTCAGCCATACTGGGGAGTCCCTAAGTCACAGAGTTCTGGGGATCTGTCTGATTGGGTCCCACGCCTGGTATTCACAAACACATTTTTACTTCTGCCGCTAACCCACAAGGGCAAGTGTTATTTCTATTTTGTTTTTCCTACTTCCAACCACATTCAGAAAGTCTGCTGTGGCTACTAAAGTGTTTCCTTTGAACCACCAAAAAAGGTACCCAGGGGCACAAGGTACCCAGCATGCAAAGTGCACTGGAGGCCATGATGCCCAAATCATACATCTCCATTAGGTCCCTGGTTCAGGGTTTTTTCCAGTGACATGATAATAGCCCTGATCTCTTCATTCACTGTCAGCTGAAAAAGAAAGTCAGTAATTTATACTTGAGAGAATTCGCTTTAACTTTTCCTGCAACCTGGTTCACTCCAACGTGGCTAATGTACCCTGGGAAGATTGGCAAAGAATTAGGACTGTAGGCTGGTTTTTTTGTTTGTTTGTTTGTTTGTTTGTTTGTTTGTTTTGTTCTGGCATAAAATCCAGGACCTCACAGGCTAAGCTTGAACTCTGCTCCCAGTGCTGGGCTCTCAGCTCTTCAAGTCCTACTGACACCTTAACACCGGGCTTTGGTCATTTTCCACTTGTTTGTGACAATTACTGGAAAGCTCATAGGTAGCATTCAGCTCCCACACTTCAGAGGCAAGGAGGTGGGCTTTGAACTGATGTGGCCTGCATTCCTCTTGCCCTGAGGAACCAGAGTGGATCTGAGGAGCCGGTGGGGTTATACAACTTCAGAGAGCATACGGCCATGTGAGATGGGCGGTGTACGTCATCTCTGGGTAGTTTTCAAACATTTGGATGTCAATTTGTTTAACTCTTTATGTGGAGGTTTTTGGTGAAGCTCCCGATTGATGAAGCAGCGCTGACACCGTTGGCAACTCAGGCTTTGTCAGTTGATGGTGATTTACACAAAGCTCTGCCTCCGATTCCAGTGTTCATGAACTGTCCCATGTCCCAGCATGTCCCAATGTCCTTACACTAGGGAGCTAGAAATGTCCCCTTCCCATGCATCTCACTCCACTCTCTTTAATGATTGGTGTGTGGGTGGAGACAATCTGGCCAAGTGTAACGTCTGTTAAAGAGACACATCCTTGCTAGGATTTCGGTATCCACGTCCCTGTACGGTAAAACTACACCCATAGTCCATTTGCATAACAGAGAAAAAATCCGGTATTTCCTTTCTGTGAGTGAATCACACTCCCATTCCTGAGCCTGCCTACCTGCCTGTCTATCCTGCCTGTCTGTCTGTGGGTTGTGGCCAGCCAGCTAGTTGGACAAATGAACTAGGCTGCAATCCAGCTGCACTTGTAGGAGGCAGGACCCGCCACTCATGGGCCCGGCCCTTTTATCCTCACAGAACTCTGAGGTCTGGCTGACGGCCACAGCTGGACCTGAGCATGGAGCCTTCAGCCCACTCTCCACGGGAAAGACCAAGGAGGGAAACGGGCCTTGGTTACTTCTGCTGCCGAGGGCCCCATGGCGCAGCAGGCAGGAGACAGGTACAGAAGTCACATGATTCTGGGGTGGGGGGTTGTCTCCTTTCCCAGGTGTGTCTCCCTTCCATATACTGCTGTGTCAAGTTTCTGGTTTCTGGTTAGTTTGTCCTGAGTGTGGGACAAGGAAGGATTACTTTTAAGTTAAATTATAGTTCTCAGGCTCAAGTTGATTGTTCTCAATTGTTAAATCTTGTTTAAGGATAACCAAATTGTTTTACCTTATTGTGAAAAACATAACCTCTTAATTTTCTTCAAAAAAGGTAGAAAGCCTTTCTCTTGATGATAATGGAGCGTTTCTAACTAAACTGCATCTCACCTCACCTTGATGGATTCTGAAATCGGACTGAGGGTCCTGGTTTAGAACTGGGGCTGCTTAGCATGTGGTGCCTCTCACCTAAAATTCTGAGTGTTTGGGCTGAGACAAGAGAGTTCAGGGCCTGCCTAAGGTACTGACTGGGATCTTGCTGTGGGAAAAACAAAATAAATCCCAAAAAATGAAACAGCAAAAACAAACAAACAAAAACAAAACTCACCTCCAGACTACTTTTCTCAGGAATCTCTCCGTCAGTTTGTTGTTTTTGGAGTGGTGGGCATAGAACCTACAGCCTTGGGTGAGCTAGGCAGAGCTCTACCATTGTGCTGCACCCGGTCCGAAGCTGCAGGCTGTCTCGCCGCCACAACCGAAGACAAAGCCTTAGCACGTTCCATCTTGTTCTCGAATGACTTAGAACCCTGTATTGATCTGGGCAGGGGCCCTGAGCAGAAGCGGCAAAGCTCTACAGTACTGGGGAAGCTGATCAGCCCTCTCCTGTGAGGAAAGAGGGCTTTGGTACCTTAGAGGCTGGGGAGGGACTTTGTAGGAGTTCATGTAGAGAAAAAGTGAAATTTCAAACCAAGAAAGCCCTAAAATCGCGTTCGTTTGATGTATTTCTGATCTGTTATTTCATGGAACTGTCTTGTAAATGGCAGAATTATGCTTTGGGATGAAACTTCATGAAATGGGGATAGTTACCACATCTGATACAGGAACATAGTAAAAAATAAAAACAAAAAAATAAGTTTTCTTAGTAGAAACCATGGACTAGGAAATACGAGAATTGCTTTGTGGAGTGTGTGTGTGTGTGTGTGTGTGTGTGTGTGTGTGTGTACGTACACGTACATGGATATGCATGTACGAGTAAGCATGTGTGTGCATTAGAACATCCAAATGTTCCGTTGAGACTACACTGTAGCAGCTGAAGGTTAATTCCTTGGCTAGTGTACTTTTTTCGGACTTTTTTCTTTTTTGTCAAGATGGTCCTGAGCACAAGGAAGCAGGGCAAAATAGGGAAGAGTAAGGAAGGCAGGTGATGCGGTCAGAGGTAGGAAAGGAGGCAAAAGGCCCAGGGACTTAGAAGGGCTGTAAAATTATCTTTGACTGGGGGGAGTATGTGGGATTGAAACCCATGCTGACATCTGACTGCCATGGAGGTGTGGTTAAGAGGGTCGATGGGTTTCTCTGTGCCTGGGGTTAATTCTTGAAGAACTGGATTAGTTACTGGGGGAGCGGGTCATTGTAAATCTGGGTCTCTCCCGTCTCCCACATGTACACACTTGCTCTAACACTTTCCACCGTGGGCTGAAGCAGCAGAAAACCCTCCCTGGCCCTTGCTCTGACTTCTCCATCTTCTAGAGCATAAACCCAAACAAACATTCTTCCGGCTTCATGTGCCACCTGCTTAATGCTTCTGAGTCTTGATCTGATTATTAGCTCAGGTCACACATACATAACTCAGAGACTAAAGGTTAACCAGATCAGCCCTGACTGATAGAGGGGTTCCTAAGGCTAGATATAGCTCATGTCTTCTCCCAGGACCCAGGGAAAGCTAGGGATGAAGAACTGGGGTCTTTTCCAGGGGACATGTTATGCCACTAATCTGTGACTTTCTTGAGGGAAGGGGAATGGTTGTGGACAGGGGGCTTGTCCGCTCATCCCGCTGTCTTATATACCAGTATTCTACAAATCATAATTCTAGTTCCTGATTCAGCTGCCACCGCCTTACACTTCTGTCCCTTCAGTTAACCACAGGGGCTGAGTAGGACCCTCTGTTAACCAGAGCTTCTACAGCTCTGGTTTTGTTTTTGTTGTTCTAATTTAAGTGTGTGTGTGTGTGTGTGTGTGTGTCTGTGTGTCTGTGTGTGTATGTCTGTGTGTGTCTGTGTGTGTGTCTGTGAGGCCAACTGCCTAAGGAGGCCAGCGGATGAATCCCCTGGAGCTGGAGTTTTGGGCAGTTGTGAGCTGACTACCAGGAGTGCTCTGAACCAGCCCTCAAGACTTCCACAAGAGCAGTACAAACTCTTAGCCACTGAGCCATTTCTCCAGCCCCTGCTCACTAGAATTTTAAGGTCTCTGATGATGAGCGCCTTCCACTGCAAGTGTCATATAAAGACAGATTCTAAGTCATGAAGGTGAGGTGACAAGCAAGTTGCACAGTGAGTGCTGGGGAGCGACTTTGAATATGCTGGGCCAGAGTTTTTCCTCCAGGACACATCCTTCCTCGGTCTTCTGAGACCAGGTTTACTATATAGCATAGGCTGCTCTGGAATCCGAAGTCCTCCTGCCTCCCAAGTGCTGCCTTGACAGGGTGCCCCAACATTTCCAGTAAATGAGACAGTACCACACATGATGAGTTAGTGCGGCCTCCAAACCCCCCAAACGGAGGTTCACGAAGGGACTACACACATGCTCAAGCTCTGCAAGCGACACAGGATCTTTGAACCCTGACTGGCTGGGGCTAACAGCTGTGTGAGGTAAAAGAACAATGTGAAAAGGTAAATTGGTCAAAGGTCCAGCTGCGACTCCGGCCGCAGGCATCCCGCGTACAGCCCTGTGTTGTGGTGAGGAGCAATTCCCAGCATTCCTTGGCTTAGGTGTTACTGTGTCAGAGAACCTGAGGACGCCTTATCAGCGCGGTGCCATCTGGTGCCTTCCCAGGAGGCTGTTCTGCCTCCACCCCAGGCCCCCAGGGCAGCTCTGGATGAAGCTGGTTGGAGCAGAGACAGACCAGAGCAAGAGATTAAGTTGCCTGAAGTGACCAGGAAGTTAAAGAAATAAAGAATAGGGTCTGTGGGGGAGGGGTGTGTCCAGAAGCAGGAAGGAGAGTGTCCACAAGTTACACTCACAGGGATTCTTAGAGGTTTGCTACATCATCTGAAATTACTCAGATAGGAATGTCTTCAGAATACCTGTAACTAACTGTGGGCTGTACTTAGGAGACCTTTCTAGAAAGTTTTAGAACAGTCTTTCTCAACCTGTGGGTTGTGACCCTTTTGAGGGTTAAACGTTTCACAGGGTCCCATATCAAATATACGGCATATCTGAGATTTACATTCCGGTTCATAACAGTAGCAAAATTGCAGTTCTAGAATGGCAACAAAATAGTTTTATGGTTGAGGGTCGCCACAGCATGAGGAACTGTACTAAAGCACTGGGAAGGCTGAGAAGCATCGCTCCAAAGCCTGGGACTGAACCTTCTAGTTCAAGCACATTTACTCTCTGAAGGGGACAAACTCACCGGAGGCTGTGCCTCCAGGGCCAGCTCCTCCCAGATGGAAGGACAGGTGTGAAGAAGAACCAAACTAGTCTCCACCTCTTTTCTGGGCCCACTGGGTCCAGAGCCCAATGCACACACACTCACACACACATATACAAGCTTACACACACATTTTTACACAGTCACATACTCGAGCTCACACGCACTCACACACATACACACACACATACACTCTCACACACACATCCACATGCTCACACACATTCTTACATGCACTCTCACATGCTCACACACACACTCACACACACAGTCACACACAATCTCACAGTCACACACACTCACACTCTCACACTCACATTCTCACACATGTACTCACACTCTCACACACTCACACACACATTCACACACATACTCACACTCTTACACACACTCTCACACACACTCACATAAACACACACACACAGTCTCATATACACTCATACTCTCACACTCACATTCTCACACTCTCATACTCACACTCTTACATACATACACTTACATACACACTCACTCTCCCACACACTCATACTCTCACACACACACTCAAATACACACTCACACTCTCACACACACTCACACTCTCATATACACTCACACACACACTCATATGCCCCATGCTATCCTCAATGCTTTGCTTCAGTGGCTCTAAAGAGCTAAGGTGTCTCCTAGGGATTTTCCCAGGGCTGAGACTCCAACCCTGTGCTTTCCCTGATGCAGGGCCTCCCTTGCCTTTGTTTTTCTCACCTTGTAAAGAAAACATAAGACATTAGTCTTCAGTTGTGAGGGTGTGTGGAGGAAAGAATAATGGTTAGGATGGAAGAAATCTCACTGTATTATCCTTAGCTTGGATGTTTATTTGCTCACCTATGCCCTTCTGTGTGTGTGTGTGTGTGCATGTGTGTGTGTTGACTATAAATATTTCTTTGTACACTTGACAAAAATTACTAACCCTGGGGCATTGGGTTTTGGACCTGGTGTTCCTGTCTTCATCGAAGGTGTCTGCTGCTTACCTCATTGATGGGAGACTCAGGAGGGGAGGGAAAGGTGATAATGTCACACAGTATTGGAGTCACAGGGTCAAAGTCCTCTTTGTAGACAGTATCTAGTTGTAGAGATGCAGGAGGTGTTAATGCCAAGGCCACAGATGCTGTTTGCACAAGCCTCCCCCCACCCCCATCCTAACACAGATCAATGGTGCCTTGATAGTCTGTTGGTTTGCCTTCTGAGATGGGCATGTGGAATTTGGCACCAACTTTAGGCTTTCTCACAAATGTGCACTGTGTGTGTTACTGACCCGACCTACTGTACTGATTTTTGCATTGTTCATATGGGAAATGGGCCCCAAGTTCTAATTCTGAATTTAATTAGGACTGGTCAAGTACTTTTCTCCCAGGCTTCAAAGCTCTGGGAACAGAATCTTCTACAGAAAACTCTGGAAAGCTGATGCTGCATGGAAAAGATATTCGCCTGATCTAACCATGGGAAACATTCCAAATTTAGATCCATGAGCTCTTTGCAGCAACTGAGCCAAGGCATAGTGAGTGCTTTGGCCTTCAGGACACAGTTGTTGACAGGCACAAGAAGAAAGACCCTTCTCTGTGCATGTGAGTGGAGGAAAAGAAACCTTCACATATAGCTACTACTATGCTATACTACCCAATTATAAAACATATGTGTGGGTGTGTGGATGTATGTGTAGATCACCAATACATCCACGCATGTATGCATCTATGTATTTATCACCAGTACATCCATGTCCCCGTGAAAGCCGTGCAAGAGAGAACAAATTGGACAGATTAGGGGAACTGGGGTCCGTGTCATGTAGAAGTAGACAGTTGTGCTGAGGATTCAGGTATCATTCCACCTGTCCAATGGGACCCACAAGATAGAAATGGTTTCAGAGAGAGTGTGGATGGTCAAGTATGGGTATGAGCGTGTTACCAATCAGGTGGGCAGGCTTTAGCAATATTTGCAGAAGTCCCAACTTACAGGCTAGATGAAGTAGGACACTAAATGCCTGAGAAAGTACAGTTAGTCACTTCAGTATCACACAGGAGGGACAAGGTCCACTCACCTAAGGAAGTGCCCCTAACAGCAAGGCTCGGGTGTCCGTCTTGGATGTGGTTTGCTGCTGCCTCTGAGGTCGCCCACTACAATCTTGTTGTTCTTCTGTCCACACTTGGGCTGCTTCCAAGAAGCTGTGGTATAAATACACAGAGGTTAGCTGGACTCATTAGCTTTTCAGCAGTTGTGAGGTGGCTACTCTGTTTTTAATGAAGCGTCTGCAGAGGCGGCTCAGTTTTGAAAGTGTACAAAATGCTAGACCATTGTAGGACCATGCTTGTGAGCCATGTGGGAAATGCTTGCCACACCAGCCCCTTGTGTTTTCATATGCCTTGGTCTTAACCCTGCTACAGGAAATCCCAGTGTCTTCAGTGTCTCTCAGGAGAGACAATGGGTTCTTGGATGTCTAAAGCAACGAACTGTCTCTCTGCCTTTCCTTAACTTCCCCGTGTTTAGTGAGCTGCTGTTTGCCTCTGATATGCGTTAGGACACTACCAATGATGCATTTCGGCTGTTGGATTTGAAAGGTTTTTTTTCCTCCTGTTACCTCTACTGCTATGGATGGGCCTCGCTCATGTGATAGAGCTAAGTTTCTTTGCCAACATCTTTATTATAAAAAACAATACATGTAAATAAACATATAGCTATTCCCAGTGAATAGGAGGAAATTTTAAGCTTTTTAAGGGAAATAGATTTGCTACTGGATATTATAAAATTATTTATTGGACCCGGTGAAATTCTGGTTCTAGGGCCCCTACACATACCAAAATTTGTAGATGCTTTAGTGACTTATTATTTTAAAACGTGTAACATTTCCCTCGAATCGACACCCACCCTTTCATATACTTTGAACCATCTCTAGATACTCATGGTGCATTATGCAAGGCACTTTCTATGTAAATCGGATTAATTTGCTGTTTTATTTGTAGGAATCATGAGACAAAAATAGTTTTTACATGTTTAGTACAGTCACAATCTATTTTCTGAATATTTCTGTCATGCCACTGAGCATGGAACCCACAAATTCAGAATCTGTGGCTGAGAGGGCCTACCGTACTTTGCCACTTATGAACCCCAAATCCATACAACAGGTACATTGCCATTTTTCCTTCTCTGCTCTGAGGCAGCTGGGAGCAGACTATATAGTAGCTTCAAACTGTTCCAAATCTAGCATTTTCTCTATGCATTTCTTCTATATCTGAGATGTGTAGAGGGACAGGAAAAGTGATGTATTTTAAAGAAAGCGAGTGACTGCATACCCAGCAGTAAGGGGAGGGGAAGGAGAGCAAGAGCAAATACCAGGAAACAGCTCCACATTGGGCCCAGTGGACAGTGTGGTGTAAACAGATGTAAGATGAAGTCTGAGATAGCCTGTTGAACCAGTAAGACCAGCTTCAGCCTTGACAGAAGCAAAGAAATGCAGCCAAGCGGAACATGCACAGACATTCCAGGAGGGTACGGAGCAGGCAGGGATGGCGTGTTTGCTTCTGAGGATCATTGCAGAGCACAGCTACAGTAGAACCTTCGTGGTAGAAACAACACAGGGATTGTGGAGAACAGGAGAAGACATATCTGAAAGACTTGGTTTTGGAGACGAGGTCTCGCTGTGTAACACTGCCTCTGGAATTCACTTCTGAATTAAAAGTGCTCACCCCCACACCCAGCCTGAAGTAGTTCTTTTTTTAATTTATGTGTATGTGTGTTTGCTTGTGTAAATTTATGTGCACCCTCTGCAAATAGGAGCCAAGTAGGCCAGAAGAGCTAGAAACTGGAGTTTGAGACAGTTATGAACCATCATGTGGGTGCTGGAAACCAAATCTGGGTCCTCTACAAGAGCAACAAACTTCCTTAACCATTGAGGCATTTCTTCTGCCTCTTGAAATAGCTTTTCTGATAACTAACTTTTTTTAAAAATTGGTTTGTATTGTTGTTGTTGTTTTGTTTGTTTTTCAAGGTAAGGTTTCTTTGTGTAACTGCCGTGGCTGTCTTGGAACTCACTCTGTAGACCTAGCTGGCCTTGTACTCACAGAGATCCGCCCATCTCTATCTCCTGAATACTGAGATTAAAGGCATGAGCCATCACCAACATTCTTTTTTTCTTTTTTCATCCATCCATTCATCCATACTCCCTATCTGCTATCTTTCTATCTGTCTGTCTGTCTGTCTGTCTATCTATCTATCTATCTATCTATCTATCTATCTATCTATCTATGTATCTATCCATCCATCTATCCATCCATCTATCTAGTGTATATGAGTGTCTGTGTGTATACATGTATGTGTGTGTCTATGTGTCCTTCTATCAGTGATTGATCTCATGTTTATCAGCAAGTATCTTTACACACTAAGCCATCTTACTGGCCCAATCAATGCTTTTCCTCTTATATTAATTCAGCTGGAACTTACTACCATGTTGGCTTAACCATTTTCAAGGGAGGGTTTATACATTGAACCGTATGTGATGGTTACATTGATTTTTACACTTGTTTTCAGGTGCACTAGTGCTTATTTCAGGTGAAATAAAAATAACCTTGGATGATGCCACTGTGTACATCTGGTCAACCCTTTTCTAACAACTCTGACCATCATCTTCATAATAGTTTACACTGCTTAATCCAGTGGTGATGGGCATGTTTCCAATGAGATATCAGGCCTCTTCCTTGGCTTCCTTTCTCAGCTCTTACCTCTATTCTAAACAAAGTCTGAAAGAGAACTCTTATTTCCAAAAGCAACTCTGAGTGAGTAGAGTAGGAAACTGGGTAACCAGACCAGTCTCTTGTACTATTTGTCTGTTTCTGAGAAAAGCATCTCCCTAAATACCCTAGATTACCTTCATACCTTCCAAACTTCTGCCTCTACCCTCCAAGTGCTGAGATATAGGCATGTAACACTCACTTACATAGTGATGAGGCTAATTGTATTTTGATTTATTAAATTTTCTCACAATATTTTTTGATCATACTCATTCTGACCCCCAAATTGATCTTTTTTTATTTATTGCTTTTCCAAATACTTTGTCTTTTGTTGATTCTGCTATTATTTTTTGCTACTTTTGATTATTATCAACCCCCCCCATATTCCCTCCCCTGTGACTCCCTCAGAGGCTTGCTGACAGGAACCAAAAGACCCCCGGCAGGATGGTAACAAGCCGTAATCAGAGGTAAAGAAGTTGGAGTGGAAATTTATCAGGTTTGATAATACGGGACTGAATTATTCATAACATTGGGCATCTGGAAAAATTAAATGAATTTTTATTAGAAATCCACTAAGAGCTGGACTCACACAGCTGCTAGGAGGATACAGACTAATAAAGACCATTTATGCTCTCAACGAGCTCCAGTTCATTTCCAGACGCCGGCATACACAACCAGTTCAATGAATGAACCTTCTGCTGGCCGAGTGTGCTAAGCCGTATCTGAATCCAGAGGAGCAGCGTTCTCCCAAGAGGCAAAGGTGGACTTTTTCAGAGAGTCTCTTTATCACTGTAGTTGATGCACAGTAAGAGTCATGCCACTTTTCACTGAGAAAAGACGCCAGCTGACATGTGCATGCTTTTGGTTAAAAAAGAAACGTGCCTTTCTCTTGGTGTTGCTGCCTGGCCGCCTGCCACCTTGCAGTACATGGGTCGGGAATTTTCATGAATGACATCTCCTATTACCTTAGGTTTAATTAAAGAGGAATGTGCTTTCTGGTTACCCTGTGATTGACAGTGGTAGCCGACCCTTTAAGTCTGGTTCCTGTCCTGCAGCTCCCCGTCTCTAGCAGTCATTTAATCGTCTGTTCACTCGGGCCAGCACTTGCTTCAGGAGTTGCTGCTTACTTATTGCAGTGATGGGGAGCAAACTTGGACTTCTGCATGCTAGGCAGGTGCTTGGCTCTCTTCTGTACCCCTCCTCCATCCTGAGGAAATTGTGGGTGAATGGGAGAGGAATGCTTTCATTTGGCTAGAAAGGTCAGACTTCTTGCGTTGGATTTTCCAAAAACTGAGCACAGTGATAATTCCCCGTCTACTTTATGGTGCCTTTGAAACGAGTCTTTGAAATGGGCAGAGAGCTTTGCTTTAGTGGCTTTATCTCCCCCCCCCCCCAGCCAATTAACTTGCTGACCTCCTGCCAAGGTTTGTCCATTTAAAAGAGGATTGCCTTAAACATTCATCAGGAAAGCATATAGCAAGTGAATGTTTAAGCAGAGGCAGGAAGGCTAACGTGTGGACCCGGGCACTCGTTCGCTCAGTGCTTATCACTTGGAAAGCAGGTGCTCTGCCAGCTTCTCTCTTATGTGCAGCCCTCGTGATAGAACAGTTTTGATTTTTCACAAGAAAGCTTGGAATGAGTACCATGGCTCATGCCTCTAAGTCCAGCCGTCGGGAGGCAGAGGCAAGCGCACTACAAGTTAGCGCTTGTATGTACATAACAGCTAGCTTAGGCAACACAGAGTTCCAGATCACCCCGGGCTGCACACTGAGGCTGTGACTTTAAGAAAAGAAGGAAGAAGAGAGGGAAAGCAAGAAGAAAGGGAGGGACAAAAGGAGAGCTGCGATCAGTCCATACAAGGAAGATAATTCTTATAATGTATCATGCCTTTTCCATTCCTAATGATGGGGGACCTTGTAATATATATATATATATATATATATATATATATATATATATATATATATATATATATATATATGTGTGTGTGTGTGTGTGTGTGTATGTATGTATGTATGTATGTATATGTGTGTATGTGATATATATTGAGACCAGGCTGGTCTCAGATCTGCCTGCCTCTATCTCCTCAGTGCTGGAATTTAAAGGTGTACACCACCACTTCTCAGCTATGAAACATATTTTAAGCTTCCATATCTGTGTTTGGAAAAGATAGTGAAAGGCCTTTAAGATTATTGATGTAAAGAAACAGCTTTACTCATCGAACACAGGGCAGTCACATGAGTTCTGACATAGGTTCCGGATGCTCACCCCATTGTCTGGTCCCAAGGACACTGACTATGTGAGCTATGGGATGAAATGCTTGTATAGCATCCTTCCACTGAGAGAAGGGAAATCTATGTGTACATAGCCCACTAAGATAAATCACTAAACTGTACAGATAATGACACCATATTTTTATCTTTTGCCTAATTAGCAGGGGAGCTGGTGTTTCTCTTTCATGGTCCTCAAGAGCTATGCTGGCTTGTGCCTCCAAATCCAGCGCAAGGCAGTATTTCTGTGTATTCCCAGCCACGCCCTATGCCTTTCTGTCGGTGCTGCCGAGGGGAGATGGGTACTATTGCCAGATTCCTGTGAGAATAACAGGGTTTTCAGATCATCGTGAAGAAAATTACTGAGATTCAATGTCACTGGGAAAAGGCATATTCCTAATTTGCCTGTAATTTTTCCTTTAATGGGTACTTTGGCTCCATTTTCAAAGCACATTCAAAGCTTTCTTTCCCAATTTGGCATCAAAATTATTTCTTTAAATGCTTTTAATTTTAGGATTATTTTCTCCTTTGATTGACATAAAGTGTATCATTCCCAAAGGGAAAAATATCAACACGTATTTGAATGAGGGACTTAATACTGAGTTTGAAATCGCCTACCTAGGAGTGAAGGGTTAGTGGTTGTAAATGCCAGGGAAAACACTCCATATAACCAGCACACAATGGGAATGTGGAGAATTTGGATCATGAATACTAATTTCAGTTCTTGGTATAACTGTTACTTCTCATTAAGAGAAGGAAGAATAGGAAGGATCATATTGTACTCAAGGGACTTTCATCGTATTTCCCCTGTGCTCTGTTTATTCTAGCTCACTGTGTTGCTTTGGGCTTCAGTGTGCAAAGAAAAGATATTTCATGCTAGTCTGACCCAGCCTTCTATAAGGTAAAATAGGCCCAGTTGTGAAGTTCATGCACTTATTCCCATTTTAAGCTGGTCATAGGGAACACAGAAAGACCAAACTCCATGGGGATGCTCACTAGACCTCGACCTCTGGTAGGAGGAGCTCTGAGCTGGGGAGATGAAGTAACATTCCCGTACCCACAAATGCTACCGGGGTAAAGGGTACCTCTGCCTCCATATTTCTCTCTGCGTGATCAACACCCTTTCTCTACAGATGG
Organism: Micromys minutus; assembly: GCF_963924665.1. Taxonomy (NCBI): domain Eukaryota; kingdom Metazoa; phylum Chordata; class Mammalia; order Rodentia; family Muridae; genus Micromys; species Micromys minutus. The sequence continues at coordinate 42,162,869 of NC_137975.1, read as the reverse complement.
CAATCTGCTTAGAGAATGTAATCAGATGAGGACAGTTACCAGGAAAATCACTTAGAAATGCCAGTACCCAGACTAGGAGCCGGGGCATTGAGAACTAAACTAGGCTGGTCCTGTTTCTGACTCACTGTGTGGCCTTAGCCTCTTGGACGGTTTTTGAACTCGGTCATCATACCTACTACAGAAGCATTCTTATTACATGTATAACTGAGGAATGTCTGAATTTTCTTTCAACTCTAAAATGTCTCTTCTAAGCAATCAATTGTAGAAATAATATGTTTTGAGCCGGAGAGATGGCTCAACAGCTAAGAGCATTGGATAATCTTCCAGAAGACCCAGGACTTCCACCATCTGCATTGCTTTAAAATCTTTAATACTAATTCCAAAGGGTCTGATCTTTCTTTTAGTTTCTTCAGCCACCAGACATGCTGCAAGAACACCCATGTACATGTTTGTGTGTGTGTGTGTGTGTGTGTGTATGTGTGTGTGTGTGTCTGTGCGTGCGCACGCACACGCACGCATGTGTGCACAGAGGCTTGTGTTCTTATTGGCATATTCTAAGGAGCTGAATTGATACCAAGCAAGCAATCTTGTTACTGATGGAAATAAAGCACTGAGGTCATCTTCTACCCCAAATGACTACAGCAATTTTAGATGCATTCCAGCCAAACTGAGATGTTAAGAAGTAGCAGGTTTGGGCTAGAGAAATGGCTCAGTGGCTACAAGCACTCACTGCTCTTCCAGTGACCTGAGTTCAATTTCCAGCAACCACATGGCAGCTCATGACTGTCCTATGCTGTCTTCTGGTATGCAGAGGTACATGCAGAAAACTACCCATATCTTTATAAATACATGAATAAATAAATCTTAAGAGGAGAAGGAAGAGGAGAGGAAGAAGGGGAAGAGGAGGAGGTTTGAAGCCTGGTAATGGTACACACCTTTAATCCCAGCAATTGGAATGCAGAGACAGAGCGAATTATAGGACAATCAAGCTACACGTAGAAACAAACAACAAAAGTAGCAGATTTGTTTAAATGATTACCTCTCAACTGTTTTTTTTAAAAAGATTTATTTATTTTTGTAGTGCACTGTAGCTGTCTTCAAACACACACTAGAAGAGGGCATCAGCTCCCATTGCAAATGGTTGTGAGCCAACATGTGGTTGCTGGGAATTGAACTCAGAACCTCTGGAAAAGAAGTCAGTGCTCTTAACCACTGAGCTCTCTCTCCATACTCATCTCTGAACTTTTATAGATTTCCTTCAAGGTGGTGGCGACCCTTACTGAGTGTGGGTAGAGGTCTACTGTCACACAAGCGATTCCTGTGGAATAAAACAGATTACGGCGGTCTTTTTCCACCCTTATAAGCTATTGCCTGGAGGCAAAATTCTTTCTTTCTTTCTCCTAAATGCATATTAGAATAAAGTCTTCTTTGAAAAGTCTTAATGAAAAGAACAAACTCAAGAGCAGCACCCACATGGTTCTCTGCAGTCTGAGGAGGACTCCAGACTGTTAGCACAATGTCAGAGGACTTCTTTCCACTGCATAAAAGTCAGCGCCATTCTGCTCCAGACACTCAGCTCACTGCTATTTATGGGGATCAGGCTTTGAGAATAAAAAGATATTAAGGAACTAATTAGTGCTCTAGGAGTAGTTTTAACAACACTAAATCTAGACATAATAAGCTGGGGTTTGTATATGAAATGCCTCTTCAGTTTGCCCAATTCTGAAAGGGGAAGAGTTTTGTTTAGAGCCTGACCAGGTGCCCTGTGGCTACTGGAGAGACCAGATGATTTATTAATATTTGCAAAGTGTGAGTACAGAAGAATCTTTAAACAATGAGCATTAGCATCTTTTATGAGGTAAAATAGATCTCTACTCTTCTGCCTTCATTGTGACTTTTTAGTCTTCCTTCATGGTGCCCTCAGTCATATGACATGGCAGAATCTGTCCTGTCTTATTCTCTTTCTCAGCTCACTGATGGTTCCATAGAAGAGGTCCTTTGCTACTCTCAGTGTGCAATTTACCATTGAAGGAATTAGGACATCTCATGGCCTAGCTCAATTTGGATCATGAGTAAGATTTCCAAACAGAAATGTAAGATATGAGGTCTATCCAGGGCAGATACCTGGTGTGTTAAATTTTCTAGCGTAGTATCTGTATTGGTTACTTTTGCACAGATGTGACCAAACTATCTGGCAGAAGTTAAAGGGAAAAAGATTTGTTCTTGCTCACAGTTTCAGAGGGATCATGCCAGGGTCTCTTGGTCTCATGCATTTGTACAGAACATCATCGTGGTAGTGGAGTGTGAATGAACAGGCTTTCACTTCTTAGAGGACAGGAAGTCCAGAGAAGGGCCAATACTGGGAAACAGGAAAAGATACTGTCTCAAGGGCATGCTCTTCCAACTGGACTTCACAGCCTTTATCAGCACTCATAAATTGTACGACATTACGTTAAAGCCACCATACTATGTTCCATCAAGGGATTAATTAATTAAGTTAGAGCCCTGTAGTCTTCGGAAATGCCTTCCCAGACACGTTAGACTTGTGTTCCACTGTTATTAAGCATCTATTAATCCAATTAGGTCGACATCAGAATGAAGCACAACTGTACTAATGACTTAGAAATGCATCCATCAACTCCAAACACAACTCAAACCCTGTGAGCCATGTGCTAATGGTTCTCATTCTGTGGATGACTAAACTGATTACTGTGTACACAGAGCGGATGAACTGGAAACTGCCTGATGCTTACTTTCAGATTGGTCCAGCATTGTTGGATAACTTTGGGGAATAATGAATGTTTTTTACTTTCTGGCAGTTAAGTGCTATTCATTTTTTATCTTAACAATTTGAATCTTGTTTTTAAACTCTAGTTCTATCTTTTGTTTCTAGTGTATCTTTTATCATCTTTCTCTTCTACCTCTCTAAAGAATAGAATTTGAAGAACATCTGATAATGTGCCTAAGGCAGAAAAACTGTCTTGCTCCTAAATTGAAGATTAACATTTCATATTGTGTAGATGAAGGTCAAATCCGCAGTGTGAATGTCTAGGAATCTCAGTGCACACATAGGTAAGAATGTGTTTGAGGACATAACTCCCCAGTGAATATGATTCCCAGTGAAGCCATCATTTTGTGGAAACCTGTTTTGCAGGTGACAAAAATATGTGATTTATTTTTTAAAGGTGAAATTTATATTATTTCTAAGTTATATGTAATGATTTTGTCTATGTGGTAGCTATTTTGTTTGTCAATATGGAAACATCTGGAATTAACTAAAACATCCAACTTACTGGGCACACCTGTGAGGGAAAATTTCAATTTATTGAGATAGGAATATGCACCTTAAATCTAGATCATTTGAGGTAAAAAGACTCATGTAGTGAATTTTTTAGTTTCTTTTAAGATGCAGAAATATTGTAAAAATATGTTTTTGTCTTAATGTCAGGTGTGGGTCTACTTCAGTTCATTCACAGTACTGACTATGATTTGCCTCGTTCAGGGCCATGGTTTTTCCAGTGGCAGATGGTTTCTGTGATTGTGTTATGTTTAGAATTCTGTGGAACTTTTTAAAGGGTATATACTTGCTAGGTCCCCAAAAGGCAAGGTGGGTTTTTTGTTATTGATTGGTTGCTCTTGGTTATTGTTTGTTAAGTAATCATGGACAAAGAAGAGACAACAACAAGAAGAAATTAGATATCCTGAAACTTGCCCCGAGGAACTCAAAGTTCCTAATTAGCAGGAAGTACTCTAACAATAACATCATCCCTTCTCCTCCCTATCTTTCCCCCTCTTCTGTCTAGTGTTAACGGGTAGAAAGGAAGAAAAAAGGGTGGAAGAAAAAGGGACCCACAAAGTAGTAAAAGACAGGTTACAGACCTACCTTAAATCTGGGTCCCACCTCATGACAGCCTATATAAAGGATAAGGAAGAGAGAAGCACTTAAAAAATCACAGTGTTTGGAGGACCGCAGCAGTTCTAGCTGATGGTGCGTTCAGCACAATCCCCTTGATCTGAAACTAGTGAGTTCTTTAAGATCTTAAAAAACTAAATAGCAAAAGGAAATGAGCTGACTGCATTACCTATCCTCTGCTGTTTAACTATTAATCTTATTTTACATATTCACACATCATTATTCCAATATCAAAGTACAGTCAACTCCTTATTCTAATATCAAAGTACAGTCAACTGTCGTTATTAGGAGCAGTTAGATTTTATTCTGAAGAGTACCAATTCCTTTTTATTATTGCTGTGACTAACTACCTGGCAAATGCAAATTTAAAAAGAAGAGAGAAAGAAAAGTTTCACTTTGGCTCACAGTTTGAGGGTGTCGTCTCTGTCATTATGGGGAAGGCATGGTGTGGGAGCTTGAGTTTTCCGTAGTCAGGAAGTAGAGAGAGAGAGAGAAATGTAGGTACTTTCTCTGCTTTCCCCTTTTTGTTTATTTTAGGGCTCCTACATCAAGAGATGGGGTTTTTCACACGTATGTTGGGTCTTCCCACTTCATCCAACCTTGTCTCGAAACACCATCACAGATGTGTGAAGAGTTTGAATTCTAGGAGAACTAGATTCTGTCAAGTTGACAATATTTAGGGAATATTGACTGACCTTTAAAGATGACTAACTTTATCTAATATTAGCTTTCTGCTCACATTATTCTTGCCAGCTAATTAGCACAGAGCACTGCTTTTGTATGTACATGTGTGTTTCTATTTTAAGGCGCCATCTGTAATAAATACCATTGATTTGGGTGTATGGAGGTCAGCAACCAACTCTACTGTAGTTCATGCTTGATTGATGCCTACCCAATACTCATGGTTTCTCTGTAAGGCACAGCACAGCCTCCTGAGTACTCAGAGCACTAGAGTTTCCACACTCTGCTCAAGGACAAATCTAAACTGCAAAAACATCAAAAAGAAAAGACAAAAGAAACATGAGGCCCTAAATAGACCACAAAGAGAATGCTTCCTCAGACTGAACCAGGAGGACAGTGTTGCTGAGTTGAATGGCAGTAGAAGAACCCAGACTGTTTGCTGTTCTGTTGAGTTCTCTGCATATTGATGTGGGGCTGTATGCAAAGTTTAGCAAGTAGGAAAACTTAAGAGAATCGGAAAATAGAGTAACTGATTGTTTTCTGTAGCTTCCTTTTTTCTTTCTTAAGAAGTCTTTGCAGATGAGATCAATGCTCTTTCCTAGCTGTATTGACTTTCAACCTCTGCAATTTTATTAAAGACAGGAAATGTCAAAGTATTAATTAAGCATTTCCTTTATGGGCAGGCTATGGTAGGACCCCTTACAGTTGCTTCTCCACTTTTATTTTGTTTTGTTATTGTTTGTTTGGAGACAGGGTCTCACTATGTAGTCCTAGATGTCCTGGAACTGACTATAGAGACCCGGCTGGTGTCAGGTTCAGTGCTCTTCCTGCCTCTGCCTCTTGAGTACTAAAACTACAGGTGTGTGCTACTACACCAGCTGCATTATTAGTTATTTTGTTTTGTTTTTAATATTCTTTTTAAAACTGAACATCCTTATTCTGGCCCCCCATAACGGGGACAGAGTTGAGATGAGCTATGGCCGACGGGCCAATCGCTGCCCTAGACTCAGCCACCTCTCTTTCTGCCCAGGCCTACTAAGATTGTGTAGGAAGGGCTTAAGTTAATTTGTCAATTCTAATGCTTGATGCTGTGGGTTCTACTGGTACTTAGAGAACTTTATGGATCTAGGGTCTAAGAGCATTGGAAGCATTAGTGTCATGTCATTCTGCATGCTCTTAGTACAGTCAGACTGGAAAGCAGCAAGTGGGTTTGGTTGTGTTTGCCCATCACCTACATATGGATACTGAATGGAACTCGGGAGCAAGGCTGGGCGATGCTGAAGCTTTACCCTCCTGTATAAAAGAAAGGACTTTTCAGACATGCAAAGGACAAAACGTTCTATCTTGTTCTTGGAGGACATTTGGTATTTAAAAAGGAAAAAGATAAAAAATAGGAGGTTAGACATATTTTAAAATTTTAATTTACTAAGTGTGTGTGTGTGTGTGTGTGTGTGTGAAAGAGAGAGAGGGAGAGAGAGACAGACAGACACAGAGAGAGAGACAGACAGATACAGAGAGAGAGACAGAGAGAGACAGACAGACACACAGAGAGAGACAGACAGACACACAGAGAGAGACAGAGAGAGAGAGAGAGAGAGAGAGAGAGAGAGAGAGAGAGAGAGAGTATACATACATTTGAAGATCAGAGGACATTTTTGTGGGAATTGATCTTCCCACATTGTTCTGAGGCAGTCTTTTGCAGTGTCTGCTGTTGGGCTATTGTGGATACTGGCCTGTGAGCGCCCTGTTGCTTACCCTGCCCTTCTCCATCTCAGGATAGGAAAGCAGGGATCGAAGCTGCTGCCACAGCATCAAGCCTTTTGCTTTTACCTGGGTTCTGGAAAGCAAACTCGGGTTGTCCAGTTTATAGAGTTAAGTGCTTTCACTTGCTGAGCCAACTTCCTAAACCCCACAAGTTTAATTTAATTTAATCTTCATTTTTTACTTTATGTTTATGAATGTTTTGCCTACAAGATATCTGCACCAAGTGCATGCCTGGTACCCACTGAGGTGTAAAAGAGGATGTCATATCTCTTAGCTACAAAAGATTGTAACTGTCTGAATTACAGAGAGCTGTGAGCTGCCGTGTGGGTGCTGGGAGTTGAATCTGGCTCCCAGAAGAGCAGCCAACACTTTTAACCACAGAGCCATCTCTCTAGCCTAGCCCCATCCACCAAACTTTTAAACCAACATTAAAATGTTTTATGCTTTTAGGATCTCATCTCTAGTTTTGTTTGTTAAATTTTTAAAAGGTAAAGTCTCACTGTGTTGCTTAGGCTGGCCTCGAACCCACAATTTGCCCTAACGTGACCTCTGATCCTCCTCCTAGGATGACAAGTATGTGCTTCCATAGGAGCTCACAGACGTGAAAAAGTCTTGATATTTTTCCCAGTCAAGCTTACATTGTAACTCGATAAGAAGATGGCAGCTTGCCAACCAGGTAGCCTTGCCAGTTCTTAGGCTAGATATGTGAGTCCAGATACCGGCAGCTCCTGGACTGCTGACCAGCTCCCTCCCACGTCTCTGAGCTGGGCCCTACCATGGCTCTAGAAACCATGTCAGTGGAATATCTGCAGTCCAGAAGATGCTACCCTGGGGGACTTTCGAGAAGGGTATGGGCAGCTGCCAGCCAGGTCTTTCCATGTCTTCTCCGACTTGCCTCAGCAAGCACCGAAGGCCAAGGGCACATCCACAGGACACCCACAGTATGGTGGATGTCTAGGGAATTTTCCTCTTGCATCAGAAAGCAGACCCCTGGCTGCTTGTCGACCCTATGAAGACACCTTCTGTTCTGTGAGGCTGGTGATGAGAAGCTGCCTTGGGTAAGATGCTTTAGACCGTATCCATGCTGCCTCTCTGAGAAAAACTAGTGAGGACAAACAGGGTTTGCGAGAGGTCTCTGAGATGGGTGATAATGATAAAGAACATTCATGGCAACAGCGGTGTAAAAGGTGAGGCTAACTACGGCTTCCGGAAAAGTCTTCATTTTATCAAATGAATGCAGGTGGGTAGGATTCCGCTCAGAAGTCGAACACATGGCACTCTTGTGGGCTTGCGCCAGCTTACAGGGAGAGAGAAGGACTGTAGTTCAATAAGCAGGAATTTTGAATTGCACAGATCTGGTCTTCAATTAACTGTGAGCTTGGTGACTTAAGATAAAGCTATTTAATCCCACTGACCTTTGTCTGCGAAAGGTCCAAAAATAGCATACAGCTTGCAGTGTTGCATGGATGAGTGAGGATCTGTTCAAAGCATCTGGCTGGTTGCAGAGCCACAGTAGACACAGGATAAGAAGCTCCCTTAGATTTCCTGCCAGTCCTCCATTCAGTGGGCATGTAATGACTCTGCTCTGGATGCTGAGTTAGGCCATGGGGGAGAAAGGTAGAAAGAGAAGTTTATGATTTAGTGGGGACTGCAAATAAACAGGTTGTTCAGGGAGACCAGAAGACTTGTTAAATCAAGAAGCTGGGAACATGTGAACAGCCAGAAGTGTCCCTGAAGCCACACTGTGGAGTCAGGGAACTTTTCCACAGAAAAGAAATATTTTCCAGGAGTCATGACAGACAAGTCCAAGAGGTGAGCCATACAGACATTCGAGCACACGGCAAGGTGTAAGTGCACACTTGGAGGAGAAGCCATGGAGTCACTACAGGAAGTGACAGAAGCACAGGGACTTGTATTATTTAGTTACCTCATTGCTGTGACCAAATCTATGAACAAAACAAAGGAGAGATTTACTTTGGCTTATTGGTTAAATAGGTATAGTCTGTGCTTGCTTAGTCCTGGCACTTGGGAGACCTGCAGCAGAGGAAGTTGCTCACTGCGTGGTAGACAGGCAGAGAAGAATGCTTGTATTGGGCTTGCTTTTAAAAAATTCTGTCTGTGTCACCAGCCTTTTGACAGCCACATTCAGGATGGGTATTTAGTGAGTTCTCTGGAGTCATGGTCACAGCATAGTCAGAAGTATGTCTCATCAGTTTCCCAGGTGACTCTGTGTCCAGCCATGCAGTGAGTGTGAGTCACTGCAGAACCCATGCATAGTCTTCACAGGATGGGCTGGTCTTCTTGAGTATTCTTCACAAGACAACGAGCAGAAGTAGGGGACATAGAACCACTTAGACCTGACATGAGACAAGAGTTTTAGAAAGTGAACAACCTGGTCAGATTCATTTTTAGAAAAGCCACTGGCCCCGGGTAGAGATGGGCTGGAAGTGGGGAGTGTGGCAGTGTGTTCATGGTCCATCTTAACGAAGGCTCATTTTATAGGAAGAAGTCATGAGAAGTCCAGAGAAGAGCGAAGGAGGAGGGCCTTCTGTGTGCTAAGAATTCCAGTTTCTGAAATCAATAGGATTTGATGAGTAACGGGGGGAAAGAAATTCTAGATGGCTCTTTTTTCCCACATACTCCTCAAGTTGGCAAGATAAGAAGGAGGTTTGGGAGGGTGGAGTTTTGGGTACTCTCTTTGAGATGCTATATGGCATTCACCATCTTTAGGGCACTCACTAAACAATATACATTAAGGCTCAGAAGAGACGAGAGCAAGATGGTTGATTTTGATTCTTGCCCACATAGATCAGTTGACATTGAGGGAGGAGATAAGATAAATGATCAGGGTCGAAGGTGGAGCAGGCTTGGGGATGTCAGTGTGTGTGTGTGTGTGTGTGTGTGTGTGTGTGTGTGTCTGTCTGTCTGTCTGTCTGTCTGTCTGTGTGCATGTCAAAGTCAGAGGACCATTCTTTCTGTCACCTTATGAGATCTGTAAGCTGAACCCAGGTCCTCAAGTGCACCATTGTTAATGAGTTATACTGATCAGCAAGTTTGTTACTTTGCTTGTTGTTGCAACAGAAACAACTTAAAGAAGGAGGGATTTGTTTTTGTTCAGTCTGATGGGAAGTCCATTGTGGTGAAGAAAGCTTGGATCGAAGGGGGCGTGAGGCTGACGGTCACAGTGCACTCTCAACCTGGGAGCAGAATGTACAAATGTCATGGTCAGCACATGCTGTCATTTCCATTCTGGGACTACAGCTCATGGGACAGTCCTGCCGCACTTAGAATCAATCCTCTCACTTCCATTCAAGGAATCCAGAAGATTCCTCACAGACGTGACAAGGGGTTTGTAGTAGAATACAAGGTGATTCTAGATCCTGTCAAGTTGACAATTAATATAAACCATTACAGCAAGTGAGGAGAGCCAGAAATACACTTTCTATACTTTTTATTGGATAAGAACACACAAAAAATGTAATGTAGGTCTTTTACATGCCTTTTAAAAATGAGGAAGGGGACTTAATAGGGACAGAATAGTCTGAGAAATTAAGACATTCTGAGCAGAAATGGTTTCCAGAACTCAAGGTCAAAGAACAGCAGAATTGATGTCAAAGAGAGGTTAGGGACACAAGGGAGCATTACTCTGGAGAGTTTTGAAACTGGTCTCTCAGGACATAAGGTTGGAGACCCAGAAATACTTGGTGCATCTTTTAATTACTTATAGTAAAGCGATAAGAATGCTGTTGTGCTGATGATGAAAACAGCTATTTTGAATACCATTTTCCTTCAGAGACATAGAAGATGCTTTAATTAAAATTGCTATGGGTTAGCAAAAAGCATGCAGCAGTCACAATTGCCATTTAGGATGTTTGCCAGTGTACCCGGCTCTCCGTCTTGCTAGGGTTTCCTCCACAACAGTAAGAAAAACAAGCCCTTTGTGTATACCAAGGAGCCTTCTGCAGGATGTCCTGCTTAACCACACTTTTTGGAACCTATGCTACAGTTTCTACATCAAGAAAGGCACCCCAAAATAATCTAAAATGCATACAGAAACCACACTCTATCTTAGAAAAATATACTCATTATTTTTAAATTGCATTACTATTTGAGACACTTTATTTAAAGCAGTTTCTGCAGAGGAAATTGGTTCAGACTTAATGATCTATATCTTATGGAAAGCAAAGAATAGAAATTGAATATCACGTCCAACACACACTGGAACTTCTTAGCAAGATAAAGTCAGGCTAGGAGGACCTACCTGTATTACTTTGGGCCCAAATTACCAGCTCTGCCTCAGCTTCCAAGTTCATGGTATTTCAGCACAAAGAGCCTTAAAATCTTGCTAATTTATAGCGAGTGCTTTGACGGTAGAATTGGAGATTAATAAGGAGATTGGAAATGGACTAGTGCTGCCTTCATTAATTTCAATACTGGAAAGATTGCTCATTTTCTTTTTAAAAGAATGTTACTTTATTGTTTTCCTTGTGTGAGTGCCTGCATAAGTGTGACTGCGAGATTTGAGTGAGACTATGTGCACAGAAATGTAGGTGCTTAAGGAGGCCAATGGTGTTTGGAGAACCTAAGACTGGAGTTACAGCCCATTGGCAGCTGCTAGACCTGGGAGCTGAACTCTGGGCCCTGGAAAAGCAGTAATGTTCTGGGTGCTGAGTCATCTCTCTAGCCCAAAGTGCTAACTTTCTTAATTTCAGGTGATTCAGGATCCCTTAAATGGAGCCTGATGCTTCTAAGCATTTTATAGGAAAATCTATGCTCTTGCCATTCTTACTTTGTTTATTTATTTGTCTGTTTGTTTATATTTGTGGTTAGCAAGAGAAGCTTTTATGTTTTGTTGTTTGAGAAAAATACTTGAGTTTCAGAAGAATGTGTTCTGATCCTGGGGTTCTCTTTCATCACAGTTGATATTGTCAGGTATTGAAGATCTGTCAATACTCAGTTTAAGGATTTTATTTTCTCAACATCAAAGAGAAAACTATGTCATTCTCAAGAAGTAAGCCACACGAACTTTTTTAAAATACAAATTTCAGTATTTTATCGGAATAGATATATTTTTAGTTGAAAATAGCATGTCTGGGAACAGGGTAATGTTTTGAATTTGTCAGCATTTCATGGACATGTTCTGAAATCTTCAAGTAATACAAACTATCTAACCCACATTCCCTAAAACCAAAAACCACATTTATTTCACCTCCTTCCTTTTGAGGGTCCATACATTTATTTTCTTTGCAATATTATTTTTGAGATTATAAATAATTGCATCATTTTTCCTTCTCTTTCCTCCCTCCAGACTCTCCCATGTACCCTTTCATGCCCTCTTTTAAATTCATAGCCTCTTTTTCATTAATTATCGTTAGATGCATACATGCTATTGTGTGTTTGTGTTGCTAAATAAATAAAAACAACCTGCATATATATGTTTTTAGGGGTGACCATTTGGCATTAGGGAACAGCCTGATGTCTTCTTAAAGAAGGCTATTTCTCCTGCTCTCAGTATTTCTTAGTTGTCTGTAGTTCTTTGTGTAGACTGAGGCCTCATGGGCTTTACTCTGTCCAATTTAACCTGTCTGTTGTTGTAGTACTCGTTTAAATCATCTTGGGCAGCCATGTTAGCATGACTTCATGAGGGTATCTTCTGATATTCCTAGAAGACAAAATCTTAGAAAATTCTCCATTCCTCTTGCTTTTAGCAATCTGCCCTCCCTTCTGCAGTGATCCCTGAGCTTTAGGTGTGAAGGTTGTTTTGTAAATGTATCCTTTGGGACTGGGCTCCACAACTCTGCATTTTGATTGGCTGTGGTTTTCCGTAATGGTCTCCATCTGTTACAAGAAAAGCTTTTTGGATGAGGACTACACTTGTCTGTGGGAAGAACGCAGACTTAGAATGTAGTAAAGGATTGTGTTGCTTTAGTAAAAGGCCAATAGCAGGTTCTCCTCCAAGATCCATGACGTCTCTAGCTCTGGGTAGCTGGCTGGTTTTGAAGACTAGGCACAATTTCCTTCTTGTGGAGAAGGTCTTAAGTTCAGTTAGAGAAATGTTGGTCACCACAAAGTTATGCATGTCACTTCTGCATCCTTATGCCCTTCTGGTCATCCTTGAAGTGCACAAGAGTCATAGCTGGGTTAGACTATTGGTTGCTTCCTTCCTTTGGAAGCTTACATGTTACCCTCTAGTACCATGAAAGCTAGTCATCAGGGAGGAAGCTTTCAGGTTAGTTCTAGTTTAAAGGCCTCTGGACCCTCTTTCTGAAGCAATAAGGACTTACTTTCTACCTCTGGATGCATCTAAGGACAGTAACAATAGTTGGTAATATTTGAGAGTCTCTTGGATAACCCTGACCAACAATTCAAAAGAGGGCTTCTCATACTTGGTGTTGGTATTTTTCTTAGTTGATCAATTGTCAGCCAAGATGGAAAGTTTTTATTTAATATATTATAGGTACTTTTAGGTAGATCATTAATAGTACGATTCCTTGTAACTTTTCAGACATTTTCTGGTTATTTTACCCTCCTCTGGTCTTTTTTTTTTTTTTTTTTTACTTTTGTACTTTTTGCAGTTACTCCAGGATATATACTCATATCTAAATATTTGGAGCTCAAAGCCTCAAATAAGAGAGAACACAAACTTTGTCTTTCTGGTCTGAGTCATGTCACTCAACATGATCTTTTCTAGTTCTACTCATTTCCCTGGTTAGACCCTGGAGAAATTTGTGAGGATCTGGCTGGGTGTAGAGGTTGGATGTGCAGATTCAACTCTTCATTCTCAGTAAGCCAAAGCCTTAGAAGCTATCTTCAGCGGTAAATGCCAAATCACCAAATCACCTGGTCAGACACCTTTGGGAATCAATCTGATGCTGCTCTCTCACGTCTGGGCAGTCAGCCACAGAATGTTTGGGTCAGCTGGACACTACTATTAACTTTATCCAGTTATCCAGTGTCCCAAGCAGCTAGCTCGCATGCCATGATTATGACCACTTATTCTAGAAAGTATTAATTAAGCTCTTTGTTTCGAGAGCACCCTCTAGCCAATAGAAATTGTGGGTTAAATAACTTCTACCTTTTAATTGCTTACTACTGCAGTTGATTAATTCCCCTGGTTTCACTCCCTCAGATCTATGATTGGGGCACAATGGGAGGGAGAATGGCTCTTAGCTTATCACGTGTGGCAGGCAACTGGCTGATGCTGATATAAAGTACGATGCTAGCCCAAGCTAGGAGGCGTGTGATAGAAAATCAGGATGAGACAAAGCATGAATCTTTTCGAACCAACTCATTCAAGCACCTGGGTATCCCTTGAAATGATCTGACTGTTTACCACAAGTCATTCTTTACTGAGTTGTGTGCATAAATATTCCCTCCAGCATTAGCCACCTTTATCCTTGTTCTGAAATAGAAAATGGCAGAATATATCTATTCAGATTCAGATGAACCTGCCTCAACTAGTGGGGAGGATTGAAAAGCAGATCAGGGATTCATTAATCACATATTTTCTCCTTTGAGTGTTATGTATCTTTTATTTAGTACATGGTACTCAATCCCTAGAAGAAACAATGTAGGTCCCATTTTGAACTTTGGTAGGGCTGTGAGTTCAGTAACATCCTTTACTTCAAGGTTAACATTAATGGCATCTCACTTACAATTACCTTTAATATATTGCTACAAAAGTTACAGTATCACTTGTGAAGAGATGCCCATGCTACTGATTAACGACCACATGGAAAATTTCTCCTGCAAAGTAAATTGCTTTCATTAAAAAGCCTGTGGATTTTTTTTTCTTTGAAGTGAGCATCTGAGAAAGATATTATAAGTCAGAGGTTGATAGATTCTGCATATTAAATATAACTAGCAATTAAAACATTTATTTGATCACAATTAAAAAGAGTAATGAAATTAAAGCACACCATTAAGAATCTGTGATTTATGTGGAAACCTTTATAACTAAATGTAATAAATACAAAGTGGAAAAAATTACCAGTTAACTCTAGGTAACACTTTTTGCTTCATTTTATAGTGGCAGACAAAGAAAAGTACATTCTAAGTGTACTTTTACTCTAAAAATGAGAATATTGCTAGTGAACAGAATGAAAGCTGTGAAGCCCTGGTGTACTCTGGCCTGTCTCTGGTTGCAATCAGGATGCTCTAAGGTCTTCTACCACTACTCAGTATCCATGTTTAGTGCCTTTTCTTTTCAAATTATTAGTAAATTCGTAGTATTCAGAACTCAGTGAAGGCTCATTTGTTGAACCAACATCTTCTTGAAATAAGATGAACATGTGCTCTCTTTAGCCCTCTCTTGAGCATCCAGTGTGGCAGCAAACACCAACAGAAAAGCAAAAGCAAAATGATTGCTGTCTCCTGGATTTTCTGGGATTTCAAGCAGGTGAATGATGTCCCTGAAAAAGAGTGAAGAGTGTTCTAATACAGATAAACATTCACTGCTAATTTAAGATTCTCCTTTATAAGAGGGGGAAAATGCCCTTCACCACAAACAAACAAACAAAACATGTCAATGAAGCACTACAGCCACTTTTAAGTCTTCTGCTTAAGATACAAGGTCTTAGACAGGGTTGGCTACTCTGCCTTAAACTATTTAAAAATTAGAACAATTTTAGATTTACAGGTAATTTGTGAAAAATTTCCTTGTACTCCATACAGTTTCTTTTTGTTGTTGGGTTTCAACCAGAGAAGACTACTTGGACACGGGTTCAAGCCAATAGAAAGTCGTTATTAGCTGGCTGGAGACTATGCTGGATATTTGGGACCCCAGTGCATTCCTCAGCCTTTTTCAAGGTGAGGTTTTAAGCACAAAGATCAATCACATCCTGGGGTGATACAACTCGGTTAACAAGAACATTCAGAGGCAGAAATGCAGAAGCCCAAGACCAAAAGTAGTGTATTTAGGGACTTTCCCATAACTGTGGACTTTGGTGAATTTAGGTTTTTGTTCTCCTTTTGGACCATGTTGCTCACTGCGTGCTGGGTTTCAAGGCCTAAGTGGTAATTCCATAATGGAGTCATTGTGCCAAGGTCTTGGGGCCTATTAAGCTCTGGGGGTCTGTAACATGTTTTCTGTTACACAAGTTAGTCACATCTTACAAATGAATGCCTCGTGTATAGTTTGTAGTTAGTAAGTCAGTAAATGTTCTAGTCATTTAGTTCGTAGTGTTTACTTGTCTGTAGCTTAAGCGCTCTTCAATACCATTCATGTTGCGTTTGGTGACCATTGTGCCTTTACACTCTCCTAGGTTGTGGAAGCCTCTCAGATGTTCATTTCTAATGGCCTTGATGGTTTGGAGACTTGCTGGTCACATTTAACCTGACATAGGTCCATGTGTTTCATTTTCATTTTACTTCTTACTCTCCTTAGTGTGTACATAATGTGTGTGTGTGGGTGAGGGCCCAAGCATGCCACTACACAGAAGTGAGAGGATGACTTTTTACAAGTTCTCTCCTTGTATCTTGGGCATCCACTGCAAGCTGTCAGTTTTATGTAGCAAGTGCTTTTACCTGCTGAGTTATCTCGTCCACGTGATCTAGTGCTTTTATTATGATTAAATGATGGTTGGTATGTTTGGAGTAGGAAGACTCGAGAAATAAAAGTCCACTCCCCTCATGTCGAAGATAAAATCTCAGTGTGGTTTGTCACTGTAGAAAGTAGCCTTCATGGTCAGGCTGAGGGGAGTGTGGGTTCCTTCTAGGGAAGTTACTAACCTTTATCTTTTTCTTTTTCTGGTTTTATCGAATATATTTTATTTACATTTTGAATGTTAGTCTCTTTCCCCAGATTCCCCTCCATATCCCCTATCTCATCACCCCTCTCCCTGCTTCTGTGAGAGTGCTCACCCATCCACCCACTCCCTCCCCCTCCCCACCCTGACATTTTCCTACACTGTAGCATCAAGCCTTGACAGGACCAAGGGCTTCCCCTCCCATTGATGCCCAACAAGGACATCCTCTGCTACATGTGCAGCTGGATCCATGGGTCCATCCGTGTGTACTCTTTGGATAGTCGTTTAATCTCTGGGCCCTCTGGTTGGTTGATATTGTTGATCTTACAGGGTTGAAAACCCCTTCAACTCCTTCAGTTCTTTCTCTACCTCCTCCATTAAGGGCCCGTTCTCAGTTCTATGGTTGGCTGTGAGCATCCGCCTCTGTATTTGATATGCACTTCTTGGTATTACCCTTATCTTTTTGTTGCTTGATTTTTTTTTTTATTTTAATATAGGGTTTCTTTAGCCCTGGCTGTCCTAGAACTCACTTTGTAAACCAGGCTGGCCTCAAACTCACCGAAATCCTCTAACCTCTACCTCTTAAATGCTGGAATTAAAGACATACACTACCACTGCCTTGAGCTTGATTCGTTTTCATTGCCTCCTAAGAACCAAATAAATTGTCCTCCACAATGGCTGTCTCACTTGACTGTGGCAGCAGCAATGAAGTCCCTTGTTCACGTCTGGTTGCTCAGATTTTAGCAAATCTAGTAAGTGCCCACTGGCTCCTCCTTGTTTTTGGTTACAGATGAGCCTGAGGACAGGAAGCCAGTGCTGGGCCCCGCACCCACTCTCTCCTGCTCCCTTGCTATCTCAGCTCATCCTGCGCCCATTTGTAAGGCTGGGGTTTTCTTATGGCATCTTCTGCCTTCTCCATAGCCAACCGATTTTACAGATTTTTGTCCCCTTTTAGACCAGCATCCTACTTATCAAAGTCAGTCCTCTGGTAGCTCCAGTGGTAGGTGCAGTCCCAGATTTGATTTCACAGAACTAGGCAGAAAGTTCCGGGAACATTATTCTCTTAACATCTCCATTCTTTGCTGATGCTGGCTTTCAAGAGTGCTGGAGTCTTCCAGAGACTTCATATTCTTCATTTTCTACCAGAGAGGTAGAGAAGCTTTCAGATAATTTCATTTTATTTCAGACCCTCTTTGCTTAGACTCCATTTTTATGCTTTCTCCCCAAAGTTTTCCTTTCCTTCTTTCCAAAAAGACAGATGCTTGACAAACAAAAATACCCACACTCTCTTACCTTTGCTGCTGGTGGTAATTGGAAAGGCCACCTGGTCAGCCCGTGTATTTCACTTTAAATCACAAGATGGAGAGTTGTAATTAAACTGGATTCAACTAAATAATGTGAAAATTTCCCCATCTGTGCTTATGGATCTGAGTTGAAAGCATCCTTCCATGGCCTCTCAAAAGCTTTCCTTATTTCTTTTGAATTAGAATGTTAAGGTCAGGCAGAGCTTTGTAAGTCAAAACCAGCTTCATTCACATGTAAGGCCAACAATTCATGTTTTTAATTACAGGAAATGATCACGAACTACTTGGAGTCTCAATTAAAAATGTTTTTCTTTTGCTCCTGTTGAAGGAAGATCGCCTTTATATTTGGACCCCAGCTCTTTTCTAAGAAAGACTATGTTCTTTTGTATTTACCTGCATTCTGGACTCCACAGCTTCCTGCTGAGAATATCAAAATCAATTTTCTCGGAGTCAAATTAGTTAATAGGATTTTATATCCTGCCAATAAAATGGCTTAACATTAATATATATATATATATATATATATATATATATATATATGTATGTATGTATATATATATATATATATATATGTATGTATGTATGTATGTATATATATATATATCCTAGCTTTGCTTGTGATTTGAGTTAACTGAATCTCTGACCTCTGACCCACCCTTCTTTAGACTTATCTGTCTGCAACCCATGAATGTCCATGAATTTTACAAGTTGGGGATTAACAAAATAAAGCTATAATTAAATTCTATGAACTGTTCTGAACTCAAGTGAAGAAAATAGTCTTACTTAATAAGATAAAGAGGATTTGTTTTTCTTCTTAAACATTGTATGTTTATTGCTTTATATTCTTCCAGAGGGCAGCAGGAACTTACAATTTTGGAAGGACATTTTAGGTCAGTCCTAAACTAAAAGGTCTGAAG
Source organism: Micromys minutus (assembly GCF_963924665.1). Classification (NCBI taxonomy): domain Eukaryota; kingdom Metazoa; phylum Chordata; class Mammalia; order Rodentia; family Muridae; genus Micromys; species Micromys minutus. The sequence goes on along the minus strand of NC_137975.1, from coordinate 42,144,544 downwards.
AACTGAGTTGGAAACTGAACAAGCTTTTGATGTTTTTTTCTATTATTTCATTGCTGGAGAGTTAACCTAGCTCCTCACATATGTGAAGCAATTGCTCTACCAATCAGCTCTGTCTCTGTTTTAATGTTCTGTTCTGAGATCCAGTTTTACCAAGTTGCCCAGGCTAGCCTTGAACTCACTGCCTGTCTCCTAGGCAAATCTGGACTTTAGATCCTCCTACTTAAGCCTCTGAGTAGATGAGATTACCAGCCAGGCCTAGCTCGAAATTTTATTTCAACTGAAAAGTACAGAGGTTTTAAAAATTATTCATTAATAACATAGTTATTACTCCTGGGGTAAAGATGCTTGTGGAGGAGAAGCAACCATTTACTGCTTGTCCTTGCATTTTCCAATGAAGAGCTTCCACTAGGAGTGAGGCACGTGATGAGCCAGCCTGCAAGAGAGTAGAAAAAGTTTCTGGGAGTATGTGGAAGAAGGGAAAGGCTGACACCTGGATCCTGTGTGCACCCAGTTTACAGGAGGGGCCTCAAGCATGGAGAAGTGCTGTGTAGCAAAACACTGATCCTCAGCACAGTGGGAGAGGAGGATCCCGGGTTGACAAGGAATGGAGCTCTGTCTAGGGAGTGGAGCAGAAGAGTCGAGTGAGAAGAGATAAGGGCTCTGAGAAGTTTGGACACAACAAATAACAGATAGATGTGTAGCCCCAAGGAGAGAAAGGAGGATTGGATAAGATGGAGCTGAAAGGTTATTCAGAAGCCAGGATGACACAGGAAATCTCCGATACTAAACAGCAAGTTGAAGTCTCCCCAGAGAGTGGATGACGATAAGAGTCTTGAAGAACAGGAGGCCTGAAACTGGAAACAGAGTTCCCAAGGGCATTGAATCCCTGCAGAAAGTCATAGAAATCCAAGCCAACAGTGAACAATGGGTTACTGTCAGAGCAGGAGTAAGGATTAGGGTGAAGGAATGTGCTTCTCTAAGCAGAAAGCTCCTTACCCATGGTCAGACACTAACAGCAACTCTGTAAATCTGATTTTAACCACAATTTCTTTCAGCAGAGTTTAAGATTTTAATATATTATCCCTAGAAACATTCATACCTGTGACCCATCTCTAGATGAGGCTCTTGTAGGTTCTAAAACAAGAATTTTCCTCCCACCCTTTTTTTTTTTTTTTTTTTGCTGAGTATCTTTCTCTCACAGTAATTCCAACGTTAAGATAAAAGATCTTTATCAATGTCTAATATGAATAAATCACTCTGGAGGCTTTTCAGTTGGGTGTCATTAAGATAAATCTAGCGGGGCTGGCCAATTATCCTCTGTTTCAGAGCAAGTTTTTCATCCACCTTCTGTAATTGGGTTGTTCTAGATGTGGTCACTGGAATTAGGATCTTGAAAGGTTGGGGAGCTAATTCCTAGTCTGTGTAAGACTCTTGGGAGAGAGTGGACCCTCCAAGAGGTTGGGCCAAGGAGAAAGAAGTCTGGACAACTGTCTGCATGACAATGGACCTTACTATTCTTTGTTCTTGATCACAGCCAGTTGAGTGTTTCCTTCTACCACTCCTCCTCACAAGCCCTCCTGACCCTAGGCAGTGTGGTTAGGGACCATGGACTAAGGTCTCTAAAACTGTGAGTCAAATATACTGATTCATTCCCAAAATTTTATTTCAGTAATAAAAATCTAACCTATAGTATAGGAATCATTCTTCCTTGTTGACCACAATGATTTGGGGAAGGAAGTACAACATTCTGAGCTGATCTCCTAGAAAGAAGCAGGTATTTTTCCTCTTGTATAACATCTATAATGTAGAAGGACATTACTACCTTCTTTTCCTTATACAACAGGGAGCAACCATTTATAACATTGCTCTAACTTATAGATGTCTGGGCATACTTTTAAAGCAATCTGTGGGGGTGATAGGTTATCTCTCTGCCGAAGGTGAAACGAACCAATTCAAGCCAGATTAGGTTATATTAAAGGCAGGTTTATTGGGAAGCTGCTCTACAGCAAGTTCATGGTCCCAAGCATTGAGGCCAGGGGAATTGCCATGGGGAGGGGTGGGGAAGAGGAGAAAGAAAGGGCATGCACACACACACACACAGAGAGAGAGAGAGAGAGAGAGAGAGAGAGAGAGAGAGAGAGAGAGAGAGAGAGAGAGAGAGAGAGAGAGAGAAGGCGGGTAAAATAATATCTGGATTCTGTAGGGAAGAGCCTCTGGGGAAAGGACAGCCCAGCCTCCAGGCTATAAAGTTCAAGGTTAGGGGAGGGTATGCCAGGGAGGGACTCGGGGATGCTGGGAAAACTTAGAGGTCAGGTCTACTTTGGTATGTAAAATATGTACCTTGGTCCTTTGTCCCTAGGTCCAAAACAAAACCGGGAACAGTAACTTATAATATTGTACTTAAAGGTTTACATCAGAATTGGTTTTGATCAGTCTCCCCTGTTAATATTCCACCTCAGGATACAACAATGAGCCTGTTTCATTTTGCTTTTGTACCGCATATAGGGAGGGAGGGGGATTTCCAGTGGATGTGTTTTTCTCTCAAACACTTTATAAATGTGTTTATTATTTAAATAGAAGAGATTTTTAAAAAACAATTGTTTGAAATGAACACCTTCCAATATGTGAAGAAAGCATAGACCCTTCCATAAAGTGAAATAGCTCTGGAGGGCTTTTGTTTAGTGATTCAAAGTTTATCAAGACTTACCATGAGTTCTCTAGCTTTTCAATCAGACATGCTTGAGACAAGTCTCAGGGTTTTCTGATCAGCAGGGTCTTGCTTTATTATAACAAGAAGCATAGTCACTGAAATGTAGTCTAGATGGTGTAAAATTGGGCTGAATTATTATGATGAAATGAAAAATAAAGTTGATGTCTTTGGAATGTGGGTTAAATAAATTGTCATTACTGTTTGCTGAGGAAGTTGTTTAGCTGGTCAAAAACTTTACGACTCAGTATCCCTCCCCCACCCCTGTTACTTTCTTCTAGTCTCACATTCTACCTATCTGGTACCCTGGTTTCTGGTCCCTGAAGATGTGCATGGTTCTAGATCTAAAGAAACCCACTCACTCAGAACAATGGTTGGTTTCATATGACTGTTACAGGGTGGGGAGGAAGTGGAGTTTCCTCATACCATTTTAGAAGCCTGTTGCAAGGGTGGGAGATAGACCTGGGAGAAGTCAGGATGGAGAGTGGGAGGTTAACATGACCAGAATATATTGTATGCATTATGAAATTCTCAAAGAATTAATAAAAATATTATGTTTTTAAAAGCCTGACAGAATTTTCCTGAGTTTCACTTTAGATTACCACAGAATTACACTTATAGACAATGTGGGGACTCTAGAAATGGGGAGCCCATTGTATCGCTGTTTGCATTAGGAAAACCTACTGAGATGCGGCTGAGGTAGAGACAGTGTTGAGAGCTCCTAACACTGGATATTGTAGCCCAAGGGATGGAAAGAGAAAAAGAACTTCGTAAATGTTGCCTTCTCTTTTCTATAAACGTGTTTTGGAGTTTTCATCTCACCCTATTTCAAAGTTAGATGCTCTTCTCTGGAACTGTACCCCTGGAGTGAACTAAATCAAGTATGCTGCCACAATTTGGAATAATGGCTGATACACTAATACTATCTCTTCTAAGAATGAAGGGTCATTGTTTGTATAGTATTACTCATTATTAGCAAACTAATCTCTTGAGTGCATGGAGTTGGTGAGACAGCTCAGGGGTTACAATTATTAGAACCCGATTTTGTTCCCTGTGGTACTCCATGGCACACAAGCATGTGCAGACACATACATACACACATGTGTCAATAATACATGAACTCTTAAGTGTCTGGGGAAAAAAAATCCCAAACGTGACTTTCAGTTATTTTCTACATAGCTTAGGTAAGCCTTCCAAGGGTATTACAGCTGTTAATTAATATGAAAGCTTTCTCAGTCACTTAAAGAAGTTCTCATGGTCTTGTCAGAGCTGAAGGAGGTGTCTGGTGCCTTACTCATGAGAGCCCAGCAGAGGAGATGCAGTGTGGATGTTCCCACTTTTCCTCTCCCAGTCACCTGCTTATCTTTATTTTGGGCCTTCCTTTCTGTGGACCATCGCAATGGCCTCTTTACTGGCCCGAAGGCTTCTCTTCTGTCTTCTGAGCTTGTGCCTTCCGTTGCTCTGATTTGAGTATTGGGGTCCTTAGGCCAGTGTCTCAAGCCCACCTCCCACCATTTTCTCCTCACTTCTGCTGTCATCTATTTATAGAGGCACCTCTCTCTCTCTTCACTTGCGAAGCCACTCTTGAATTTTGTCCTTCGTTTATCCCTGGTCCCTCTGCCAGGCACATGTTCCCTCCTCCTCTCTGTCTTGCTATATAGCTAGCTCTGGGTTCACAGAGACGCCAGTCTCTAGGCCACCTTTGTCACTGTATCTTCCCAGATAGATAACTAATACTTACCCTCTTGCATTATTTTATATCTTTGTGTATGGATTATTTTTTTACAGTGAGCCAAGGACCCTGTACATATTTGGCAAGCTCTTTGCCATGGAGCCATGATCATGCCCACATCTTTTTTATTAGGTTTGGAAGGAAGGCATCGCCTTTTGAACCAGAAAGTCCTATGAAATCAGGCTTCAACCTTCAGTATATTGCTCCCTAAAGTTCTGTCTGCTGACACTGTGTCCTGGAGCCTCTTGAAGGAGGGAGGTTCCTTTCCCCTTTTGCAGGATCCCTGTTCAGTCTGCTGATACAACTGACAACAGGTGTGTTAACAGGTAAAGCACAAGGTAATGTGCCCATGAGCACGAAAGTCTTTCAAAGTTATGAAAAATACGTAATTCAATGTGTAACTCTTCGTAGGGAACTGAGGAATGGAGATGGGTTGTGGGTGATTGCAAGAGTTAATAAAGGATATTTTAGGATGTTGGAGGAGCCTCCAAAGAATAGATAGACAATAGCATGTGAATGGGATCAAATATTAAGTTGGCCAGAAAAATAGTTAAAAGTCTGCCTGGGTGTGGTGGGTCCTATTCTCTCTTGTTTCTGTGCTGTAAAGTTAATCCTGACTGACTGAAGAACTTATGTGGAGGGGAATAAAGGCATTGTGTTCATTTTGGAGGACCTTCAAATATGGGAACTTCAGAGAGAGAGGGATCCCAGCTGGGTTTGGAAACAGAAAGTCAGAGTCATCTCTGGTTCTGAGGATGATTCGAAAGACTGTCTTTTGTTCAAAGTACTCAGCGTGCTAACGTTTGGGGACTCTGAGCTCCAAGATTGGAAATACATGCTCCCAGCTTCCATACTAGACTAGATGAACCAGAATTCCACCTCAGCACAGCTCTCGGGCGATTGTGGCTCATAGAAACCAAAACTTTATGTGCACATAGCACAGGATCTCCTCCTGTGTATCAAGAATTCTGAATGTCTACAGGATGACTCATGAATGAATTACATTAAAATTGTTCTCTGAGTTAGAACATTCGCTCATCATCATCCAGTAGCAGAAAACATGTGGCCCCAAGAAGTCCATTTCTCTGTACATCCCTTTTCAGTTTTACAAAACTGTAGCCCCTTCTTCGCCTTTAGTCTTCCTGGTTTGTTAATTTCACATCACCTTCGATTGTCCATTGTCATTTTCACGCAAGTACTTTTGACATGAACAAGCACAGAGAGAAGCGGTATTGTTTCTAGTTGTAGATTATGAACATAACCCCCGACTCTCTCATCTAAGTTGATTGTGCCTCATTTGATCATCTTCTTAGCCATGGTATTTGGAACTAAGTGACAAAGAAGACGTAAAGGTTAAGAAGATGTTCTCTGTCCAGCGTCAAAAGATGAGGATTCCAGATCACATATCTTTACTAATAACCACACAAGAAGATGGCAGTGTAGCATTCCTGGATTTTCAAAACAGGAGAGGATTTGACAGCAAAGTCTTCTTAGCTGTCTGAGAATGAAACGGGAGCCAGGAAAACATGAAATGCGAGGAGGCATGCCTGCCTCAGCCTGGATGATGCTAGAGAAAAATGCCAGACATTGTGCTTCATTGTGGAAATTTGTGGGGTTACTTTGCTTGTAAGAGTAATTGGGATAGTGACATTTTGTGTACACAGGCCAGGGACATAAAGGGTCTGCAAGGCACAGGGTAGTTTTTCACATTACGAAGATCTGGACTGTCCATGTGAGGCCAGGACTTCAGGATGCTTGGCCAGGCATTTTGGAGATAGAACATTCTAATATCAATACTATTACATAGGTATATATATTTGTGTGTATATATGTATGTATGTATATACAAACAGACATTAATAAAAAATCAAAAGAGGAAGCTTACTAACAAAGAGACCTACTGTACCTTCAATATATTTTTATTGAACAAACCCATGCTAAATGTCGCTGAATTTCTCAAGGACATAGCCAGGACCGACTATGAGTTTCTTCTTCTTCTTCTTCTTCTTCTTCTTCTTCTTCTTCTTCTTCTTCTTCTTCTTCTTCTTCTTCTTCTTCTTCTTCTTCTTCTTCTTCTTCTTCTTCTTCTTCTTCTTCTTCTGAGTTTCTTCTTCTTCTTCTTCTTCTTCTTCTTCTTCTTCTGAGTTTCTTCTTCTTCTTCTTCTGAGTTTCTTCTTCTTCTTCTTCTTCTTCTTCTTCTTCTTCTTCTTCTTCTTCTTCTTCTTCTTCTTCTTCTTCTTCTTCTTCTTCTTAAGAATTTTATATGTTCACTTTTATTTTAAGATAAACACATCTCAAACAAAAACAAACAAACAAACAAGAGATAAACGCATCTCTGCTTCTGTCAGTGTGCTTGTATTTGCATGTAGGATACTGTCATCTGAAAATGTTTGTTTGTTTGATTTTTATCTGTTTGTTTTGAGATAGGGTCTTACAATGGAGTTGTGGCTGGTGGGGAACTTAAGTATATAGCCCAGACTTGCCTCAAAGTTAAGGGACCCCAGGCTCTGTCTCTCAGGTGCCAAGACAGTGGGCTGTGATGTGCTGCTTAAACCTGAGAGTTACATACCAAAACATATCTTAATGAATAGAAAGTTCTGTCTTTTATTTTTCCTTTATGTATGTATGTATGTACTTGGAGGCAGGGCGTCATTACCTACAAACTCAGACAGAGCTAAGGATGACCTTAAGCTCCTCATCCTGCAGTGCGTTTTTGAATTGTAGGGTTATAGCTGCTAATGCATACCCAAGTTTTTATTTCTGTGACAGGTTATAATGATTTTTAAAATTTAAAGTGTGAAGCTTTTTTTTTTTTTTTTTTTTTTTTTAATTAACTATGTCTTGGGGCATCAGGAGGCATTGGGGCTGGTTTGAGAATGCTCTGCCTAGACAGCCTCATTAGTCCTTGTCAAAAGCTACTGGGTAAAGACTTCAGCTTAATGAAGGTAAGAATTAGGAAGAATCATCTCCCAGTGGGCAGGAAGCTGAGGGGAGCTCAGTGCTGGTGGCTGTGGACAGAAGACAGATATGTAGGACTTGGTCTTAGGGCTCCACACACTAATGTCAGACATTCCTCTTGCCACTCTACTGTGTGGCCTTCATAGCTGCCCTGATTCTTGCCTCTGCTGTCCTATCACAGTGAGAATGGACATTACAGATAGTACTTTCACAGCAAATGACGTAGAGGTGCAGAGCTTGCTAGAAGTCATGGCGTATAATGACTTTATGTTGTGTAGCCCTTTAAAAATGGAAAATAAAGACATTATTCCATTACCACAGATGCTGCTAGGGTGCCCCCCCCATGATTTCTTAGGGATAGGTCTTGGATGCAGGTGCTCAGATTGAGGGTTATTTTTAGATTCTCGGGTTCTAAGGTTATTTTTAGAGTTTACTTATTTGTGGTTGGGAGGACACGTAGGAAGAGAATGAAATCCCGAGTGAATGCCTACTGTTGTCATGGGCATGTTCTTGCCGCAGTGCACGTGTGGTGGCTAAAGGAAACCTCTTAGAAGTTGATTATCTCTTTCCACCATGCTTGGGAACAACCTCAGCTCATTACTTTTGTGGCAAGTGCCTATACCCACTGAGCCATCTTGCTGGCCCATATCCAAGTACTTTTTTTAAAAGTGATGCTGGGGATGAAACCCAGAGCATTAAGCACAGGAGGTAGTATTCTCCCACTGTCCTGTGCCTCAGCCTCCATGTTATAGGCTTATGATGACATTCACAGGCAGCTGTAGATGGGATTCCACTTATAAGCCTCTTGCTAGCATCCCTGACATCTTCACAAGACCCTTCCACCAAATTCCACTGGCTTTCTAAAGCCTCTTGGGTGGGGCTTTGTCTTTCCCAAGTCAACTGAGGAGCCCTTAAATATGTTTTGTTTTTATTTTACCACAACCATCACCTTTCTACCCACTCACAGCTACAGTTGCACAAAGGAAAAGCTTTCTCTATCTACTGTAATCATTCCTAACTAACGCTGCAGCCCAGTGTGGTAGTCAGCTTTATGTTTCTGTATCAAATGCCTGAGATAATCAACTTACAAGAAAAGCTTAATTTTGACTTGCAGCCTTGTGGGTTCAGTTGAATGGCAGTGAGGGTGTGAAAGAATCTCCTTTAGTTTATGATCCCCGGCTGGACCTGACCTCGCTGTACAAACCCGGTTTACAAACATCCACTTGCCTTTTCCTCCCAAGTGCTAAAATTAAAGGCATTATACCACCACAGCCAGCAAGACATATGCTGTATTGTTGTCTTAACAGGAGCTTCTGTGGGGCTTCTCCAGCATTTACTTTTTTTTTTTTTTTTAAGCATTCCAGTTCCCTTTGCTTTATTATTCTCCAAGTTACACCCATCCCGGTGGTACAGAAAAAACTTAGAACTCGCCTTTACTTTGTTTTTGCATGGAGGGTTGCAGCTATAATATTTGCCTTAAAGCTACTCCCAACAGCTCTTTCTAAGACCCTTGGTCTCTAAGAATTTCCTGTACTGCAAAGCCTGGCGTGATGAGAAACACCCCGGCAGAATGCAGCCCTTGGCTTCAGAGGGTGGGGTGGGGACAGGTGTGTAGTTTTGGTGTTGCTGGAACATGTCTTCATAAAGATTGGAAAGGGAGCTAAGGCACAGTTGAGGAGGCTGGAGAAGCAGGAAATCAAGGTTCTTGTGGGCTAGGCTACGGAGAAGAGATGAGAGGAATGTTGAAAGTGTAGGGCCTCAGAATACTCTACAGATATTTGTATTTGGAGGAAAGCAAGTGGGTGTTTGAACTGTCATATGGAGATGAATGGGAGCTTGGCTAAATTTTAGATATTACAGGCCAGAAAAAAACGACAACAGTCTTTTCCTAGAACAATGACTGGCACACACTCACTGCTATGTGGATGTTTAAAACAAATTTAAATTAGCACCGTGAGCAGAAGTGTTTAGCACAGGGAGAAGAGAGTAACCTTGGAAAGGCATCTGACCAGGACCATTACTACTTGTGCTTGGATGAGAGATGATGTCAGTGCAGAAGTATCTGATGAAGGCTGAAACAGGGCCATGGTCCAACCTGTGCATGTCATCTTCATGTATCCCAAGGCTTATCCGTTAGGCAGCTGGAAATATGATTTTTGGACTTAGCAGAGAGTTTGATATCTTTAGCATTTAGATAAGAATATAAGAGTCACCCACCAAAGAAAATAAAGGAAAAAAAAAAAAGAAAGATGGTCAAAGACAGAAGTCAGTACAGACAGGATGATCAGAAGTCCAGAGTCATCCTTAGCTACAGAGCAAGCTTGAGGCCAGCCTTGGCTACATGTGACCTGGTGTCAATTAATTATTCTTAATATAAAGGAAGAAATAATATTTCTTTATGCTATTTCTCAATAATCACAGAAAAAAGTAAGATTATTTATTCAAAGCTGCACCTCAGTAGCTGAGCAGTTCAGTGACGTATCTTCACCTCCTGTGCTAATCTGGTCACCTCCTAGCCTCATCTCATGATACTCGTGTATTATTATTGCTTTGGCTCTTTGGTCTCCTTATTCATGGTTCCACCTCTCCCACTCTCCCTCTCTTTCTCCTATGCTGCCGGGTGTCCCACCCTACTCTTTCTTCTGCCCTGTCATTGGGTGATGGGCACTTATTGACAAGCCGGAGAACAAATGGTAAGAACTGTTTACACAAACTTGAGACAGGAGATTCTTAGTGTCATCATTACAGTGCAGTTTCTAGATTGAAACAAGAGATGGGGGCAGAAAAATCACATTTGAATGATGTTATACAGCATATAAAACATTATGCCTACAACCCTGTCTCAAAAAAATTGCACCAACCAATCAAACAGGGGAGGCATGAGTTCCATCCTCTGATACAAGTCAGTAGTCTAGAAATTTGAGAATTAAAACTGAAGCGGGAACTCTATGTCTAATTGATATTTTTGTACCTTATTGACATTTATGCCTATCTTAGTGTTCGATATTATATTTTATTATTAAAATATGTATAATTCTTATCATTCTTTAGGTAACACCAAACTGTCCTTGAATATATTCTAACAGGGTGTGTACTTGTATGCCCACCACAACCAGCTTTTGAAGTCACTAAGGGTTAAGGATGGCTGTTTGTTCTGATCACTAGTAACTACAGCTTTGGGTACCCTTGTTTCATTATTAAACAAACCACAGTTAGTGGTGTTTGAGACTTGGAGAATCATTAGGAGATGAAGTCAAATGCTATTTTATCCAAAATCTAGATGACACATCAAGACCCTGAATATCTGTTTGTTGCCTTTGATATCTCAGAACACTAATAAATGCTCTAAATGAACTTGGTTCATTAACTCTCTAAAACTTGAGGCCTATCAGCATGTAATGCTGCCTCTCTGATCTCTTGATGTAGCTGAGTGACAGACTTTTAATGGGAGCCATGCATTGGAGTCTAGAAGGCATCAGGCAAGCTATGAGCACATGCCACACCTGCATGAGCAATTGTACTTGCAGCGAGTGCCAGCATCTTCCAAGTGACAAATATAACTGGGCTTTAGTCCTTAACCCTGAAGCCAAGTGTTCCCTTTCACTTCCTGTTCTGTCGGGATTCTGTGAAGGGACATCTTGTCTTCCAGCATTTGGAATATGAGGTTTCTGTCTTTGCCAATCTAAGTGTCTAGTGTCTGTCTGCTGTTCCCCTTGTCCAATGTTTCAAGGGTCCCGGCCCCAGGATCTCCTGTACTTCTTCCATTTCTTGTATCCATTGTTTGCTCAAACGGTAAAAGTCTGACAGTCAGCTGTGATGCCTAAAAGTTCATTTCCCTGGTTCTCTCCGGGTTTTTTTTTTTTTTTTTTTTTTTTTTTTTTTTTTTTTTACTTTAACTATTTAATTACCAGTTTCATTGTCAATTGTATTCTTAAGACCTTCATTTATTTATTTCCCCATTGTAGGTCTTAAGTCCTGATCATGGTATATTTCCTCAATAATATTGTATCAGCTTTCAGGGTTTTTAAGTTTTTCACATGTTTCCTGGTTGAAACATTGCCAGTTTGAATATAATTTCTTTTTCTACTTATCTACAGGTCTGGGTCAAGTGGCCTCTTCCTCCTCCTCTCCTTCTCCTTCATAGTCTTTTATTTTTTGAGACAACTTTCAATCATGTAAGCAGACTCAAAATGTAGCCTATGGGAGCCTTCAGCTCCCAGCAACCTTACTGATGTCTTTTGTTGCTAGGATTACAGATAAGACCAGGCTCCTTCTTGAGAAACTTTGTTACAAAGCTTCTGTTAATAAACAGGGAAGAGCCGAGGGTGGGTGTTATTAATTACTGAGAGATGTGGCTGCTGGTGGTGTTATTTCTCGTCAAGCCTCCCACTGCCAGAGCTGGCAGAGCGCTAAAGTAACGCAGGGACGTAGGAGCCGTCTTCACATTAAGGATCTCCTCTCTCTGTTGAGACAGAGCGGAACATATCTCCCGGCTGGAGCTGGCTTGTTGTCTTACTTTGGAGCAAACTCCTGTGCCGTGGCTAACACTAATATTTGTTACTGAGGGGAATAGCAACCTAAGTCACTGGCTGAGTCATGATGCCATCGCCTAAGTTTTAGAAAGCTCATAATTTCTGAAGCCACATTTATCTGACATTTAAAATGGTAAGAGGAAAGCATAGCCCACGACTTAGGATAAATAAATAAATTGGTTTTTGTTCTTACCTGTCCCTGCATATAGAAGGTGTTTGGCTTCCATGGTCTTTATTGCTAAGCAATATGAGGGGCTCCTTTTTTTCCTTTTTACTCTGAACATCATTTTCCCAGCCCGATTCCTTCTCGGCCTCTTCTGCTAACCGATAGCACATGTGTTTCTGAGTAGAACCTGGAAGAGGAATGTGTATGGCCCTCATATGGAAATGCCATTCCAAATTCCATATGCCATGAGGTAATACGCTGGCTAGACCATCAGAAGTCACCCCAGAAAGGGGAATTTGGATTGGAAGAGAATCAAAGAAATTGTGAAGCTACTAGAATTGAGAGCAGTTAAGCAGTGTTAGGTAGTCTGGGTAACTGGATGTAGGCCAGGTTCACAGTCACAATCCTTTGTCCTTAAGAATGAGGTATCATTGTTTGGAGAAGGGGGCCCACCATCCACTTTCTCAGGATGTAATCTAAACATAAGCCCTAAGCTTTGTCTTTTGTTTTCTAAAAGGGACAAAGATATGGAAACCTAGCCAGGAAACCTAGCATTTATCTGCCATGAACAAGTCACCCTTCTTCCTTCCCCCTTGTCCTTTTCACTTAGAAAAGAAGGTCCAGAAATAGATCCTTCATTGCATCTGGTAAATGTCATCTGATGTCCGTGAACCCTTTGCTTCTTTGTCCCCTGTATCTGACACAATGTCCTGTGTGATGTACATTTTAAATGAATTCAAATAATGTCAAGAAAATGTGGGCAATGTGAGGAAGTAGAGCAACAAATTCTAGATTTAAGAAAAAGTCCCAAAGCATGGGACTTCATAAGTATTTTATGGAGGGGTCACTTGGTAAAAGGTATGTGCACGCTTCTATAATCTGACAGATGATAACCACGCAGTATGGCTGTGAGAACCCTTGCTCTCCTTTCTATACTGAAGTCTCCATGAAGGTTTGCCATGACAATAACCTTACTGACCTATACTTAATGGTCACTTTCGATGGTAGACCAACTGTACACTGTATATAGTTATATGCTGGACGTTCCACAGCAGCTTTGACTAACACCAGGAGAGGTTTATGAAGTCATCATACACTTGAGTACAGGTGACATAGGGGTAGTGTAAAATCCTGATTCAGTGTGAATTCTCCTGGTTCCTTCTTTCTTTGCCTGCAAGACGAGGACGGTGTTCATCTCTGAAATGCGGGCTTAAGGTGTATAAGGAAGATGAAGCATTTCCATGAACCCAACACCTTTACCTGTTTGTTCACATCTGCCTTCCTTCTTTGTGTTTATTAACGCTGCACTGCCAGCCGTGTAGACAGGTTTTATAGGATACGACCTATTCTCCTAGGCAGAAAAACAGTTCTCTATTTGTACATGTAAACAGTAATATTTTAAAAATCAAAAACCATAAAAGTGCATGACAAGAGAGCCCATTTCTATTCTGGAGCGAGTCCCATGGTGACTTGCAGCACCTGCCCAACCACAGAAGCATATGTGCGCATGCATGTAATGTGTAATGGCCTATCGTTCTGTAGAACACCCTTTTGACATCACCACGTTCATACTTTGGCACTTTTTCCTAAAGCTAAAATTGGTTGCATTCAATGTTTCTTCTACTCACTCACATGCCGCAAGTTTCCTGAAACCATTGGGATTTGTCTAAAATGTATGCTGTGCTGGACCTTGTGTCAGATAAATGGGGCAAAGACGTGAAAGGAGCCATGGACACCGGCTGATGTTTACCAGGTGCAATGAAAAACTTATTTGAGGATCTCCCTTTCTAAGCAAGAAGGACTTTTAACGCTGGTTGCTCCTACGATCGCTTTTAGTGTGTCACTATCACTTGTCTGAACTCCTCAGTCGTCCTGGGTTCTAGCTTGGGTATTCTCAGAGAGGAGTCTTTTAGGAATTGGGTGTTAGTTCAACTTTCCCAACAGTATTCTTGAGAACAAAATACTTGGGGTGATTATCTTACTAAGAGACAACGTTTATTTCAGATCAGCATTTTAGAAGGTACAGTCCGTGATCTCGGGACCTTCCTCTCCCCATCACTTGGGTCTGCGGTGAGGTAGCACATCTCAGCAGAGTGTGATAATTGAGCAAACCTGTTTATATCATGGACCATGGACAAAAGAGAAAAAGGGAGCTGGCACAAGCCCTCAGGGTCAAAAGATCGGCCACGAAGACCTACCTCTCGAAGATTCCGCCACTTCCCAAGAGTATCATCCTGGAGACTTCTGGGAATCATTCAACATCCAAACTGTAACATGTTCTATTAGAGTCCACTGAAAATGTCATATATCAAAAATAACAGCTGCTGGGATTCATTCTGCTCTGACTGTATACCAGGTACTTCTTACGTGTCTAACTCTAATCTGCAGATACCTATAATGCTGTATACTCTCATCTCAACGATCACATGAGGAATTTGCGGCTTTAATAAATTTAATAGGAATTTGAATCTGAGGCTTTTGGCGCGTGAAGGGTGCTCATGACTAATGCCAGTAAACAGGAAAATAGATGAGCTGATGGTAGGGAAGCCTGGTGGAGAACCTCAAGATTTTTATTTTCAAACTAAGGTGAACATTCCCCAGTTTTCGGAAGATGAAAGTTATGTGTTACAAGGTTTAATTTCTCCTCCCTGGCTGCCTCCTTTTGGAGGGAGATCAACAGGAGCTAGAGTTTCACATTCAGGGACCTCACTCAAAGAGCTCCTTTCTCAGCCGCTTTTCAGAAAGCTGTGAAGGGAAGGGAAGTGTGGGAGAAAATGGATGAGCTTAGACAGTGTAATGGTAATCAAAATGACAGAAAACCAGGAAAACGAAACTATCCATTCTCTTCCGCAGAGAGAGCCTAGCTTGCAAAGGCTTCAAGTGGTATTAACTAGAGGATGCCCTTATGAAGTGTGGTCAAAGTGTATCCCAAGGGAGGGTAAAAACAGATACTGAGGAAGGTCATGTTTTGGACCAAAGGATATCAGTGACCAGAAAGAGAAGAAGAGACTGGAGAAAAGGTTATTTATAGTGGGGATCGGGAAGACAGGGGAGTGGAGTTGATAGGGGACCCTATTAAAACACGCAGTGTTCAAAAAACACCACAGTGGTATCCAATACCTTGGGTTCTAATTTTTAGAATGAAATAAAAAGTAAAAAGGAGAACTGAACTTGCCAAATATTCAAATATCAGTTACTATTAATTTAAATATATAAATCTGAAGCAAAAATCTCCTTGGTGCCAAAGCTTTTTGTCTTCCCTGGTGTTGGGAACAGCAGGCACAGACCCCAGGTTCCCTGGGCCATCAGTAATTTTCCTAAATCCAGAGCTTAGCACTCTGTCCCATGGGTCAGATAGATGCTAAGTTGTGCCCCGCGCCTTTGACACCTGGCAGAATGGCTGTCAGTGATCAATGGCTGGAAAGTTAGAAGGGAACCTCCTTTTCTTTCTTTCTTTTGATTTTTTTTTTCTATCACTGATAATTTTAAGCAGTTTTAGGCAGTGAGTGAGTCAGGCTCTGAGTCACCGCTCACCTTGCATAAAGGCATTCTAGTTAATACAGCTGAAGCCAGATGCTTGAGAACCGGCTGTGAACTATCTGATGGTTGCTAGGGATACAGTGATACAGAGAACATGCTGGGAGGATGGCTGTTCTGCTCTCCTAGCGATGCTGACCAGTGTTCTTAACCGATAGTCTCATCTCTGGACCTCTTTCTAACTTAGTACCCATCATTCTCAGTATTGGGTGCTGGATTTTATGTTTCTTTTAGAGGTTCCAGTGTCTCTTGAACTAGACAATTCACCTGAACTTTGTCTAGAACAAATAGCAGAAGCAGACTTGCCGTTTTGTTTTGTGAGACTCACAAACCCGCAGTGCCAGGCAGGCTCACTGGCAAAGTACTTGCTGTATGAGCTTGCTGTCTTAGCAAGAGGACCTGAGTTCGGGGGCCCGGCACTCATGTAAAGGTCAGCTACCATGTCACTCTTGTGTAACCCCAGTGTGTTGAGAGCAGCGGCTCTCTGGAGGTCACTAGCCAACCAGGCTACCCAAATCAGTAAGCTCCAGGTTCAGCATGTGTGTATGTGTGTACCAAACAACACACACTTTCACAAAGGCTCACACTTTATGACTGTTGTTTGTTTTTGTTTCTTCCAGAGGGCCTCAATATATAGCTCTGGCTGTCCTGGAACTCACTCTGTAGACCATGCTGGCCTCAAACACATAGTGCTCCGACTGCCTCTGCCTCCCAAGTGTTGGGATTAAAGGTGTGTGCTACTATGCCCACCATATCCATGACTTTGTAAGGTGCTGTGTGCCCTGCAAGGTGGACTCTGCTTGAGCTTAGACCTGATTCTCTTCCTTGGGCCATAATGAGTGTCTGCAGACACAAGGAAAAGCAGCTGCCAGTAGCACCACCGTGGATTCGAGGGTTTTCTTCCTCTTCCTCCAGCAAGGAAGACGCTCCTCTGGAGCAGCCAATTGTTCACTCAAGATGCCTGGTCATTCTCTGAGACTTGAGACCCAAATATAAGGGAAGAAGTTCAGCTAAGGGTCTTTCAGGAAAATCGATAGAAGTAGAAATGGCTGGAAGGTTGAATATACTTTTCTTCTGTGGGAAAATTAACAGGGAACTATAACTCAAACTTTAGAACCCAAAACACACAGGTCTTGTTTTGTTGCCTAGGCTGATTTCAATTCCTAGACTTAAGTAATCCCCCCACCTTTACCCCTTTAGTAGCTCACAGGGTAAAATAAAGGGGTGTGTGTTTGGGCTGGAAAGATAGCTCAAATGATAACACTCACTGTTCTTCAA
Source organism: Micromys minutus (assembly GCF_963924665.1). Lineage (NCBI taxonomy): Eukaryota > Metazoa > Chordata > Mammalia > Rodentia > Muridae > Micromys > Micromys minutus. Next base: position 42,127,634 of record NC_137975.1, on the reverse strand, counting down.
AAGGGTCTGGGTTCAAGTCCCAGTACCACATGGCAGCTCACAGTTCTGTAACTCCAGTTCCCAGGGATCCGATCCCCTCACAAGCACACATGCAGGCAGAACCCAGTGCACATACAAATAAATAATAAACTCTTTTACAAGATTGTTTAAAGCCTACACTTCTGTACTGTCGAAACTGATGGAAGATGGTCTGCACAGCTCTGAAGGGAAGCTACCTCGCTTTCCCTCCGACTTAACATCTCGGTGAAAATCTGCAGATCTGCTGGTGTTTGAGGGGGAGCTGGGAGAGCCGACTTTGCAATGTTTTTTTGAAGTCCTGGTTGTCAGCAGAGGTAGAAATGCAGTCGTATTTTTGTTTGTTCGGGAACATTGACATAACACCTGACAAATGCTCTTACTAGCAGGCTTGGGGAAGAGTGGCCGATGATTAAATGTTCTTACTTCAGAGTGAGCAGCTCGGCTGTGATCAGAAGAGACCATTATGTTGAACACGAGGCCCATCAACATCCCAATTAGGGGAAAGCAAGAGCAGCCGTGAAAGCCTCAGTGGGCTGTGCTGTTAAAGCTGTCTAGGTTTAAAGCCAAATGGGGCTTTTCGGGATGCGGCAGTTCTGGAGCTCTGGTGTATTTTTGTGTGGGATGCCCTCCTACAGAGGAGGATGCTTTCAGATAATGACTGGTTTTGCTTCTTTGGAATGCCACCTGTGTAAATGTGTTGATTTGGACAGGTTATAGATTGCACCAAGCCTGCAAAACTACCTTGTGAGACGTGATGTTTGGATAGATGTTTGGATCCTCTAACGGACCAGCTTTACCACTGGCCACTGTCGGGTCATAGAGAACAGAGAGAGAGCTGGCTGCTAGTTTGTATCTACTGGATCTGGTTTGGATGGTATCCTTCCCGAAGGCTTTATATAGTTTTGAAGGAGACAACCTAATCCTCAGCAAGAAGGCTTCAGGATTATTTTTACTGAAATTGAAACAACAACTTAAGGATGGCTCAGTGGTTTGGAGCACTTGTTGCTCTTGCAAAATTCCCCACACCCACATGGTGGCTCACAATCATCCTTTACTCCAGACAGCAGGCATCTAAAGCACTCTTCTGACTTCTATAAGTACCAGACATGGTGTCCATACATGGATGCAGGCAACATATTATACACACACACACACACACACACACACACACACACACCTGCACATGCGCAACACATGCACATGCACAACACACACTTGTTCGTGCACATGCAGGCACACACGCACTTAAATAGATCTAGAAGGTGAACTCTTACGGCCTTTTAAAAAAAATGTCCATTGAAATATGTGTGTGTATTTATTTATAAAATGAATAGAACCAATTTAAAGTGCTCATTAATCCTTGAGAAATTTCTGTCTCCGATTGGTGCATTTTGACAATGTGGTAGAGACTTAGGAGTGGGTAGAATAGTGCCTCAGGAGAATAACCATTCACCTGGGTAAAGCTGTGTAGGTCATCTGGGGCTGTGCTTTAACTGCTTCCAAACTGAGGGAGAGCACTTTTGTACGCACCATTGTGTGTGCACATACTCAATCAGATGTGCTGAGAGAAGCCTTCCTACAGTTCCAGTCAGCTCCCATCTTTGGTGATGGAGTACAGAAAAGTTAGTAAAACTCCCTGCTATCCCACTATAAAGTCACTGTTCATCACTCAAGTGGGTCTCTGTCTTGTGTCAGTTCTGACACCTTCAGTGAGATTCACAGTTCCCAGGATCATATACAAAGGCTAAAACAGAGGACGGAGGATGGAAGGAAGGGCTTGTGTCCTGGGAGGTATCTCAGAGGATCAGGAAATGGTAGAAAATAGCAATCCCGGGACCACTCTCCCCTGCTTCAGCTACTGACTCTCATTGCAAATATAGAGTATCATGACAAATAAAAATTCTTACTCCTGGTCCCAGATGTCCTGCTTTAGAGGCAGGCAGAGAACCCACATGCTTTCCTTTCTGTTTTCTGGGGAGGATGCTGAGTGCTGGGGACCCTGCAAGAAAGAGACACAACTGTCACTAATCACGCACGATTGTCTGTCATCCCACTGTAAGAGTCCGCTCTTGCACCCAAGAAGCCTGTCCAGGAGGACTTGGCTTGGCCCCATTCATCTGCCCGGAACCTTGTCAGTAAGCTTCTTGATATTTCCACGAGTGGTGTCTGCTGGTGGAAAGGTTGTGATTTGTTCAGCTGCCAGATTAGTCAAGTCTTTACAAGCTGGCTGGAGAGACTCTTCAGACTGAGCACTGCCCGATTTGACAGAGAACCTAGGTCCAATTCCCAGCTCTGATGTGGAGCTATAACCGCCTGTGACCAGTTCCAGAGGACTTGATTCCAATCTTCTGCACTGAACACATAACCTACGCATACAGACAGGCCACATCACACAGAAACTAAAAATAAACCTTTCCAAAAATCAGAGCAGTAAGATGTGTATCAGTGTACACCTAGAAAATTTTGCTAGATATGATGACTTTAAATCACTTACTTGGAAAGTGGACAGATGTTTATCTTACAAAGGAGTGTATATAAAAGACACCTGGTACAATGAAGGTCATAAGGGAAATAATTACTTGTTTAGATAAAGACTCTCTCTTCTGCCTACCTGAAGGACTTGGTCAGAGGCCAGCCTGAAATTCTTTCTAGAGGAGATGGTGTGAGAGACACCCAGACTCTGCTCTGCTCCAGGTGATGGTGTCCCCTCAGAGACTCACACCGGTCTAACTGCTCATCAGTCACCCATTCATGTGGGTGGATTCAACTCTACAAGACCCGTGACAGCAGAAGCTTATGTCTATGTGGTGTGTGTAGTGTGTGTGTGTGTGTGTGTGTGTGTGTGTGTGTGTGTGTGTGTCTGTCTGTCTGTCTGTCTGTCTGTGTTATGTGTACCTGTGTGTTCTTGTGTGTGCGGGGTTGTGTGGTGTGTGCTTAGGTGAAGTACTAACTATCTCTCCTGGTTTGGTGCTGTGGTTGTTTACTTGTGAGCTGTTGTTTGAGACACTTAAGGAACTGTTAGGAAGTGTAAGGAACCTTGCTAGAGAAAGCACATCACTAGTTCAAGGCTTTACTCTGGGTTGTAATTTTTGCTTCCTGCAAAATGAGACGGAAGCAGACAGGGACCAGACAGGAACATCCTGCCCAGGCTACTTTCTGTACCTCCCCTGCCATTATGGAGGTAAACCTGTAACCATGAGCAGAAATAAAGTCTTTCTTCTGCCAGTTGCCTTGGTCTTGGTATCTTAATCAGTGTAGCTTAAGCAGCTTATAGGCTCTGTAGGGCATGAGGGTCATAGGAGGTGAGCCTTCTTGTTTTGAAGCTGAGAAAGTCCTGGGCAAGCCTGGGTGAGTTGTCACTTTGTGTGGGACAGTTGACCTGCCCATACACTTCAGTATTACACGTCAGTTTGTTAACCTTCTGGTTGTCCCCAGCCAGACACACTAACTTGTTACCCAGTACCCTCGTCCCTGATTCATCCACACTGTGGGCTCTTGACAAGCTAGGAACACAGAGATGGCTGTACAACATATCTGGTCCACTTCCATGGGCTCACACCTTGGGGGCTTTGGACTGGGGTTAGATAACTGGACACTTTTAACCCTGTGACCATCCTGGGGTCTCCTACCCCTTTTCTTCAACAAAGAGGTGTCTTATTTTTTATCAGCAGAAGAAAGTCCTTCCAGCTACAATTTTAAAATAATGATATGTTTCCAAGCCAAAGATTGGATGTCGGCATCTCTTCCCATTCCAGTATTCTGTGGTCTGTAGAGAATCGCTAATTTGCCAAAGGTTGTGAAAAGATTGAATTTAAAGAAAATGGCCTGCCCACATGGAACTGTGATACACTGAGATGCTCACTGTGTGGTCCTCTTATTTTTAGTAAGTGCATTGGAAAAAGTCAGCTTGTGTTTATTCTGAGCATCTAAGGGGCCTGTGAGATTGTGTAGTCTGGAAAACGGTGGAATTATAAATTATTACACGTCTGCTGATTAGAGAAACTCATACGCAGAAATACCACCACATGTAAGCTTACCTATACAGTTTTCTAGCCCTGAAGTATATACAGCGGCAGAAGAGAATAAACAAGAAAGGGTGTCTCAAAAATAGAAATGTATTTAACTGTTCTGTCAGGTGTGTTTTATGTTAGATTTCTTGCTTATCTTTGCATGCCCACCGCTTTTCTAAGTTCACGTATCTTCCGTCGTGTTCATTATAAATCACAGTGAAGATGGTTTTCTTGTTAAACACACCCAAACCATCATACCTTCCAGATGCTAGTACTAACCAAAATCTGAAAGTTAGCCCCCCCCCCAAGATTTCACTAATTTTTTTTTTTTTTTTAGTCTTGATTTTTGTTCATTGGTTTGCTTTGAGACAAGGTCTCCCGACATAGACCTGAAACTCAATGTGTAAACCCGGTTGGCCTCGAATTCACAGAGATCCATTTGCCTCTGCCTTCTAAGTACTAGGGTTAAAGGCATGTGGCAGTACATACAGCTTGACTTTTACTTTCAACAGATGCTGTTTTCCTTGGGACTACCTGCCCTGTCCCTTGATGCATGGATATCTGTCTGGGGCTGGGGACTCCATTAGATGACAGACTTACCACCTTTTTTGAATAACAATGGGCACTCCTTGCGAGTGGAAAAGATGTTGCATCTGTATCTCAGGAGTGCAGCTCCACAAACATTACAAGGCGAGATGGAACAGCATATATAGGCAGCATGGCTGATGTCACTAACAATGAGGAAATAACTTCCAGTAGTTTCCACCTTTAACTATGGGAAAGGAGTCAAACACAGAAAGTCATATCAGAATTGATGGTTTCACAGTGATGCGGTATCTTGGACCAGGAAAAAGAATATTTATACCAGGATCTTGTCCATAATATTTCCTACCTTTGTTTTTTTGTGATGAGTATTACATTTGTGTTTTAAGCCACCCGTAGTCTCAGCTATTTGGGTAACGTGGGATCCTTGGCAGAGAGAGCTCAAGTTTGTTACTATGAAAATCTAGCCACCTCAAGGATCATTTTTACATATTTATATTTTTTTGCAGTTCAAGATCCCTGCGCGCGCGCGCGCGTGTGTGTGTGTGTGTGTGTGTGTGTGTGTGTGTGTGTGTCTGTGTGCGTTTGTGTTTGTGTGTGTGAAATGCTCACTGAGCTCCGCATTAGGGCCTTGAGGCTCACTTTAATGAACTGTCTGCCTCACAAAAATGTTTTATTAGAGCTTGGGTTTTGCTATTCTTGTAAACAATCATTTTATTTATTTTTATACTATTTGTTGAAAATGCGGTTTTTCATATAGTAGATTCTGATCACGGCTTCCCCTCCTCCATCTCTTCCCAGATCCTTCCCCACCCCCACCCATCTAACTCTATGAACTCAATGTCTCCTTTCATTCTTTCCCTCCAGGGAAAATAAGTAGCAAATAAAACAAATACAGAATACAAAGAAAAGCAAAAGACAGGAAGAAAGGCACTAGAGCAGCTTCTTTTGTGAGCAGTTATCAACTAGAGAAAACATGCGGGATTCTGGGGAGGAAGCAGGGCCTTGCTCAGTCTAGGGAAGTACTGACCAGCCCTGCCTAGAGGTAGCATCTCACAGTGTCTCAGAGTCAGCTTTATTTATTCACCGGGCTCACTTGTTGACATGTAGGGGACCTTAGCTTTAATGGCAACTGTGAATCATGTTTGGAAATATACATGCATGATCACTTTACAGTTGTCTATAAATGTCTTTGTGGACTGTAGCATATGATGTGCTCTCTAGTTTTTAGTGTATAGATAGAAGAACTCTAGGCTTTCCCTGCTCTTATCATTCTCCTTGTTCCTAGACAAAGAGCATGGATTAGTACTTATTAACTAATAATTCAGTGGCTGTTTGAAAATATAACCACATAAATTCAAGGGAAGGTGTGTGTGTGTGTGTGTGTGTGTGTGTGTGTGTGTGTGTGTGTGTGTATGAATGATACTATCATTTGTCAACTTGGCCAGGTCAGGTATTTGATCAAATCTTATCTACAAAGTCCCCCTATATAGCCCACGCTGGCCTTAAACACACAGACCATCTTGACCATCTTTGTTAGGGCTGTCCATGTTGGTTCATAAGGTGTATTTTCTAGATGATTGACACTTAGATTTTGAGCAAAACAGATTGTCCTCCAACCTTCATCCCATGAATAGGCCTTATCCAGTCAGTTGCTGGAGATCCCCTCCTAGGGAAGCTTGAATTCTGCCTTTAGATTGTCTTTGGATTTGATAGACAGCATTCCCCATTTTGGAGGAGGGAGCTGTTCTCTCTCTGCCTGATTCTGCTTCTCTAGAACATCATGGCTAGCGTATCACCAAATCAATATGGGTACCAGGTAAGTATGTTACATATGAGGTGAATATTTTCCATGTTGTCTCTCTTTTCTACAAAAGATCTTTTTTTTTCTGTATGTTTTCATTATATAGTAACATATATAGTAGTGTGTGTATGAGTGTGTGTGTGTGTGTGTGCATGTATGAAAATGTAGCTTTCTACTCTGTAACTCAGCTCCCCAATTCCTGAGCTCTCAGAATGCAAATGAAGGGTGTTAGGGGGAGATGAAATGCTAACAGATGTGATAAAATATTGTCACATGTGCTTTTCTTTACATACTTTATTGTGTGTCTGTGTGTGTGTGTGTGTGTGTGTGTGTGTGTGTGTGTGTGTGCATGCACGTGTCTGCATGCCACAGGAATGTGGAAGTCCAAAGATAACTTCAGAAATGGGTTCATTCCTTCCTCCTTGCTGAGACAATGGTCTCTCTTGTTCTGTTGAACTATGTACTCCATACTAGCTGGTCCCCAAGCTTTTGAATGATTGCTTTGTCTCCTCCTATCTCAAGGTTGGGGTGCTAGGATGGTAGATAGGAGGAACATCAGCTGGCTGTTTTTTTAATGTGTTGTTTCTGGGTTAGAGCTCTGGTTATCAGGCTTGGTAGAGAGTGTGTTTATCTGTTGAGTGTCTCCCTATCCCTACCTGCTTCTAATAAAGATCTTGTTTTAGAGTTGGGGACATGAGAAATAAAGTAGGTTTATATAGACCACTTGAGGAAATATCCAAAATCACCTAAGGTCACAAAATGATGCCTTGAACAAGGGATAGAAAAAAAATTCAGGGTCTGGCGTGCACCCTAGTGGAAGGCATGAGAACTGCACAGGCTGTTCTGAAGAATGGTTGAGCCTTGTGCTTTGAACAAAGTCCTGGCAACCAGACATAAAAGGGACTTTGCCTGATGGTGTGTGGCCAGAAGCATAGTTTCAACAACCCAACATTGAAGTCACGAGCCTTTGCCAAAGCACTGTAAGTCTCCTGGCATTTGCTGAAATTAATTTCCCTGCAAGAAAATTCACATATCCAACTTGGCTAATCTGAACGTTTGAGTAGAGTGTTTGAAGGAGATAATGAAGCCAGATTAATGAACAACAGAGTGACAAACTAAAAGGGTGGATAATCAATAAATCACGCTCACCAAAGCCTGGAGTATCGCAATTACTCTGTAGCTTGTAACTGGTTGTTTCATCGGGTAAAAGCAGCGATCCCAGCAGGTCCTGTGACTGGAATCAGTGAACTTGTATCTCATACAGAACATTACTTGGCACCTCTTATACTCCAAGAGGTTATGTTTTTAATTCTATATTACCAAAAAGTCAAAAAAAAAAAAAAAAAAGAGTCTGCAATTACACTTCATGCATGGAGATCTGAAAGGAAAAATAAATTGCTGGCCATCTAGCCTGTAGCTGTGAATCAGCCCTTGACTGACTAATAACACATAGAAATCATAAGCTTGACACTGATTGCTTTTGTTTTGGTCTGTGTGAACAATTAAGAATTTAGATCTTGGACTGGCCGGGGGCTGTTTTTAAAGGGTGACCCAAACTCTTTGCTTTTTGCTTGTTTATTTATTTGTTTTATTTTTTTTTTTTTAAATTCATTTAATCCTGGCTTGAACATTCCATTTTTATTTGGCTAAAGTGTTGTTTTCAGGTGGCCATATTAAACTGTAAATATTACATCCAGGCGGTCTTGATAGTATCACAGCACCTGTCCTTTTATCTGGTCATTATATCTGCCTGGTGGTGACAAAGACAGAGTCCTTCTGTGGTGTAGGAGCAGGGCAGCTGTTCTGAGCTAGTGTTATGTCACGTTACACAAGCTGGAGTCACATAAAAGGAGGAACAAACATCAACAAGAAAATGGCTCCATAAGATCTGGCTGTGAGACATTGTTTTTAAATTGGTGATTGATGGGGAGGGCCCAGCCTATTGTGGGTGGTGCCATCCCTGGACTGGTGGTCCTGGGTTCCCTAAAAAAGCAAGCTGAGCGAGCCATTTGTAACAATTATATAATTTTATTATATAATAAATTATTCAGCTTGCTAAGTTGTCTGCAGGGAAACAAGTCAGTAAGCAGTACCTCCAAGGCCTCTACATTAGCTCCTGCCTCCAGATTCCTTTCCTCACTGCTTTTAATAATAAACTGTCTATAGAACTGTGGGTAAAATACACCCTATCCTCCCCAACTTGCTTTTTGGTCATGGTGTTTCATTGTAACAATAGAAATCCTAATTAAGATAGCTGTGTTCAGTGCTGATCACCGTATTCTGAACCATTGGAATTGGAGGTTCTACCAGCCCCAGCACTGGACATCTGCTTTCTTATTCTTATCAGTGAACTAGGAACATCTGTAGTAATGAAGGGAGCATCTAGCAGAAGAAAATAAAAGTAGAGGTACCCTATACCTGGAACCAGTTTTCCGCTTTCCCTAAATGTACAAAAGAATTATAAGCAGGGCTGGAAGAGATGTTCATATTCTGTGCCCAGAGGAGTGTTATTTAAGAAAGTTAATTGGTAGAAGCCACGTGCAAGCCCATAGGTGTGCAGATGGGTGGGCATTTGTGGAAGGGAGACCTTGGCATACGCTACAACACAGATAAGCCAGGAGGGCAGTGGGCAAATCAAAATAAACCAGTCACAGAAAAGACAGTGTATTACTCCACTTATAGGTAATAACAGATCTGTAGAGACTAGAAGTAAAGAACTGCTGCGAGACACTGAGGAAGGCAGGTTGAGGACCTGTTTGAGAGAGAAGTGTTCACCTTTGGGAAAGGAAAAGTCCTGGCTGTAGGTAGTGGTAAATACTGCATACATAACAATGTGACTGACCCAGATGACATCAAGATGAATTAAAAAAAATGATTGACATACATTTTTTTAAAAAAATATTTATTTATTTTATGTGAGTACACTGCAGCTATCTTCAGACACACCAGAAGAGGGCATCAGATCCCATTACAGATGGTTGTGAGCCACCATGTGGTTGCTGGGAATTGAACTCAGGACCTCTGGAAGAGCAGTCAGTGCTCATAACCGCTGAGCCATCTCTCCAGCCCTGACATGATGAATTTTATAGTTCTTATATTTTACTTCTGATTTTCAAAGTGGTATAGAAGAACAATGAACTGCATCACAGAAATACAGCTTCCGGCCCAAGCTAAAACTCTGGTCTCAACTATGGAGTGTTATTTGGCTCAGTCGAGTGGTCTCTGAGGGAACGTGGGTGCTAGAACGTGAAAGGCAACCTCTAGAGCGGGACTTTAGACACCAGCAAGGAAGCAGACCCTGCACAAACTGGGCCAATTGAGTTCCATAGACAGACATTTTAGGCACCATAAGGGCCAGAGCTGTCCTCAAATAGCCTTTGGCTGGCTGTCCCTCAGTACTCAAGGTGACTGGATGTCTGTCTCACAGAAGAATGAACTGTCCCCAGTGTTGCCTGACAGTTGGCTCCTCAGAATTTTAAGGACAGTAGACACCATCTGCCTATAGTGCGGAGGAATTAGGAGCAGACTCAGAATGAAGAGACCATAACCCTTCCATCCCAACCATCTGTAAATGACTATAACAGAAGGTTTGGTGGTAAGCTTTCCAGGGGACTGTACCCTCTTTCATTTGAGAAAGTGTGGCTGCCTTCATCCCTCTGCTGGTCCAAAGGTACCTCATTGAACAATGGTCTAAGAAGTTAGTTAGATATCCATTTAACATTACTAATGCGCAGGTGTTGCTCTGCATCCTGAAGCAGCTCACATGCTAAAGTTTTTCACATCCTGAGTGTTTAAGGCACCTTCTTTGTGCCATAAGTCATCCCCCCCCAAAGGCTCCATTCCTCTGTGTGTGTGTGTGAGGGGGGGGGGAGGGAGGGAGGGAGAGAGAGAGAGAGAGAAGGAGGAAGGGAGGGAGGGAGGGAGGGGGAGAGAGAGAGAGAGAGAGAGAGAGAGAGAGAGAGAGAGAGAGAGAAGAGAGAGAGAGAGAGAGAGAGAAGGAGGAAGGGAGGGAGGGAGGGAGGGAGGAAGGGAGGGAGGGAGGGAGGGAGGAAGGGAGGGAGGGAAGGAAGGAAGGAGGGAGAGCCTCTGCCCCTCATCTCACTGTAAGAACTCGGGGATTGCTCTAACATGCCCAGCTTTGTGTGTACACAGCAAGCACTTTCCTGACTAAGCCATCTCCCAAATCTTCATTCTCCCTTTGGCAGAGAGTATCATGGGAATCCACAGTGAACCTGGCATGCTTGGTCCACATACACTATTTACTACAGTTCATCTAAATGACCCTGCTCTTAGGTAACAGTCCTTTATTTGTGAGGTACATGGTGTAAACAGCCCAATCAGCCCTCCAGCTTTTGGGCACTAGCATCCCATCTGCTTTTGAATGTCACGGTAGCAAACAGCTGGGCTAGAAAGGAAAAAGGTATTGATCGAATCTTTCTCTTTGGAAGAAAAATTTGTGTGGCATTAAGATTGCTCTTAACACAGATGGAATTCGAAGAAAATGGCAACGTCGTGATGTTGTGTGTGAGTACGGTTACGTTCAAAGAGTTTTCTCATATGAGTACCAAAATCTTGGTATGCTGTAGTTAATATTGAAATAATGAACAAAGCTTTCCAAGTAGCAAAGGTATAATAATAGTTATCACAATAGAAATTGGTAGTTAGTGTTATTTTAATCCAAGAGCTGGCTGCAAATCTAGAGAAGAAATAAACATAAAAGTTGAGCCTAGGGTGGGAGTTTTATAAGGACGCTTAGATGTTTATCTCCTGGATGCCTCATTAGTGGTTTTGTGATCCTGCTTCTCCTGTTATCTCCCTACGGTCTCACAGACCCTGTCTCTTTGAAAGACAGTGTTGCTACTTGCTCTACACCGGTCATGTCAAGTCTTGCAGTCTTGTGCTCCTCTCGGCTAAATTCTTGGCTAGGAGCCCAAGATTGTCATGTTTTTGCACCACTGTTTCTACTTGCTTCTCCTTAGATGAGCCTTGCTGTCTTAGGTTGATCACAAACCTGACTTTTCAGAAGCTCGATGTGCTGAGTCTGAAGAGGTCTAAGCAGATGGCTGTCAGGCCATTGGTTAGGTTCGACCATTTTCAACGTGAAAAGATCGTTTCCATTTAGGAACAATACCAAGGCCGCCTGAAAGTAAACAGTGAATTTAAGTTGAAGTTCAGGATTCTGACTTGTCTTCAGTTAGTCCTTCTTTGTTATCGGTACCAGGGGCAATGTTTTACAAGTTCTTTGGTGGCTGCGTTTTGTGTTCAAGATTTTCGTTGTCCTTCCAGGCATGGAGCTTGCTCTGCATTCAAGGAGGAGAGCTGAGGCAGGCCGTGATAGTCAGCTCTCCCAGTGATGGGGCTTATATGTAAGTTCCGACTCAGATATAGAAATGAGATGAGCAAGCTGTATGTGTATGGGCTCTGCATGAACGTGTATGCCTGATGTGTACGGGCTCTGCGTTAATATGTAACAGAGAAGGAATCTTGGTTCTGGTTCCTCCTTCAGTCCAGAAAGAGCACAGTTCTCAAGCAAGAGCTCAGCTAGCTCACAAGAGTGTACAGCCCTGGTCTCCTCGAAGCTGCCTTTCACCACTATATCGATTAGGATCTCCTCTAGCTCTCATACCTTGCACTTCATGGCTGGATGTGTCTGGTCTAGCCGTGGTATTGGGGAACATTATGCTTCAGGTGCAGGCTACAGAAAACAGAGAGAGTATGAGTTGAAAAGCTCTAAGAAGGTGACCCTCGAGGTCATGCACTGTGCACAAGCGTGTGTACAGATGAGTAGACACAGAGGGACCAGGAGGGGAAGAAAATGACGAAATTGAATTGGCCCATGTATGCCATGAATTTAGATTCAGTGCTGTATACCCTTCCTACCCAGGACCATTTTCATGTATGACCTTGTGGGTTCTGGCATATATCCTACTGTGCTAACCTGGAGTCCTCTTTGCTCAAATCAAAGTTCATAGGATGATTTGAGGTTATGGAGAGTTGAATACACACTGGTTGTCACTTGAACACTCTGGCTGGCTGCGTTCTAGACTTCTACTTTAGCCAAGACCACCGGCTCAGGGGTGGCACCATCCACCAGTGCTGGGTCCTCTGGCATCAACTGGCAATCAAGGAAAGGCCCAATAGACCTGTCCATAGACAGGTTTTTTTTTTAAGATTTTTTTATTTACATTATGAGTACACTGTAGCTGTCTTCATGCACACTAGAACAGGGCATCATATCCTGTTACAGATGGTTGTGACCCACCATGTGGTTGCTGGGAATCAAACTCAGGACCCCTGGAAAAGCAGTCAGTGTTTTTGACCACTGAGCCATCTCTCTAGCCCCCGTCGACCGTTCTTATTCCATAAGTTGCCTGTACCTGGGAGTAATCCTTGTGTTCCATTTTGGCGTTTCTCCCAGTGAGCTATTGCTTCTTGTTGTTTTCAAACAACAACGTAAAATACTTGGTTTTGATTTACTTGCTGGATGATCAGCTGGGTCTTTGTGCTCTATTGCTGTGAAGAGACACCATGACCAAGGCAACTCTTTCCAAAAAAAAGCATTTAATTGGGGGCTTACTATTTGTCATTACAAGAACAAGAAAGTGGCAACCCTTTAGTAGACTACGGAGAAAACGTGTTTCTGTTTGAGAGAACATATCTGCAGTTGCTAATCTTTGTTGTCGGCTTGACACACCTGGGAAGAGGAAACCGTGATTGGGGAGTTACTCCATAAAAACAGGCAACACTGCAGCTCAACTATGCTACAGTCCCCCATTAGATATTAGTAAGGTTCTGTTGTTCCATTCGTTGACTGAAAGTAACTTTTTGATGTTCAGTTAAGGGAGCAATTCATTGAGTTCTCCCTGCTTACATAGTGGTGCCTAATACTCTTTGAGGGCTGTCTTTTTCCATATCTATGAATTCCATACCTATCTTGGGACTCATTAAAAATATTTAGAAAGAAAAATGTGTCTGTGTTGAAAATATGCAACCCTCCCCCATTATTATTCCTTAAATGATATAGTACAGTGACTATTGGCGTTTACTGCGTTAGTTACTCTAAAGCTCTGGACAGCATTGATGTGTGTGGGAGGGTGCTCCTTGCTATTTGCAACTACGGCATTTCTTATAAGGGACTTTAGCAGCCGAGGGTTTTAGTTCCTACAGGTGTGTAGCCCTGAAACTAACCCTCCATTGATAGTGAGTGATAATGGATGGTATTTCCTGTTATACTTAGTGTGGGGTGAAATATGAGTTATTAGCACGTATTTAAGTACAGACAATATTTTTTCTTGAACATAACTGTTTATACATCCCCTTTGCTCCAGAACCAAAGGCAGAAAGTAAATTCCCTTCAGTGTATGTATTTCCCCACGGCTTATCCTTTTTAGGCCTTGGGGCAGTAGTAACCATGGGAAATTGGATTTGAAAGGCCAGGATTTAGCAAACCAGAAGTTGTACGTTGAGTCTGAATATTGCTATCAGTTAAATAAGACTGTGAATTAATATCTCATCAGGCTTAATGACCTTTAGATAAGCTCATACCAGCATGACTGATATTGTCCCAATCTCCTGATATTGATACTCTAAAGTTTAGTGACTCTTGATGAAGGGCTTTCCTAAGGAATAGGAAGAAGGTTAGCAATGATAGCAAAGTATATAAAAAGCACTCTCTGGGAGGTTGCCTACACTATACACGTAAGGTGGAAAGGGCAACGAAAGCTCTACATGAGGTTTATTGATGTGAAACTCACCTAAGAATTCATAGGTGTGGTCTGTGTAATAGGTAGGATCTTAAAATTCCGTGTTAGTCTATTTTCACCTTTCAGAGGATATGGTAGGAAGTCACCAGGCAGACGGTTTGTGGGTTTTAAAAGAAAGTTTAGACAAAGCAAAGGAACCCCTTCCAAGAACTTGGGATATAATCTTTCATGTGTAAGAGTGTTGAGTGGGCTTCATGAACGTGTGATCAAGCGATAAAGTTGGCTGATATTAGGATCCGGGTATCCTCTTGTGCCTTACAGAATCAAATACCCTTGGGTTCTCATTACCAGTGCTGGAGATTGAACCTGAGCCCTCTTGCATGCTAGGCAAATGCTCATGGTCCATGTGTAAAACACCCTCCCTAAAGAAGCACTTAAAAGGAGAAAACAAAAGCAGGAACCAGGATGCTGTCTTATCCCAAATTCAATATTAGAAATGCAGGACTTGGGTGATAATGTTATTGTGAAGTATATTAGTGTTTCTTGGCCTCTCCTGAGGCTCTGAGTCAGCAGAATTCACCAGTTGAACTGATAAAAGTGGCTCTTAGGTATTTTAGGGGGAAGCCATCAATGCAGAGATTGGATAAGAAGACATGGGGATTCAGCAGTACAGATGGTACCTTAATGAAATTTCAGTTCAGAAAACAAGGCAAGGCTGTTGTAATTAAGGTAGGGGAGGCAGGGGAAAGCCAGCAGCCTGAACAAAGAGCAGACAGGGGAACAGGAAAGCTGCCACAAAGACTACAAAGTGTGGAAAGCCAGCAGCTCAAACAGGAAGAGAGGAGAGACCTCAGCATGCTGAGTGCACATCAGCAACACAGCACAGGGAAGTCCACTCTTCCCGCTGAGAGGAGGAGGAAGTTTTTGGTTTCTAGATGACATTGATGAGTCACATTGCCTGATTTTAACCCCAAAGCAACATTTCTAGTTTTAAAGGCGTCCAATAATGCTGAGTGGGAGCAGAAAGTGTAAATGAGGCGGCCAGGGAGCTGGCAAAGGCTCCTTTAAAGAACTAGTATTAGAATCCGTAGACCCTCATGGCTTGTCTATCATGGTGCTGATGCAAGTTGGAGAGAAGACACAGAAAAGATGGAACATGAATGAAGGGTGGCTTCTAAAGTACACATCAAAGCATTTTATGGACTGGAGGGAACTCAGATGGTAGTGGAGGAAGGGTAGCAGATATCCAGTGTACAGCATAGAATTAATGTGAAAATACCTTACAGGCAGGGAGCTGGTAGATGGTGGTCTGGGGAAACGCACATCCTCCTTGACTAATGCAGCCCCTGAGCGATGGAATGTCAACCGCAGATTGAGCACAGTGAAAAAGGCCATCCAGTTTGATTTGAGGACTCCTTGTCAGACTTTGGAGGAGTGATTACATTTCACAGTGCAACTCTCTGACAAGCTACCTCATTGGAGCACATTGGTGACATGTTTGATTAGGGATTCGTGGCCATGGCAGAGTGTGTGAAAAGGAAAAGGGTGTATCAGTAAACGTTCTGAAGTAACCCGTACTAGGCAACAAACTTGCTTGAAATGTCTAATGATCAGCAAGGCACTCAACAACAGGTACCTAGGCTGGGGACATGACGGGGGGGGGGGGTTTACAATAATGGCCAAATAACTAGTCATTTAGAAATGTGGATGAAAACAAAGTAGAAAATTATGTCAAGAGCAGATAGGGACAGCAGGACCATAATTACTCTTCTTCGGAGGACAATAATAAAAATGTATATCCAGGAGATACATATTTTGACCTTATCTGATTGATATTGGCAACATCTCCAGATGTGGTACTGAGTGGGTTTATTAGCCTATCAATTGGTCCTTTGGGGACTGTCTTCCATATAGATCTTGTCCGTAAACAGGTCAAGTAAGGAACTACACTGTACTAAGTTTTGATTTTAGCCTGAGGAAAGTTAAGGCTTTACCCTTAACTCCTCACATGGAGAAGCAATGAGAGTCACTGAGAAAGGCATGGGGTGGTTTTAAAAATTGTGGAAAACAAGGCTTCCAGGCCAAGCAAAACTTGAACTCAGTGTGGAAAAATGTTGAGCGATAAGTTATTATTGTTAATAATAAATGCATATTGGCCACAGCTGTTCTGTATTTCTTTTGATGACAAACGAAGAGGGTGGAAGCCTAACGGAATGAGGGGTAGATCGCAAAGATGATAATGTAACTGATACTAAATACGGAGATAAGTCAGGGGTGGGGCATGTGTCTCCTTCCAAGAATTTCTGAAATGATGACCAGTTGTGTGTACAGAAGAAACACATATTCTACATTTATCAAAGGACTGAAGTTGCCCTCAGACATAAAATGAGGAGAAACCCTTTTGGTTCTTTTAACCATATGTCAAAATATGGGAGCCTTTGGGGGGGGTGTGACTCAGATGTAAAACGCCTGTCACAAGCAAGAGGCACTGAGTTCTAATCCATGGCACCCACACAAAGCAGGATGAAATGTTAAGCCTCAATTCCCCCAGTGCTGGGGGATGCTGGGAGAAGTGTACCTCCAGTGAGATCCAGGGAAAGGCTTTGAAAGCATAGGGTAGAGATTCCTGGAGAAAGCTGTCCAGGGTCACCCTCTGGTCTCTGAGTGCACACATATAGGTAAGCATACCAGCACACACACGTCCACACCCATGTGAGCATAGACACAGTAAATACACAGGTTTGTGTGAGGGGTTGTAAGACAGTGTTAATGGGCATTTCCTCTTTCACCACAGAGGGATGTTCAGCTCTGTTTGAATCGCTGCTTCACTGCCGCACAGTGGTGTTTATGGGTTTTCCTTCCATGGTTTTGTTTAATTAGCAGTTTCCTGGATGCCTCTAAGTCTTGTAAGTGGGTCTTGTGTATCCTCTTCTCCATGGTAACTTCAGAACCCCAAATCAGAGGGTTAATATTTGGGGAATGAACGATAGATGTTCTAAACTGTGGGCTTAGAAGAATATCATTTTTGTGAGATCACGGAAGAAACCGTGTCACTAAAAGGTATTTTCAAACTTTTGTTAGCTAAGTCTTGCTAACTGTTAGAAACCTGTGCTATCTGAACCACGAAACTTCATCTCTAACCATGGTCTTTTAAAATGCAAATGGTATCCATGCAACAGCTTGAGGATGGACAGCTTCACGACAGGAAACATGTCCAGGAGGTGCTGAGTTTGGTTAATAGGATTCGGGCTATGTGAACAGAACATACACATTCCATGCAAGAGAATCCTGAAAATGCTGCTGTGTGAAATAATCGGGTCCCAGACAACCATCCCGTGTGACTTCATATACTTGCTATGCCCAGAGCAGGCAAATCCACAGAGAGACCAGGTTTGCTAATGGCTGCGGGAGTGAAGGGGACAGTAGGGAGAGCTGGTAGGGATGGGGTTTCACTTTGGTACGATAAGCACATTCTAAAGGAGACTAACACGACATAGCCGTTGGGACAGACTGCAAACCGTTGGACTGTGGGCTGTACATGGCTCCACTCTGAGGCACAAACACTACAAATTTATTCATGCTGAGGCTTCATTGATGACTTAGTGGTTCAGAGCACTGGCTGTTCTTGCTGAGGATCCGAGTTTGGGTACCAGCTGATAGTGGCCTGTAATTCCAGCTCCAGGGAACCTGGTGCCTTCCTCTGCTTCTGTAAGCACTGCGTTCACATACCACACTACACACAGGACGCATACACACAACTAAAAACAATAATAAAATCGTTCAGAGATTCTACTTGCAATTTTGGGGGGGGACTTTAGAAGGTACTCCTTTTCTTTAGACTTGGCACACAGCTCTTGTTATGTTTTGATGATTTAAGTTATGTATATGAGTACTCTATCTGTATGTACACGTGAATGCCAGAAGAGGGCATCTGATCACATTATAGATGGTTGTGAGTCACCATGGTTGCTGGGAATTAAATCCGTGACCTCCAGTAGAGCAGCCAGTGCTCTTAACCACTGAGCCATCTCTCCAGCCCACATAACTCCTGTCTTTTCAGGGTCTTGGGTACATGTTTCTGGGTCTTGCTCTTCATAGTGTGACCCCGAGAACTGTGAGCTCCACTCTGGTATCTGGTTGGTTTACTCCAAGCTTGGCTCATGCTAGGAGGACCACAAATGCATCCTGAGTTGTTTCTATTTAGAGACAATTGTCCAGAAGATTTTGTTTCTATAGAGGGTACATACTGTCTATTATGCTTATCAGAGATGCCTGCTTAGAAACAGAGCCTTTACATTAAAAAAATTAGATTAAAAAATATTCAAGTTAATTTTTCAGTGAACATCACAATCACAGAGTTGAGACAAGGGGACAATTATTACCAGATGGTCTCAGGAAAACTGGTGTCCATATGTAAAAGGACAAAAGGTTTAACTTTGCTGAATAGCACCTACAAATTCTTACTCAAAGTGTAGATTGGTGACTTAGTATAAGACTACAGTTGCCAAAATTCTAGGAGAGAAGAATGGTATTGATCTGGGAGTGTTTTCATGGATATGCCACCAAAGCATAGGTAACCAGCACAGTGGATACATTGGAGTTCATCATAACTAGCAACCCTTTTACCTCAGCAGGTGACCAGCACAGTGGATACATTGGAGTTCATCATAACTAGCAACCCTGTTACCTCAAAGGTCACGGTCAGCAGAGCGAGAAGGCCAGCTGCACAGTGGGAGAGCTCTCCACAATCATTTACCTCTCAAGAAAACGCTGTTTCTAATATGTAAAGAACTTGAAGACCTGCAATAACACATTTAAGCAGTCACTTGAGGATTGATAAAGAGCCAGTTGGTAGGGAATAGACATTTTTCTACCAAAAATATTCAAAAGGCCATTAAGCACATGAAAGGCTGGACACCACCCCAGTCTTACAGATGTCACGCTGCAGATGGAAGAGTGAGAGGCAAGAATATTGTCGGTCACTATGTGGGCTCTATGGCTGGCGGGCCCTACTCTGCAGCTGTGATACCAAGTTCAGTGTAATTCCTGGTATGGACTCAAACGAAATCAGAGCAGAAGCTTGCAAAGCTATCTATTCACACAGCCCAATCAATCACTGTTCCTATCAGGCAGAAGCAACCCAGGTGTGCATTAATAAATGAGGTAACAAAATGTCATATGCATGCAACAGCATATTACTCGGCCTTTGATAAAGACAATTCTGACACACGGAACGATGTGAAGGGAGACTTGAAACCATTGTGTCAGGTGAGATCATTTTATCTAGATGAGGTTACTAAGGTACTTCAAATAATTTTATTGACCTGGGAAGTTGGATGCAGGTTACCGGGGTAGAGGAAGCAGGGATGGGTTGCGTAATGGGCACCATGTCTAGGTTTTGCAGGATGAGAAGTTCTGTGGGGAAAGAATGCTTGGCGTCTTTCATCGGAGCAAAGGTCCTGAGGCCTTGGAAGTGTGCACTTAGAAAGTAAAACTGTCGGCTTTATGTGACACTGAATTTTTGTCTTTGAAAAAGATGTATTATTTCTATGTGTGTGCAAAATCCAGGAGGCATCTGAAGTCCTCCTCTTCCATCTTTACCATTCCTCTGGGGCTCCAGAGTTCTCAGTGTTCTCAGTCAGGCTAGAAGCCAAAACCAGCAGCTATGACTTATATAATCAACCTCTCTGGACCTTTGTTTCCTCTCCTGATGACACTGATCAGAGAGTGGTTACAGTTTAGTGTGAGGACAAATGTAGAGGTCGGTTAAGTAACATATGGCACACTGAAAAAATTTAGGGTCACAGTCGCTCCTAAACCTCCTGAGCCTTATTTAGTGTTTTCTGCAGTTTAATTGCATTTTGGAGTCATGATCACATAAGCTACTTCAGTATCCCTTAAAATCCAAAAGTTGAAATCTTTCTTCTGATCTCCAAATTGTCTTCAATGCTCAGCTACGTGGTTCGAAACTAAGACATGGTTCTCAGTCTGTCAGTTTCAAACCCTTTGGGTCACTGAGGACTATCAGAAAACACAGATCCTTATATTACAATTTATAACAGTAGCAGAACTACAGTTATGAAGTTGCAACAAAAACAATTTGATGGTTGTAGGTTACCACTGAATTAAGGGGTCACAGCATTGGAAAGATTGAGAATCTCTGGCTTTCCGGAAATGTTCATGAATACAGTTAGTTCCGAGGCATGTGGAGAGGCTAGGTGAAGGTAGGCTCTGTGGTGCTACACTGGAGGAAAGGTATATCTAAGTGTGTAACTCGGGCTCCATGCCATTTGGGATCAAGAAGGGGACAGCTGGAGGAACATCTGATGTGGTTCCTTTCCTTAGAGAGTGTGAATGTAATGCTGTCGAGGTTTCTGTGCTCCTGAAAGGCACTGCTAAAGTTCCCTTTTTCTCTCCATCTCCCTGCCTATACAGCTTCTCTCCCTTCCCTCCCAACCACCACGGAAGTATACCTCACAGGGCTGAAGCAAGCAAAGTGAATTATTGTGATCCTTGCTGCTGCCGTGTAGAGGTGACTGCCTCCAATCCTAAGACATGAAAACCCCTCTTTCTGACTGTTCTGATTGCTTCTTTCTGCTCTTTCCTCCCCAGAAATACTGAATCATACTCAATAAGCTGTCAGGTCTTGGGGATTAAAGCTCTTCTTATCCCTATCTGACTACTGTCAAAATAGTCATCGCTATAGAAAGCGAAAACTAAGAAATGCATTTTCCAAGGATAAAGTAGGACTCGGTGTCCCAGCTTGTAAGGGAATTTTTCGAAAAATGTCTTCTCAGAAGCATTTCCCAGGTGCTTTAATATTATTGATTCCCTTTCCTGGGCTTCTACATGTCAGCCAGAGCTGTATAGGCTAATAGCATCTAGAATGCAAAAAATCCAAGATTTAAAATGCTCCAAAATCTGAAACTTTTTGTATGTTTGCCATGACACCACACATGAAGAATTTCACACCTGATCTCATAGCATGTCGCAGTCTAAGTCAAGTCAGATCAGAATTTTACCTGCAGGTTTCAAATAGCAGGCTTAGAGGAAGCTAAATAGATTTTGTGTTCTAGCTTTGGTTCTTGTCCAAAGCAGTCTCATGGGTATGCCAATATTTTTTAAAAATCCAAAAACATTTCTGTGGCCAGGAATTTCAGCAAAAAATGCTCAGCCTGCATTAAGAAGCCCGACCTTAATGTGGCTGGCCAGGAGGCCAACTGGGGAGTCGTCATGGTAAAATGGCTCATTCTAGACTATTCAACATAAGAAAACTCCATAAGCTCTTCAGTCCTGTCTGTAGCTGAGCTCTCCTGTTCTTAAGATGTTTAATTACTTTCACTTCTAAGCAAGTACAGCATTAGAGGGATGTTAGATCCAGGACCTGCCAAGGTTCTCAAAATCTCTAATGTGCATGTCTTTTATATAAAATGGCACAGAAATCATTTCTGGATCAGTAAGGATGCTAATAAAATGCAGATACTGTCAGCAATTGTTATATTGTTTAGAAAATATGGTAAGAATACAATCTGTAGTGCCGTCATTTTTTTTCCTTTGCAAGTATCCTTCATCTGCCGATGATTGTCTTTGGGTATAGGGGACTCGACTGTATGAATAACATCTCTCCTTTTCGAGGATGCTTTCCTGGGAAGCATTCATAAAATCAAGTCGAGGAGAAAGCGTGTCTCCCTTTATACGGTCTGTCATGTCCTACCGCTCCTATGATGCTTATTTTCATGAATTGAGCTTGTTGGACAATTTCCTTGGTGTGGCTCACAGGCTTAGGCATGTAAATGACTTTTAGAACATCCATGATTTCCCACTGGCTTTGTGGACTGCAAGCCGGTGGCCTCATAAAAGCCTTTATTTAATCCTGCCTAGTTCCAACTTCACAAATGTGAATGCTGAAGTGCATGATCTGAAAGTTCCTTTAGTGTCAATATTGTGGGAGTGAACGGAAAAGACAGTTATATAGACTGGTACTATCTTTATTGGTTCCCAAATGCCGCCCATTATACAGATTGTTTCAAAGGAGAGCTGATGTATAGACCTTGGAGTAATAACTGCAGGTGAGCCAAGTCACCACACCATCCTTGCTAGCATGAAATTATTCTTGAAAGCAGAATGCTGTGGCCTTTGCAGCCAGCAGCTTGATTTGGAGAAGTACAGTCCTCTGTAGACTGTAGTAACTGAGGAGCACTATGTATACACATAGACAGGGCCATGGTCATACACCACAGCCACACTGGAAGGTAGCTCTTGGTTCTGAGGCAGAAAAGCAGACAGTCAAAACAAATGCTTGTCATTAACCTAAGCATTACCATAATTGCAGAGATTTGCTTCTTGCACCTGACCAATTTAGTAGACGACAGCAGAAAATATAGCAGCTGCCAGCAAACCCAGACTCATGTTTTAATTAAAGTTTTTTTAATTGAATGTGCCTACGTGGAGAAACATCTTCCTACATGCAAGCTGTGTATGTCCACTTCCAAAGTACAGTTTTTATCCCAGGTCTCCCTCCATCCTTTCTAAACTCAGAAGCAACCCGAAGATTGTATGTGCAAATGGCATATGCATATTAAAGTAGATAGATGTACACAAATTGATGTAAACTGTGTGCACTTACTCTGTGCTCTGCTTCTTGACTTGTCAAATTATTCCATATCAACTCCTACAAACACAGTTCTTAATGGCTGCATCGTTTATGAATATGTAGATCACAAAGTAAGTGAGCATTTCTCTCATTCTCATGTTTCCTAACCCATGACTCCCGTATTCTGCCTTCGTTGTTAGAAAGGCAGGTGCTTAAGTGTGATGGTTTGTTTGTTCCGTATCTCAGTGGGGCTTTCCCTACCTCTTCTATGTACAGGCTAATTTTCTAAAAATAGGATTGATTGAATGTTTACGTGTTCTTACCAGAACATTCCTATCAATACGGACATCTGTACAGCAAGTGATGTTAGCTTACTATTCCCTACCCAGGGCTGTTAAAGTTTTAAGGGTTTTGTTTGTTTTTAAGATTTATGTGTATGAGTGTTTTACACGTGTCTGTGTGTGTGTGTGTGTGTGTGTGTGTGTGTGTGTGTGTGTGTGTGTGTGTGTAAATATATAAATGCAGCCAAATGAGACTGTTTAGTGTGGCTGATCTCAGGACTGACTTCCAGTTAGAGAGGAAGCTCATTGTCACTCTGTAGTCATTAGTTGCTCACAAGTTTCCTATAGTTCTTTGTCTAGGGAGGGGACCCTGTAAGATTTCCCTCTTCCCCATTGTCATGGTGAATTGTGTCTAGGCAGCTGTGTTATTGAAGTACCATGGGTGAAGCCCCCTTGTGTTTTCTATAATTAGAAAATAGAATAGAAGCCTCGATGCCTTCTGGCTCTTAGAGTCCCTCCTCTCCTTCTGTGATGTTCTCTGAGCCTTAGGTACAGACATTCTGTTGTGTGTACCCACTGAGCTGGGGTCCACACAGTTACCCCTGATTTCTGTACTGTGACCTGCTATGGTTCTCTGTAATGTCTTAGTTTGCTGTCAAGAGAGGCTGCTTTGACGGGGAAGTATGAGGGTGGGGTGGGGTGGGGAAACCCTGCATACTTGTGGGCATAAGGAACAGTTTTAAAATGCAGTTATGTCATTTTATTAATTCTTTGAGAATTTTATGCACAGTATTTTGGTCACATTCCCCTCTTCCCCCAACTTCTCCCAGACCCACCTTCCCATTCCATTTCCTCCGGACTCTTCTTTTAATCCCAACCAGTTTAGTTTGGTGCTGATTACATTTGGGTGTGTCCATCCACCTGAGGGGCAGCACCGTACCTCAGCTCACTTCACTGTTTGGGGAACGTTATGGAGGCACTTCTGTTTCCATTTTCTCAGCAATATTATCACCAAAAAAGAATGAGCTTTTTCTATTATATTGAGTGTGCACAAAACTAAAAATAAACACGATTTAAAAATACCATCTAGAATGATATTTTAAATGTCTTCTCTGGAATTCTCATTTCTGTGGTAATATTCTATAAATAAGGCCCCATTGAGCCTACTCACGTGCATATTTGTAGGCAACCAACCAGAAAACTGTTAGCATTTGCTGTGCTGTGTTTTGTCGTTCATGGCTCATTACCGCGTTTGTGTTGCCCGATCTGGCTGGTTTCGTAGGAAGGGCTGAGGTCTGGTGGCAGTTAGAGACCTGGTCACTGTCTGAGGTAAATCTCGCCGAGCAGAGAGCTGAAGTTTTAGGGTGAGTTCCAAGAGTCAGTTCTGACCTTATAGTTGGAGAATGTGGAAAACAATAATATTAAAAGTAGGGGGATCTTTGAGCTCTTGGCTATTTTCCAGCAGAAGATGAGCTTTTAATAACAGAAGTGTATCTTTTCATTTTACTCGGGCCTGTGCTAGACAGGGTCTGAGAGCAGCCCTGCTGTGAAATCTCCTTATTTGTACATGTTGGAGAACAAAGGCAGCCTTTACTTTTTATAGAGAAAATCAGGGTGATCCCTCGCCACCTTCCATATGTTTAATGGGAGGGGTTTGTCTTAGCTTCTGATTTTAAACTGAGTTTGAAGTCAAGAGCGGACACAATTTAGATCCAACTTATCACAGAATGACCTCTGCAATCCTGCCCCGAGAATGTACCCTCAGACACTGAGGTGGTGAGAGTGTCCTAAACTGGAGCCTTGGCCTGTCCTTTTTCACTTAACAAACAGCAGAGGTGTTTGTGTATCCCAGACTCTAGCCAGAGAAGGAACGTACATCATTACACAAAGGTGTATGCCTGTCACTGGACAGATGGTGTAGTGGTTAAGACTATTTGCTGCTGTTTCAGATGATCTGAGTTCAAATCCCAGAAGAAACATTAGGTGGCTCACGAGTAACAATGACTACAGCTCCAGAGCATCTGATACTCTCTTCTGTCCCCACAGACACCTGTAGTCATACAGCACATCCACATGCAGACACACAGTTAAAATTAAAATAAACCTTAAAAAGAGTTTACTGGGCTCAGTGGTTAAGAGCACTGACTGCTCTTCCAGAAGTCTTGAGTTCAATTCCCAGCAATAACGTGGTGGCTCACAACCATCTGTAATGGGGATTTGATGCCCTCTCCTGGTGTGTCTGAAGACAGCAACAGTGTACTCACATACAAGAAATAAATAAAATCTTTTAAAAAAATCATGCAATAATGTAAATGTAAAAATATTTATTTACTTTTATTTTATGTGCATTGGTGTTTTGCCTGTGATTCTGTGTGAAGGTGTCAGAACTCCTGGAGTTGGGGTTACAGACAGTGGTGAGCTGCCACGTGGGTGCTGGGAATTAAATGCAGGTTGACTAGATGAGCAGTCAGTGCTCTTCCAGAGGTCCTGACTTCAATTCTCAGCAACTACATGGTGGCTCACAACCATCTGTAATGGGATTTGACTCCCTCTTCTGGTGTGTCTGAAGATGAGAACAGTGTATAGTGTGCTTACATAAAGCAAATAAATAAATCTTTTTTTTTTTAAAGATGTATCCCTTGCATCCTGTTATCTTAGTTCAAATACTAAAAAGAAATTCAATCCAACTAACTTGAGATAGCATTTGACCAGCAATGAATATTGGACATAAATGCCTTTCTCCCGTCCGTTGATGCTTGGCTGTGAGTAGCAGTGACAGATAGCACTGGGGCCACAACTGCAGACCCTGGCTTGTTTTCCCTCAGCACAGAGTAAAGAACTGACCACGTGAAGGCACCATGCTAACGTTTGCCTTTGTGGAGTGCTCATCACAACTAGAAAGGGATGGAGGGACAGCTAGCCAGCCAAAGAGCGCCATACCTAGTGCTTGCAGGGAGGGTGAGAATAAATGCCTTAAGAGATGGGAAATACTGAGGGAGCACAGAGATCTTTATTCAAGCTCGATAAAGTCCGGGATCATTCCCTTCTAGAAAGAGATGATGGAATAAGGCGCAGTGCTGTCGAAGTGTCTAAGGTAGAGAGAATTTGCCCCTTCATTCAAAGGATGTTATGAGAACATTTTGCCCTTCTAGACCTTCCTGTCTACTTAGGTTCTTTGTAGAAAAACTGGGGCTGGGCATGTTCTCATCTGGTCACTGTTTGCTTACTTACTTATAGCAATGTTTTTTAGTGGACGTAAAATGCACTTAAATGCACATAACATAGAATTTGCTATCTTAATTATTTAAAGTATATGCTTCAGTAGTGTTAGGAATGTTCACTGTGTGTGTGTGTGTGTGCACGTATGTGTACATGTGTGCATATGTGACTTGTATACTCGTATCTGTGGTGCAGGGTTAGAAATTGTCAGGATGCCCTCTTCTCTTAAACTTTCTCTGTGTAGGCCTGGCTCTTCTGAAACTTGCTCTGTAGACCAGGCTGATCTCAAACTCACAGAAATCCTCCTGCCTCTGCCGCCCAAGTGCTGGGATTAAAGGTGTGCACCATCACCACCACCCAGCTTTCTACCTTATTTTTTGTTTTTTAAGACAAGGTCCCTCTCTGAACCCCAAGTTCACCAGTTTCGCTACACTGTTTGGTCACCGAGATCTACCCGACTCAGCTCCCATCACTGAAGTTTCATGAACATGCCGCAATACCTGGCTTTCTACTGGGGGTCTAAGGATCTGAACTCAGATCTCTCTGCTTACACAGTAAGCACTTCACCCGCTGAACAATCTCCACAGTCTTAAAACTCTGAAAAACTGGGGCTCTGTCTCCATTTAAGCTCTGCCCCAAGCCTGTCAATCAACATTTAATTTTCTAGCTCTCTGACTACTTCAGACAGTTTATGTAAGTAAAATAATAAGGTATTGGACTTCGTGTGTGTGACTGTTCATTTCACTTTCACAGTGCCCTTAAGACCCATGTGCTTCGTGGAACGTATGAAAACTCATTCCCTTTGAAGGCGCAGTTTCACAGTACCATATGTCCCATTAGTTACTTTTGCATTTCTGTAACAGAGCATGCAGCAAGTAAGCTAAGGGAAGAATTTATTTTTGGCTCAGAGTTTAAGTTCATCGTGGCTTGGCCCCATGTGCTCCTATAGAAGAACATCATGGTTGCAGGAGTGTGTGCTGAAGAGCTACTTCTGATCACTCCATTTTTAACTGATCTAGACACAGAGGTCACAGCAGGAAGGAGCCGGGGATAGTACTCCCCTGGTGACCCACTTTCTTCAACTAAGCCCCACTTCTCAACCATTCTACAGCCACTCAAAAGGATGCAGCTAGCTGGGGACCAGCCATTCAAACTATAAGCTCATGGATACGCACCTTTCTGTTTACCGATCTTTCAGTGGGCCCTTGGGTCTTTCATCTCTAGTCGATAACACGTGAGCCTGTCTTTGTCCACTAGACACTAAACTTGACAGAATATGAATACCAACAAAGTTGGCTCAGTGAGAGTCAGGGCGCATAGTGAGGCTGTACGTGTGCTTTAGCAATACATTTCGCCGGTTGATAGGTCGTCCCAACAGCAGTATGTTTCCTCTAGCACAGAGTGTGAACTTTTTTACACAGAAGACACTCAGAAGCGGGAGAGTGAGACTGGTAGGGGCTATTTACATTTCTCACACCCCCGGCTCTGCTGTATAGCACATTTCAGGAGCTGGGGGGTCGGCAACAAAACCTTGGTGGATGTGTTTTTTATGCATATGCTGCCTTGGGCCACTTGTACCTGGTTGTGCAGATAAACATTTATTTATGACATTGCCATAGTGTGTGTGTGTGTGTGTGTGTGTGTGTCTATGTGCGTGTGTGGGGTTGGGGACCATTAGGCTTACATAACTACTTTACTTTTTCATGGTTGGGAACTGCATAAAGTTCATTCTAAGCGTACTAAGTGAGGTCTGATATTCGAATGCAGCGTGAAATGATCGCCACAGCCAAGCTAATAAAGCAGCCCTTCACTTCCGCCGCTGGCATGCTTTGAGCTGAATAATCAAGATGGCATCGCATCCAAATGCCACTGAAAACCATTCCTTACCTTAAGAAAACTGCAGAACATTACTGAACAGTCACTGCTGACCTACTGGACATACAATGTCATCACTTTTCCCCCAGAAGGACCACTAGGAAACTTGCTTCTAAACCACAAAGCCCCCTGGTTGATTTTACTATGCGCACAATAGATTCAACCATTTTACCACCGCATCCAATGGTGAAGATGTAGCTAACAATTTCATTAAAAATGACCATGAAAGCATCGAGTAGGCCTAGCATATAATCAATTAGGAAAGGAAAGATATAACTTTATTAAAACTTACTTGACTACTTTGTATTTTCAGGAGCAGCCTTGAGTTGAAACCTGATTCATGCATATAGCTTGGTGTCCACAGTTCTCACTAGGAGGGGTGGTGGTTTTAACACAGTATACCCAGCAGGGTGTAGCAAGCAGGCCGGTTCATTGACTGTGCTTACACACACAGCCAGCATGTTTCTTTTATCTTATCTCTGGCATAAGATATCTTTACATTTTTGGTAGGAAATTGTAGTCTTTGCTGAGAGAGACTTTAGTGAGAACATGGGGCAAAGAGACACTGTTCACGTTAGGTAAGCCTGTCTCTACGTGTCTCCTGGGATCCTTGTGGTTAATGGAAACCAGAAAACTCACATACTGAGTGAATCTCAGGGAGAAGCAGGCTAGATTCTCACAGTCATTTTCCATGTGATGACTTCAAAGAGTGGCTGGTGCTGTCTAAGCTTGTCACTAATCCTGTAGTGCAGCCCTGTGTGCTCAGAAAGAGCTGAAATCCCTCAGCACCGCACGGATTGTAAGACATGCACAGTGTTGTAGCGATCCTGTTAACATATGACCTTTGTCTCTGTGGGTGAAAATATGAAGGCCAGGTGTGGCCAACATAAAATACAGACAACCTCTACCCCCAGCTGTCATTGCCTCCCAGCCTGTGGACTCTGGAAAGATGTTTAAGTAGAGGTGGGGAATGAGAGTGGTACAGGTCTGAGCTGAGAGCTAACTGGCTCACAGGCCTTTACTTGTTTCATGCCATTCAGATAGCATGTTGGGGTAGGTGAGAAGACCTCCAGGTCAGTCAGACTGAATTATTTGTCAGGCAGTACTTCTACAACAGTGTGTCTCCAGGTTTGCAAGATACCTTTTGTGCCTGGCCACCTTAGCACCCACCAAGTCACACAGAAAGAAGTTTTAGCATGTGCTCATTTCTGATGGAGGCAAACACGGGGGAGGGGTTCCAACAACCAAAAGCCAGTAAGGAAAACAAGTCCCAGGCTGGGTGTTTGTTTATGAAGAGAATGGCTTATCTTCCTGAAAGGAATCTCTCCCAAGTGGAAGTGGCTGGTGGATCCATGCAACCATGGTCTTCGGGAAAGATATTCAGAGTATGAAGAAATGTTTGTGTACTCAGAATGCCTGCATCTCAGACCGCAGACAAGCAGACCTTTGGGGGATGCTTGCTATGAGGAGAATCTGGAGTCGGGGAGTGAAAGCCAAGGGAGAGGAACTGAGAACTTAAAGTAGGCATGGTGTGTGGTTGTTTTCCACCCTGGGAAAAAGATAAACTGCTTTTTTCCCCTCTACACCCTTAAATAGTTTTCAAAAAGATTTTCAAGGTAGCTCATTACTTTTTGGCTTTAGTCCCCCAAACCTCCAAAACTAAAAGTAATCTGTTTGTGTGCTGCAGATGATGTGGCTGCCAGGCACTAGCAGCGGTGAAGGACAGTGCCTTTCTGTGTCACACAATTCCTCAGGCAGTGTGTGTGTGTGTGTGTGTGTGAGGGGGGTAACATGATTTACAGTGAACTAACCAAGATGGTAGATTGGGTGGCTTTTATTGTAAGATAATTCTTAGCTCTTTCCCCACCCCGATAATATTATTATGTGACCCATTTTTCTTATCTGAGTTTTAAAAACTCTTCTGTTGCCTAATTTTTTTAATGTGTCTTCATGATGGATTCAAACTAGCTAAGATTTAAAAATAATTTTATACCATTTTCCCTTTATCGAAGACATCTCCGGAGGGGACACAGTAAACTCCTTTACCTGCTACTAGTTGATCTGGAAATAGAGTGTATGTCTCTTGGAGTCTAAGAAAGAGTTGTTCTTGCTAGCACAGTGATGGAACCAAAGACATTGCATTAAACACACTGGTCTTCCTCCTCCCTGCAGCAGGTGTATGCAAAGCAGGTAGGCTGAGAGGTGGGTGCTGGGTGATGAGCAGGAGGGAGAACAGGGAATATCTCGACCAGGAGGTCTATCTTCATCGTTGATCATACCTAATAGGCCTTTGCACTCAATACTCTATTTTGGGGAAGAGTGACTGCATCACTTTTAAATTGATTTTTGGCATCTAATGTTTTAAAACTTCCACCGGATCTTCTTTTTCCCCTCTTCCCTGCTCTGGATTCTTTTTTTTCCCCCCATTTCCAGAGATCTTAGAAGTGAGCACAGATGCTGGTCTTTGTGACCACATGGTTTCCCACACAAAGCTGGCAAGAATGTCTTTACAGTGATGTGAGTATGTGCTGGTGAAGTGAACAGCCTGGTGGCCCTGCTCACAGTAGACTGAAGTTCAAATCATGGGGAAGTGAAGCTTTAGAACCAGGGAAAACACAGATTTTTTTTTTTTTTTGTCCCTGGAGGGTAGGAAGAATCTCGGGACAATGGAACATCACTGCATTTGTATCATGTATTTCTGTTCTAGACCCCTCCTGTTTCCTGCTAATGCTCCTTCAGAAGATTCTAGCACTATACTTATTAACAGTGGCATTTACTTATCCAGCATGCTGTTCCACTTTATGTCTGTCACAGACTTGTATGGTACTCGTGGTCTAACCTGGACTCTCCCACATCCCACTGAGCTCCATCTCCTGTCTAGACAATCCCCAGCCTCATGCAGGTTATTGAGGTGGCAGGCGCCAGTCTCCCAGGCCTTGTGACTTCATGCTCCATTCATGCTCCGCGCTCCACTCATGGGCCACTGCTGTGTCTGCTCACATATGTGACCCTCCTGTGTGATGGATGTATACATCAGAATTGACACATGTTCCAAGACTGTAACATAATAGGGAACTGACCAGGGACACTAGCCACTTCCAAGTCCCCTCATGGAGGAAGGCTTGCTCATCTGAGTTATACTCCCATATCTCTGAATGCCCATGCTGGCCTTGAGTCCAGTCTGCCATTCTCATGGCTTTCCTGGAGTGAGAAGTGCAAAGTTATCGGCAAATTTTACATTCATGAACGTACTCTTCTGCCCAGTATAGATTATGGTGCATAGAGTGCCATTTAATTTTTTTTTCTGTTTACTTATCAAGTGTTCTGTTCAATTCTATCCTCTGTGCTGGATATCAAAGCTTTCTGTTTATATCTCAAAGCCAAGCCCACATTGAAAATTCTGCATCAGACCGAGAATGGGTGGAGTAAAGGTTATTCTTACTCAGCACTTGCCTTGAAAAGGGGAGTTGCCGTTCCTAGACACACAGGAGCTGTACTGTGCTTTGTCTGGTAATATGCACAGGCAATGTTAGCTTAGCGAGAAGAGTAGGAGGTCATCATGCCTCTTGATATATGAGCAGAGTAGACAGGCACCCAGAGGAAAGAGACAGTACGCCACCTCCAAGAGTTAAATCACCATGGAGCAAGTATTGTGAGAAACCTCCTCTACTTGGTCCTCACCTCCCATACCTGGGAGTACAAACCCAAGTGGGGAAGTGCCTTCATAGCAATTTGGGGATTGATGGCAGTAGCGGCTCAGATCCTTGAGGGTTTCCCTAGAACAGTGATGAGAGATAACAAAAATATTATGGTCTCCAAACCCTGAAGTAACTCTATCTTCCTCCAAATCTGCCTCAAACCTCCTGGGACTTCTATAAAGTAGAAATCTGCTGTGCAGAATGGGCCCAGACCACCCAGACAGCTCATTTGGATATGACTTCATTTGCCCTCTGAGCTTAGGCTCCCCTAACTCTCATTGCATCCCAAACCTCTGAACCAGTTTTCTTTCCCTCCTATAACGTTCAGAATCCTGCTTGTCTATTGTTGCAGGCCCGGCAGATGTTCCAGATGTGCAGGCCTATAGAATAAGCATGTTCAAATATGTTTGTGTTTAGTTTTGTTCTGATTCTATAATTTTCCTGTGTCCACAAAACTCTGTAGTAATTATTTCTGGTTTTTTTCCCCCTACCAAGTGTGCTTGGTAATCTTTTTAAAAGATTTTAAATGTCTTTGATTAGACAGGATTCTGTGCATCACTGGTGAGCTGTTGTCGCTCCTCCCCCCTAACTCATGCACTTGTGGACTCTCTCCCTCCCTCCCTCCCTCCCTCCCGCCCTCCCTCCCCCCCCCTCTCTCTCCCTCCCAACCCGTGATTCATATTGAAAAACCAGCTAGAGTAACCTTGCCATACTGGTAAATGCCTTCTTCTCCCTCCCCTTACTTCCTCTCCCCTCCCCTCCTGTCCCTCTTCTTTTGCTAGCTACTCCTAAGCTTTCACAGCCAAGCCAGAATCTGCCCGCATACTTAGAGTCTAAGTTTTCAACCTTCTGCTCTGATATTTGCAAACAATTAGCAAAGTGTGTTTAATTGTTATGGAGGCACATTCCACTTTGATTCCCTGTAATTAGAAGGATAAGCTCTCAGCTTCTTCTCGAACTCTGAGAACTCTGAGAATCCAGTCTTCTGAGTGAGAAGGATTGAGCCCTCTATTGTATTATGAATAAAGAGACTGGCTGGAGTTGATTTAGCTAGGAGAATACACCAACTCCATGCTGTGATTTCAACATTACATTTTCTATTTTTTGTTGTTATTGTTTTATGCTTAGATTATTATCCTATAATGTAATGTTAAAAATACTCTGTGGCCTGGGAAGTTAGCTCAGCTGGTAAAGTGTTTGTCAGGCAAGCATGAAACATGAACCCATATTTAATAAACAGGGCAAGGTGTACACGCTTGTATTCCCAGCACTGGGGCGATAGAATTAGACAGATCCCTGGGCTTTGAGGGCTAGCCAGGGTAGCCAGATTGATAAATTTGAGGCCAATGAGAGATACTATCTTAAAGAATACTGAGTGGCTCCTGAGGAATGATTCTTTAGATTGACTTTTCCCCTAATCTTCATACCAACACATAATAACCCTTATAAACACAACACACACACACACACACACACACACACACACACACACACACACTAATTTGTGGTGTTCAGGTGTCGTTCAGTGTAGACCATCTACAAAGCTGGCTTCCAGGCAAAATAACAGTAGCAGTTTGTAACTATGACCTCAGTTGTGTGGTGTTTATAATGTTAATGATGTTCGGTCATACAAACTAGCAGTTTAATGCCAGGCCATCTTTTGATGTAAGAAACTGTCACTTTTACTTGATTGCTATTAGCAGTGACATGGAACTCTCTAGAATATTTTTAGAAGGTATTTTCCTCCCCATCAAACTTGATAGATTTCACAGAGCAACTTTTCTACAAAATCATGTGGCTGGGTCTAAAGTTTGACAGGTCAAAAAAATAGAGCGGGAGGCTGCGTCTGCTTGAAGTTCTGAGTGTCCAGGTGGACAGGCTGGCTGGGCAGAGTCCATGAGGCAGGGCATCAGGGGAGCAGCCTTGTGGGCAGCTGCTGTCTGGGCCTCAGACACCAAGTCTCGGGGATGGATATGTGGCTGCCAGCATATGCCAATATGACTGTCACTGGTTTGTCACAACAATAAATTTGGGCTTCTGTAATAACTATATGGCTTAAACAATAGGAAATGTTTTCATTGTCCTGGGAAGTAAAATAAAACCCAGACCAATGTGTCAGCATTGTGTGGCTTTGGAGACTTTCCTGCATCCATGAACATCGGGGATTGATCTTTAGGTCTTTTTTAATAGGATTCTAACCCTGTCATATAACTTTTGTCCAAATAAACTTGTCACTTTTGAAGGTCCCTCCTCCAAATACATTCACATTGGGGACAACGAGGTTTGACTCTGGACTTTGAGACGACATAAACATTTACAACGTGAGTTTTAACTCAGAAACTGGGACCAGATAGCACAGTGGGCTATGGGACTGGGTTCAGAAGAGAAGATCTTCATCCCAACCATTACAGGAACTCTTACTGTGTGTTCTGCAGAATAGTAGCTTTACAGTAAAGAGATTTCATACAGTTGATGCCATATATGCCTTTTGCCGACCCTATGAAGAAGGTACAATGGTTTTATCTGCCATTTTACACACTGAGGCCTGGTGCTTTAATGGCTCTGGTGTAAAGTCAAATACCCGATGAAATAACCTGTTCCGTGTAGAAAGACTAATGAGCTTAGGCCTTGGGCTCGTGTCCTGTGTCCCGACCCATTTTAAGTTGCTATTGCTGTCATAAAACACCATGACCAAAATCAACACGGGAAGGAAAGGATTTATTTTTCCTTAACAACTTTCAGGTAATACTCCATCATGGTAAGTCAGGGCAGGAACCGAAGGCAGGAACCGAAGGCAGGAACCTGAAGCAGACGGTGAAGCAGTACTACTTCCTGACTTGCTCTTTGTTCGTTGCTCGGCCTTGTTTCTTACACAAGCGAGGACACCCTGCCCAGGAATGGCACAATCCACCATAAGCTGGGTCATCCCACATCAATCATGAATCAAGACAGCACCCCACAGACTTGCCTATGGGCCAATATTCTGGACATGTTTTTTCAATTAAGATTCCTGCTTCCCAGACACATTTGTGTGGAGTTAACAAAAGCCAACCAGCACACGAGTCTTCCTATACACAGGGCATGGAGCTTTGTACAAAATAGATCTAACTTTGGCCTTTTCTTCCCTTGATGGTGACTTTATAAATTCGGATTCCTAGAACACACAGGCATTTAGGAGATGATCAATAATACAGAGCTAAAACCTGCCAAAAAGATTTCATCCAGCTCTTCAATACCTGAGTAACTGTGGAACCAAAGAGATGCCCAAGTCACATTAAGCTCAGGTTTCTGACTCTTATGCCAGTTGTCTGTGCCTTACCTGTCCCTCAGTCCCATTTGTACAATATGAAATATTGTATGAAAACCATAATAAGAAATTGCACAGCAAACCTGGGGTGAAGACTGGACTTTCAGCTAATTGCCCCTGTCTGAGGTACTAATTCTTTTGTATGACCTGCTAAGCATTTTCAAGGCTCTACAGTTTGGACCTATTTTCAAAGGAGAAGTCAAAATAATACCTTTCCTCCCTATTAAGGGGCCACCATAATTAGGCCTGCAGGATGAGAGGTTGCTTTTGGACCAGAGCCTTCTGGGACAATGGCTCCAGCCATTGTAGACTGCCATCCCGGCTGCAATGCCTGTTTCCCGAGAAACAGCAGCTATTCAACCAAAGCTGAAATGCATTCCAACGCCTTTGAGGTAATGACAGGGATTTGGAAGCTCTTCCCCATTCCTGTACCCTTTGTAGGTTCTGAGTATTTTTTTTTTAAGCTTCATGTTCTGTGAGAGGGGGGTTTTGGTGAAAATTGAAGAGAAGCCTTGGCAAACAGAAATCCCATTGCATGGCATCTCCCTCCTTTTGAGTGGTAGAGACAGTAAAAGACAGAGTGCTGGAGATAGATCAGAACACACATGGAATGTTGAAGGGGAGGTTCCTATAGTGTCTAGCTGGGTACAGGTCTCTGGAATGTGTAGTCAAGTTCCCTAGTCACACATCTGAAATTGTACCTATTAGGTAGCTAATTATCAAGAAATAGACCTCCAGATCCAGCAGGCCATACTAACCAATAGTTCTGAGGCCCTGTGTCCCTGTCTAGCTCTGCAATCATTCATTGTGGAAATGACAAAGCATCAGGGAAGATGCTCTGCCTGTGTGATGCTCACAGTTTTTGAGAATGGGCATCTGGGGAAGGAGGAAGCAAGCATACCCATCACATATGTCTCCTGTCATCTCTGTGTCACTGTAATGAAATGCCCAAGACAAGCTACATTGTGAAGAAAAAAAGGTTGATTTAGCTTGGTTTGGAGGATCAAGGGAATGGTGAGTGCTGTTTAGGCCTCAGACCTGATGGTGGTAAGTCTTCATAACAATAAATCACCTAGATGTCTTGGGAGAACTTTCTTCGAGAGAACTCCCTAGTATGGAGGCACCTCCCTAAGAGCCCACTGATCACCCATGAGGTACCACCTCCTCATTGGTACTACCCTAAAGATTAAGATAATTTGCAATTTTAATGAACTCTCCAAGGAGTCCACACCCTAGGTAATTTCTGAACTGAACAACAAGGCTACCACTGTGTGAGGCATTTCCTTACAGCGAGTTCTAGGAATGTTTGTCCCCTTTGCAGAGGTAACATCGCCTGTCCGTGAGAACAGTGGCCGTGTATATGTGCAGTGGCCATCATGAAAACTAGCCTACCATTAGCCAGTGCTCTATTTATTTACTTTACTGTATAATCTTTTCCCCCTCGAAGGGCAAGTTATTAGAAATCATTATGGTTCAAACCTACTGCTTTGGAAGCCAGCAATGTATTACTTTAGGACAGACTTTTTCTAGGACCATGCAACACAACACAACACACAAACACACATACATACACACCTACATCTCCTCACCTCACAAAGGAAACCCATGATAAACTGAAGTAACAGTTCTACTAAAGACCCAAGTGGTGAACCAGTGAGGTTTTTTAAATTGGGGTTACTGATGAGAGTATAGGTGAGAGGTTGCTTACAAGAGAAGGGATGACTCAAAAGCAGCTACAGCCCAGAAAGCCCTCCCTGACACGGGTGAGGACACAAGGTGCAATCCTGGGGTTCTCTGCACAACTTGCAGACAAGAGATTGTCCAAGAGATCTCGGAGGTACCTATTCCTATAAAGCTCAGGAAGGGTCTTCAAGAACCTTCAGGTTCCATCTCTGCCAGAGTATGATCTTTTGTTTAGCCCACCAGTCCCATGAGCCTCCTCTTTCAATCCAGAGGAAGCTGCCATGTGTATATGGGATGCATTTTGTTTGGCCTGGTTCTGAACTCTCCCCATCCCCCCATCCCCCCATCCCCCCATTCCTCTTACAACAGGAGCTAAGACAGGCATCACTCTTGTGTTGTTGCTGAGCTGTGTGCTGTGCTTTG
Source organism: Micromys minutus (assembly GCF_963924665.1). Taxonomy (NCBI): domain Eukaryota; kingdom Metazoa; phylum Chordata; class Mammalia; order Rodentia; family Muridae; genus Micromys; species Micromys minutus. The sequence continues at coordinate 42,090,477 of NC_137975.1, read as the reverse complement.
TTGTCATGTGTGATCTCACCTCATACAACATGCTCTATCATAAACACGCACATCGCCGTGAGGTATCCTTTGTAATGTGCCCAGGACTTGAAACAGAAGCTCGAGCTTAGTTCTGTTTCTTTCTGAAAACAACAGTTTCAACCACTGTCCCATGTCCACGGAAGGATTACATCCCTACCTGGGATTTCTCAGGAAAGGAGAAATTCTTAAAACTACAGTTTAGAGTCCTAAGAATTGTGTTAAAAGCTGCCCCCACCCCTGCTTGCCCTTTAGAACTGAATAACTTTGATGTCAGTTCTAAGCCTTAGCTGACTAATTGAATGTCACTGGGAAATGATTTTGTTCTACTTTCACTGTTTTAAACATTTACAGTAATTTTATTAAATAACTGGGTTCCTCAATGGATCACTCTTTAAAAAAACAAACAAACAAAACGTCCAAGAACCTGCAGTGGCTTTGATGACTCACTGACTGTCTATCTTCAGAGATGAATGGTTTCTAAGGAGATTTCCCAACGTTTGCCTGTGTTGTGCTGCTCTTTAGTTTTGTGTACAAGACTTAGCGGCGGCAACTTTTCAGAATGCGTTAGACTTGCAAGAAGCTTGCTCCCTTCTGTCACCAGTGTTCATTTCACAAGTGCTCAGCTGACTGCAGTGTCCCCACAACACTGTCAGAGGCTGCCAGAGGCAGTGTGAGCCAGGGACACTGAGCGCTGAGCGTATCGGAAAGGACAGGGGTTGACGCAGAGACACCAGTGGAAAGGGTGTCCTGTTTCCTCCAAAGTCTGGGGTGTCAGCTGTGCCTGTCCATCATACCGGAATACTGTTGAACTTGCTCAGGACACCTCCTCATGGTGGGGTGCTCCACACTTGTTGAGAGAGAGCAAGAGCAAGCAATGGAGAAAAGTTGCACACTTCTGATCTTACTGCACCCCCCTTCAGAGTTTCCAACAAGTGAAGCCTCATTTTCACTTTCTATTTAAAATCTGTAGCTCTTACTATCATAATCAATGCTAAGGATTTTTGGGGGGAGGTGCGGGTAGAAGCAGCCAGGAAATCAAGTGCAATAATTTAATGGCAATCCTATGATATCTTTTAAAATATTTTTTAAAATTACAACAATAATTGTATAATTTATAAAGAGTAAAGATAGAAACTGGTACAGTCCCACAGCCCACAGGAAACCCCAGATAGGAATTAGTACAGTCCCACAGCCCATACAGAAGACCCCAGATAGGAATTAGTACAGTCCCACAGCCCACTTGGACACCCCTATTAGGGCTGGTCTATCCTTCTGCTCTTTTTGAATAGGCATATTTTTGGAAGCCAGCATGCCATTTTTTTTCTGACATGGTTTTACCTACTTAATTATATATGTGAACTTTTTGTTTTCTTTGCAGACATGGCTTTGCTATGAGACCAAGCTTTCTCAAACTTGTGATCCTCCTGCCTCAACCTCAGAGTGCTAGGATCATGGGTGTATGTCACCATGCCCAGCTATGTAAGCGTGTTGGTTGGCACCTGTTTTTACTGGCTCCTATAAGAACACACCACATGTTGGGAGGACACTGTATAGGTTCCCTTGGGTTGTAGTTGGTCATTTCCTTCAGGTTAATCGCTGTAAACAGACTGGTTGAATTTTGAGGTGTTTTATATTTATCATCTGTTACTAAAGCATATTTCAACAATATAATTTGATTAAAAGAATTATCTATTTGAATTCTATGTGTAGGGGTATTTCACCTGCATTCATCTGTCACCACAAGTGTGCCATGACTGAGGAAGCCAGAAGGGGATGTCAGGTCTCCTGGGACTGAAATTTTAGACATTTGTTAGTTGTCGTTGGATGAGCCATCGTTGCCCTAACTTCTGAGTAGTCTTTCTAGCCCATTGGCAATACAATATTTTTAAAGATCTGTTTGTATTTTTTATTGTGCTTGCCCAGGAAGGCCAGATACCCTGGAACTGGAGTCATAAGAAGTTGTAAGTTGCCTAATGTAGGTGCTGGGAATGAATTCAAACCCTCTGACAAAGCAGCAAACACTTTTTGCTTTTGAACTATCTCTCCAGCCTCAGATAGCAAAGTAATTAAAGGCATCGGTACCTGTCATTTGAGTCAGTCCATGTCAGGCATTGAATATAAAGTAGATGCCTCAGCTTCAGCTAACAAGTCAGCAGTTCTCAACCTGTGGGTCACAGGCCTTTGGGGAACAAACAGCTCTTTCACAAGGTCACCAAAGACCATAGAAAATATCAGATATTTATATCATGAGTCCTAACAATAGCCAAATTAAGGTTATGATGTACCAATGGGATAATTTTATAGTTGGGGTCACCAAGATTCGAGGAACTGTGCTAAAGGGTCACAGCATTAGGAAGGTTGAGAACCACTGCTCTAAGTCTTTAAATACTGTCCCTGGCTATTGCTCTTCCTAGTTCACAAATGGAGAAAGTCCTGTTGGGAAGAAATTGAGTAGCTGTTATGTGTCTTAAAAGGCAGTTTCATGATGTCAGTGGAAACAGATTCCATTCTTTGACATTTAAACTAAATAGAGAGTAATAGTGAAATTTCCACTGTAAATTCAAGAACACGTATGTGAGCCATAGGAGAGGAGGAGGAAAACTATTCCTTGTTCTGTGCTCAGCGAGATGGAAGCCTGTAAGGAACACTGGCCGCCAGACCTTCCCTGTGAGGCCGTACGGCTGTTGGTGTTTGTAGAGGACTCACCCCAGACATGTTTTCCCTGCGACACAACCCTTTTTTTTTATAAAAGCATCTTGTTTAACCATAGTCTGCTAAGTCATCAAAAAGTAGATTCTGTGTAAAGCCCTATCAGAAAAATCTTTAATTTCTGAAGAAATCGGGGACTTAATCTGTAAGTTAAAAGTTAACCTTTTAAATTCTAGCCATCTGCCATTTCTCACCAATAACCCCGGACACCTTTGTATCGCTTCTGCTCTGCTCATGATTTGGGATTGCTATTGAAAACTCGGGAAATGGGTGTTGCTAAAAAAGAAAATCCCACCACCCATCATCTGCCTGTGCTTTGGGCAGCTGCCACTCTGGGTTGTTCTCCTAGGAAAAGGTCTCAGGATTCCAAATCCATTGATTATTATTGCCGTTTCATTCTGATAGCTGTTCAGTTTTTAATTTGCCATGTTTGAAAGAAATATTATCCTCCTGATTAATTTTTATGGCATCATTGTGTCTTTTTCTTATTGTTTTCTCAGTAACCCTCCAGTTATTTCCTTGAAGTGATGAGTGGTCTTTGAGAATCAAGAACTTTAATCAAAAGTAGCTTCGTTGGGGGCCAGCAAGATGTCCCAGCAGGGGCCTGATGACTGGAGTTTAATCCTGGAACCCACGTGGGAGAAGTAGGGAACTGACTCCAGCAGGGGACCCTGACCTCTACACACAGCTGTGGCGCTTGTGTTTGCCCCCAGCTCCCTAAATAAATAGATGACTTAATTAATTCATTAATTGAATGACTTTTAGGAAGTCATTTCCTTGCCACTTCTCTCAGTCTTTGGGGACTAGTTTATTTCCTAGTCAGGGCCGTGCGTGAGCTCTAAGTGTTCCCTGCTTGGTTTGAGCACTGTGTAGGAGAGACCTGACTAAATCTCTGCTTTTTTTTTTCTTGTTGGGTTTTAATTTTCCCCTACCCACTGGTACATGAAGAGCTGTCTGTGAGTTTCCTCTGTGACCTTGAAAACAACTCCATGATGATTTCAGAGGCTAAACGGTGGTTTGCGGCAGCATCTCACCGTGCCTTGACAGCCTAGGCTCATCTCCAACCTGAAAACCTCTGAAATACTGGAGTTGCAGGGAGCACCGTCGTGCCCAGCCGCTGGTCCCAAGCTCTGCCACCTTTGGGTCCATGGGCCTTCTAGAAAGGGCATTCTCCATGGTGGGAGACTTTTGGGCTTTTTGCTTCCTTGGCTCTGCTCAATTAACAAAGCCAAGCTAAGAGTGAACCCAGAGTGATGTTGGCTCCAGACTGTGGAACCCGCCCCGCTCCCTCCTCCCCTACCATCCTTTTGACTTACAGTGATACTTATCTGGATGAACGCTTGCTTTATCCATTTAACTTTTCCAGCTGTTTCCCTATTGTAGATCCCCCGAATCGAGAGCTCTTTGACCCCTGGTCTCGCTTACCCCACTTCCATTGCAGGTTGACCGAAGTCTCCTCTGTGCCGCGAGATCTTGCTCTCTTTGGCCTTGTAACAGGAAGCTTGATTTTTTGTGGTCTTTTGCCTGAGCACAGCAGCTCTTCACATCTATCATCCTGTTTCCTTCCTACACGTTCATTTACTGTGCACCTCCAGGCTTTATTATTTGTGATCTGCTTCAAGCTGGTTCTTTCCTACTTGATGAAGCCTGTAAATTCTGTGCAGAGATTCAGAGGGCCCTACAGCTACCTTCTCAGTTCTGAGAATATACTTACAGGTAAAGGGGCTTTTATGAGGTCAAGCTACAGATAGTTCTCCAAAGAGTGTCACTCTTTGTTCCTCGAGAAGGTCCTAAAAAGTTCTTTTACTAATTATAACCCCTAAGTGCATTCTGGGTAGAATACTTTAACACCGTTAATGTCTGGAAACTTGGCCTGGCTTTTAAGCACAGCCTTCTATATTCCAAGGTTTTTTCTTCTTCTTATGGTCTGATGTGTATGATCTTGAATGACAGAGTTATTCAGATATAAATGCACATATATGGTATAGTGATATACATACTATGTATATGAAATGGTACCATGGATCATAGAATTATGCAATCATATTACAGTGATATGTGCTTAGTGGTTTTGTTTTTTTTTTTTTTTTTTTTTTTTTTTTTTTTTTTTTTTTTTTTTGGCTTTTCAAGACAGGTTTTTAGGTGGCTAGAGAGATGGCTCATCTGTTAAGAGCACTGACTACTCTTCCAGAGGACCTGGGTTCAATTCCCAGTACCCACATGGCAGCTCACAACTGTCTGTAACTTCCATTTCAGACACCCTCACACAGAAATACATGCAGGCAAAAATCCCAATGAACCTGAAATTAAAAAAATAAAAATAAAAGACAGGGTTTATCTGTGTAGCCCTAGCTGTCCTGGAACTTGCTCTATAGATAGCCGAGCTTTGAATTCAAATCCTCCTGCCCCACCTTCCAAATGTTAGCGTTATAGGCATTTATCAGCACACCAGGTTATAACTGATTTCAGAGGCCCAATGTGTTGATGATCTGCATGGATGTATCTGTGTTTATGAACAATCCTACGTGCAGAGGGAAGATTGCATTTGACTGAGGTACAAGGAGTGATCATTTTTGTATTAGGATTACACAAAGTTTCATTTTCAAAGCACAAAAATAGTTTTTTTTCCTCAGAATTTTTTTTGTTGGATATATTTTACTTACATTTCAAATGTTATCCCCTTTCCCAGATTCCCCTCCATATCCCCATCTCATCCTCCCTCCCCCTGCTTCTACCATCCACCTCCCGACCTTGACAGTCCCCTACACTGGAGCATCAAGCCTTGGCAGGACCAAGGGCTTCTCTTCCCATTGATGCCCAACAAGGCCATCCTCTGCTACATATGCAGCTGGAGCCATGGGTCCATCCATGTGTGCTCTTTGGATAGTGGTTTAGTCCATGGGAGCTCTAGTTGGTTTGTATTGTTGTTCTTATGAGATTACGAACCCCTTCAGCTCCTTCAGTTCTTTTTCTAACTCCTCCATTAAGGATCCATTCTCAGTTCAATGGTTGGCTTGAGCATCTGCCTCTGTATTTGACATGCTCTGGCAAAACCTTTCAAGAGAAAGCTATATCAGGTTCCTGTCAGCACACACTTCTTGGCATCATCTATATTGTTTGGGTTTGGAGACTGAATATGGGCTTGATCCCTAGGTGGGGCAGTCTTTGGATGGCCTTTCCTTCAGTCTCTGCTCCAAACTTTGTCTCCTATTTTCTCCTGATAATATTTTTTGATCCCCCTTCTAAGAAGAACTGAAGCATCCACTCTTTGGTCATCCTTTTCCTTGAGCTTCATGTGGTCTGTGAATTGTATCTTGGGTATTCCAAGCGTTGGGGCTAATACCCACTTATCAGTGAGTGCATACTATGATTGGTGTTTGTTTGTTTTGTGATTAGGTTACCTCACTCCAGATGATATTTTCTAGATCCATCCATTTGTCTAATATTTTTATGTAGTCATTGTTTTTAATAGCTGAGTAGTAAGTACTCCGTTGTGTAAATGTACCACATTTTCTGTATCTATTCCTTTGTTGATGGACATCTGGGTTCTTTCTAGCTTCTGGCTATGATAAATAAGGCTGTTATAAACATATGGAACATGTGTCCTTGTTGTAGGTTGGGGCATCTTTTGGGTATATGCCCAGGAGTGGTATAACTGGGTCTTACAAAAATATTTTCTACTAGAGATCATTTTTAAAGATTATGTGCTTGTGTGTTTGTGTTTGTGTGTGTGTGTGTGTGTGTGTGTGTGTGTGTGTACATGACTTAAGAATATGTGCAAAGGTGAATGCAGGTACCCACAAGATCCAGAAGAGGACACTAGATCTCTGAAGCTGACTGGAGTCACAGGTCATTGTGATATGTCTTATATCTGTGCTGGGATTTGAACTTGGTCCTTTGTGAGAGCAGCCCTGCACTTTCTTCTGAGCTGTCTCTTCAGTGCCTCTACCTAAGTTGTTTGTTTGTTTTTGTTTATAAGCAGTTCAAAGATAGATCAGTAGCATCAAAAAAAATTAATCAAATTAAGTAAGTACTGGCCCACTAAGCCCGTTTATGGGAAAGCTGCTCAGGGCTGCTGGGCTCAAGTCTTAGCACTCCTGCTTCGGATTAATTGCTGCTCATTCTTCCTGCCTACATCCATAGTGGCTGCAGCATCCAAAGCGGCAGTGTGCGGATGCAAACACTGCACATGGTGCTATGTTAGGAAGACAGCTGAGAGAGGCTGTGGACCCCGGGGCCAGTGTAAATCTGCATGATAGGCTGATAGCCTTCCTGCCTCCCCCCACACCCTAGCCTGCTTTCTGACTCAGCAAGATGTTTCATTGGATGGACAAGCCCAGTCAAGTCCTCTGTACCCTTGGGACAGTGGGTCAGTGTGACACATTCTCAGGTAATGCAAGATGAAGTGAACCACACCTGTGTCAGGACATTTGAGGAGACCTCTGGTAGTTAGGACTTGCTCTCCGTGCTGTTTTGAAAAATAAATGAACGGGCTTGGCTCATGTCTTCTTTCCCTCGGGAGAAGTAAATTGCTACACTATTATTGTAAAGGGCTGGGTGGACCCTATGGGCAACCTATCCCTTTTCTCTTCCTGTTTTCACTCCATTTCTCTTTCTGTCTCCTGGTCACAGGCTTTGCAGTGCATGCTGGTATCTCTCCAGGCAGAACTTGACATTCAAAGGTACTTGATGAAAATCGAGTCGTCTCAGCGAGTTAGTACTCCGCCTTTCTTTGTTTTCCCTGCACAGAACTGCACCTCGTTTGTACCCTTTTCCTTCAAAGCTTGTGCTGTTCTGACTTCTGGGGCCGACCTAACCAGATTGCCTGCGTTTTTCCCATTTTCCCCAAGCGTGGGATTCAAAGCCATGTTTCCTGAGTGCTTGCGGCACTGGAAGCTTGTGCATTGTTTGCGGTGGTGAGAGTGAATGATATTAGAACGAACACTAACTGCATGCTTACCTCAAATTCCTACTGAATCTTCCATAAATCGCTCTGGACACTGAGTGGTAATGCAGAACAAAGTTGGGTTCTCTGCGTGGTCCTCTGAAAGACAGTCTTCCCTAATGAGACCCCTCACAACCAGCTTGTGAGTCCGAGGCTGGCCCTGTTTCTATATATCAGTGGTGGCATCGGGTGTGTTACTCTGGAACTTTCTGAGCCCATGTATTGTTCTGAATGCTGTCCCCCAAGAGGGTAGGTGTCCTGGGATCCCCATTTTGTAAGCGAAGAGACTGAGGCACAGAAAGATTCCATAGCTTTCCTGACTCCACACTGTTTGTTAGTGGCAGTGCTGAAGTTTGCCTCCAGGCAGTCTAGCCTCAGCAGCCAATCATTGACTTACTAATGCTTCTTTGCTTTTAAACTCAAGGCCCACTACTCCATGCTACTGGAGTTTAGATTGTTCAGGCTCCAAGATCTGGGATGTGTCCCCAGTCATTTGGCTCTGTGTTAGATAGCTGTGCCAACTAAAGCTGTGGCACTGCCACCCACATCCTGTTGTCCCCCAGACATGGGATTATTTATTTCCTCATTGTCTCCTGAATATGCAGATGTCAGAACCACAGCCCTCCACTGTGAGGTCCCAGATGCAAAGGCTTGGGAAGCACCTCCCTGTCTGTGTTTCTAGGAGGTGGCCCCAGGCCTTTTGGTCAGTATCAGTGACAATGTTGAACTCCTCACCTTCCTTTTTTAAATAATAGCCCCTTTGATCTTCTGTTTAGGACAAGCTCAAATTAGAAAGTCCTTTTCCAATAGATAGACTTAAAGTTTAAATTTGGGCCAGGCCACAAGGCACAGGCATTTAACCCAGCACCCTAGAGGCAGAGGCAGGTAGATTTCTGTGAATCTGAGGCAAGCCAGGTCTTAGAGCTACACAGTAAGACCCTGTCCTTAAAAATGTTCAATGTGGGCTTCTCATAACCAAAACCATATTGTCATGGCCTAAGCTGCCAGCAGTGACAGGTGTTTGTTCTTAATTTCTTCCCGTGAGTTCTTAACTATTTTCATATTTCCATAGTGAATTTTCTAATTCATGCAAACCGGAGCCCTCTTTACCACATCCTCGCACATGTCTTGTACACTGAACAGAAACACAGAGGGGAAGAGAGCTGGCTGCCTGTGGTGAGCTCATCCCTGCCTCTCCACACACTGCCCTGAACCGGTTTTTCAAATTTGCACAGTTTAGATTGGATACTGTAGTTTAGGAATGTCTTTCCTCACAGGCATAAACAGTGCAGGGTATGGAATCCTGGAACACTTGTTTTAGGAAGTAGTGGGTACTCAGGGCCTTGCTAATCCTGATGGTGTCATCTTCCTTCCTTCCTTCCTTCCTTCCTTCCTTCCTTCCTTCCTTCCTTCCTTCCTTTCTTTCTTATGCTTAAAGGGAAGAAATCCTCTGTTCGATTTTTCTTACCTCTTTTTTTGTTTTACTCTTTCTTTCATTTTCTTTTTTTTCTTTTCTAATTTCTTTGTTTCCTTGATTATTTTTCTCCTCCCTTCCTCCTTTCTTTTCTTTCTTTCTTTCCTTCTTTTTATCTTTCATTCATTTTTTTTTTTTTGAGATGGGGTCTAATTTCATATCCCAAGTTTATCTGAAGCTTACAATACAGACCAGGCTAGCTTCAAACTCAAAGAGATCCACCCACTTATCTGTCTCCTGAGGATGAAGATTAAAGATGTGTGCACCATACTCTACTCCTTTTTTCTTTTTACCTTATCAACAAATAAGTATCTGAAGCTTCAGTCAAACTTTTTTCTTCCTTTTCTATTTTGTTGCATTATAGATAAGGTTCAACTATAGTAGTTTATTTTGGAGATTCCACTCTGGGCAGCAAGAGGTTAAGGTTAGAGATCGAAGGCACTTGCTCTTCCCTTCCCTTTGGTGACTGCCTCAGGTTCACTGTGAAGTGAAGTTCTCCATTTTGAAATTAGAAGTAACTGCAGACAAGCTAAGCCACTGCAGAGGCAGTATGTGGCACTTAAGCCATGCTGTGTCCTGACCATTGTAAAATCCCATGAGTTAAGTGCTGCCCCTTATGGTAGAAAGCTGAGTGTTGAGATTTAGTTCATTGCTGTGTATTATAATGCTAAATACAGGCCCCCAAGGGCCCAGTTGCCCCAGAGAAGAGAGCGCCCACACACTGACCCAAGTGATGCTATGTGACCTTGTCCCCAAGTTATTTCTGGTTGGTGAATAAAGATGTCTACAGACTTTAGCTGGGCAGAAATGAGAGAGGTGGGGCTTGATTTCTCCTAGCTAGGGGTCAGGGGAGACCATGAGGAGAGAGAAGAAGGAAGCAGCCATGGGTTAAGTGAGTCATAGAAACATAGCCATGAGAGTGGACAATTACAGTTAAGGGCAGCTCAGATGGAACATGGCAAATTGTAACTTGGAGTTGTTGATGGGAAAATAGATTCTAATATCAGAGAGGGTAGATATCTGCCCAACTCTAATGCTGATAAAGGTTTATTATAAATATAAAGGTCTTGTGTCTTTTATCTGAGAATGATCAGTGGTGGGGTAGATTAAAATTTTTCAACAACATATTGGTGTCCCCCATTGGGCCTAGGGGGCCAATACTTATCATTTCAATACTTATCAAAAGATCAAAATTCAGCAGCTGAGCTGTCCAGAAACTCTGAGAGAGCAATAGAAGAAAATGGTAGCTCAATGCTTTGTGCAATTCCTAGTTCACAAATGCTGTCCTCTTAGTTTTAAAACACTTTCCTTACCTTATTGATATCAAGTAAATAATCGAATTATCTCAGTTGCTTGTTTTTTCGGCTTGGGGAATGGCACCCAAGGACACACATACCTGTGCTGGCGAAGTAAAAACTCCACCTATGAGATACATCCCCAGCTCCTCTGGTTACATCATTTAACTTCAAACGGATGTTCCGAAAGGCTTCAAGTGATTCACTGGTACATAGCATTGTTGGAATCAGTCTGCATTCCAGGAATCAGTGTGATCAAATCACAAAGTTCTCATGTTCTTAATCTTGACATCTGTCTAGTTCCCCAAACCAAACTCTCTAAAGTAAAATCAAGCATGTGGTGGTTATGATGGTGGTGGTAGGGATGTGAGGGTGGGTCTGAATGTGGGTGGGTGTGTATCGTAAACTTGTGAGCAAACAACAAAAACTCTTGAGATATTTGGAGAGGGTGTGGCCACAAGTGCTGAGGGCTTGTTGGCCACCAACACCTCCCTGAGGTCATCTCCACCCAGGAGATGTAAGGACAAGGTCAGAATTCCCAAGGTACTGCCTGTGCCTTCCACTGCAGTTGGGCCTTTGCTACTAGGGAAGAAAAAACCTGATTGGTTTCACAACAATACAGTTGTTCATCTTTAGGGGTTCCACCCCTACTCTACTGCCTCACATCCTCCCATAGACATTAGAGCCTAAACTTCAGAGGTTTGGGGGTGGGGGTTTGTGTGTGGGGTCATCACAGCTTTTTCCAGGCCTGTTGAGGTGAGTCTTCAGCAGGATCGTTTTCAATTTAGAATTTCAAAGCCTCCAGGCAGGTCCCTCTCCTTTCATCCCCAGTAAGTCCTCTCAGACATTTTTTATCCCAGAGTTTTTCAAGTGCTTTCTTGCCTCTGAATTCCAGTAGCATCTGCAGGTAAGAGTTCCAGCAGAGGCCAGTGAGGACTCTGGGCTTGTTCAAGGCCTCGCCTGGTGTCCTGGCTTCCAGGGCTTGATTCAGATTGAGGAGGGAAGGGAGGCAGCAACTGATTACAGGCAGAATTTAGTAAAGGGAGCCCTCACCAAAAGAGAAAGCACATTCATTCACAAATGTCAGTCCTGTGACTGGCTGGAAATCTCCCGTAGCTCCCTTCCTAACTTGCTGTGTTTTAGAAAATTCTTCTTATATGATAAGGAAATATCTACTCAGTGCTTCATGAGGCAAAAAAGAAAATGATTTTTCTGGTTTTTAAAATCTAAAAGAAACATTGATGTTTACCATTTTCCTGTAGCAGACAGGGTTGGGCAGCAAAAGATGAAAGCAACACACAAAAGATGCTCTGTGGACGTCACGCCTGTAGCCTGGTATTCTTTACAGGCACATGTACCTAGCTACTGCCTGCAGGTAACACAGCACTTTTGAAGCTGACAGTGTCATGTAGGAAACACTTGTGCACCTCTGTTTAAAGGACAAGGACGTGCCTGTTTGTACCAGAGCTGTTCTTGTCACCTGCCTGCTGCATCTGCAGGAAGGGTCTTGCATGGCAGAGCAGAAGGCCTGACCCTTGTTTATGATAATAGGTGGCTTGTTGCACAGATGTCTGCGGTGGCTCTGGGCAGCGAGTAGTTGGCCATCACATTCTTCTGATCTGACAGTGAAATGGTGCACGCGGGGCGGGAGGGAGAGAAAGAGAAGATGCAGTTGTGCCTCGGTCCACTGCTGAATCGTCAGGTTTCACTGCAGACCAAACACGGATGTTTTCACAGGTGAAAAATGTGAATAATGTCTGGGCACTCTCAGCCGAAGACGGAGGAGAGCCTTGATATACGAGCCTTGAAGAAACAGGGTATTGGCTCGGTTGATCAGGGAAAAGTCATCAAAATAAATCCCAGAGAAGAACTAGTAACCTTCGTTCATCCACACAAGAGAGCAGAAATACCGACTTTTCAGAGCTCAAAGAAAGGTAGTTGAAGAACCTCAGAAGTGTTGCAAGTTGGCATTCATAAAAGGGCTTGAACTTAAACTCTCATTTTCTATCTATGGGGCTGGAAGTACTGGGTTGCAGGCAACCTGTCATGTGTCCTGACTCCCAACATGAAATATACAGGAAGACGTCACCAAGTGCTCCATCTTGAGTGGGTGTGTGCCTTGTTCTTGATTGACAGCAGGGCTCTTTAGTGTCTGTGCCCATCTCTTTTTCTAAAACAACAAAAGCTGATTTATTAGCCTCCACTACCATTTCTCTGGGCCTCTAGAGCTGAGACCGTTGGATAGTCAGAAGATTGGTCTAGCCTATACTTCTTTCTTACTTTATATCAGTTCACATGTCAATGGACATGCACAGTGTGCTCTCGCGCCAACTATCATCATAAGGATGGTACTGAGGAATCCGAGCGGTCCAGGCTCTGATTTTTTCTACAGAGGTGTGGAGGGAAGGGAGTAACTTTGGCAGGCCCATGTTGGAGCCTGTCACCCTGAGGGACCAGCCACATGGCATATAGTGTATAATATAGTTCATTTGGGGCATGGGAGGGGAGTCAAGAGGGTAGTAGAGGCAGAGAGAGAGAAAGAGAGAGAGAGAGAGAGAGAGAGAGAGAGAGAGAGAGAGAGAGAGAGAGAGAGAGAGAAAGAACTAGAGGCAAGCCATGAGCACGTGGAGAAAGAGGGGGAAGGGAATGGGGAGCTAAGGGACAAGAGCAAGAGAGTGTGTAGGGGGCAAGCAGCCCCTTTTATAGTGCCTGGCACACCTGGCTGTTGCCAGGTAGCTGTAGGGTGGAGTTTAGACAGAATGCTAACATTCCCCCACTTTGGTTTAATTAAAAAGAAAAATTAGAGGTGATGGTGGAGTAGGATCATCGTGATCTCTGACTACATGCCTGCTGTGTGTTTTGGAGAACCTACAAAAGTGGGAGTGGGGATGTCTGTCCAGTCTTAGAGTTGGCTGTTTCCTTGATGTCCAGGGTCTGTGGAAACATCTGATAATAGGTCAGAAGGAACAGGTCCAACAGAAGCGTCTGTGTCTGCGAGAGAAGGCTGAAGCATCTGTAGGTTGCTTCTCTGGAGCTGTTCTTGATGTAATGAGCGCCTGGACTTGACAAGATGCTGGAACACACACACACACACACACACACACACACACACACACACACACACACACACATACACACTATAGGTAGAGATTAAGTACATTTGGAAGAAAGGTCACTTGGCTTTGGGTTCTGGAATTCAGCTGAGAATGGCAGGTGCCTGACCTCGACAACAAGGACCTGTGGTTGGATTCGTCCACCCAGGGTGGTGTCTGTAAGAACAAAAGCCCAATAGTCTGGTGAGGTTTACCAAGTTCTCATCTTCCTTCTATCTCCAGTAACAAACTCAGATTTCTAATGTGAGGAAAGGGTGAGAGAATGAGAATCGCTGACCATCCTCCAAGACATGGAAAGGGCTCTGCAGACTGAACCTTGCTCAGACCCTTCCTAGTATCTAACTTTTCTTCAAAGATGGAGTGTTACAGAACTAAAAATGGGAGAAGAGAATGAAGGCCTGTGCTTGAGTCATTACATGATGATACTTAGTTTGTTCCTAGCAGTTGGCCTGCTCTCTTCAGTTCAAGTGAGAATTTTGACTAGGGTGATTAGAAAGTGTCTCAAGTCCAAGGTGAGTCAGTGAAGGAGGTAATTAACAAGGCCCAGGAATGAGTTCTTCTGAATACATTTGCAATGTGTTTTTGAGTGCTCCGTGGCAAACTGGGCATTAATTTGGATGAAGGAAAAGTTCATTAAGGCAATGTTGATTTTTTTTTTTTTTTTCAAAACAGACTGTGATCTGAATACTTTGGCCAGCCAGATATCCCACTGTTCCTGGCAACTAGCATATCATAGAAAACTTCACTTTGGGTTTGTCTTGCTGGACCTCAGCATTTCAATTTAGAGTTTAAAAGGTATGAAAATAAGAAAGAAAAAGCAATCTTGATGATTAATCTTTGATTCCCTTTCCTCATTGGCCATAGTGTTTAAATGCAGCAACATCACACACACACACACACACACACACACACACACACACACACACACACACACACCTGAAACCCTAGTAAAGCATCCAGCTTGTGGTGGATGTTGGAGTAATGTGATGAGAGGCAGGCATAGCCTTCTCCAAAAGTAGTGCCAGAAAAAAGATCTAACCATGCCCTAGTCTCATGTATATACAGAGCAGGTACTGTTGAGTCAACAGCATATAGGATGTCTTAGTAAGCTATATTTTTTCCACTGGGTAATAGTACCCTTTCTTCTTTGTGTGATTATTGTGGGATATGTTTGAGTGATGTATTGACTCCCCCTTTCCCCCTTGCCAAAAAAAAAATTTTTTTTCAATAGGAACACATAAGCCAACTGTGACCCGGTGAAGGTTAAATGTTGACCAAGGTGATATGTTGACCAATTCTTGGTAGAAATCAACCCAGCGCCAGCATCTCTATGTCCTGGTTAAGTAACTCAGCAATGAGAAGCAGATTCATAGCCTACATACTGGGCTTGGGGTCTGTCATCTGCTAGTTCAGTGTACAAGGCTTAGGGATGGTTAAATGAGCTAGCCATGTAGGAGCCATCCAGTCTAGGGTAATAAGAATCTAAGATGATAGTTCCCTTTCTTCCACTTTCTCCTGTCATCAGGAAGAGATGATGTCTGGAAATTTAGTCAGAGAGTTGTAGATAAAGACTTGGTAGAGAGCCATATGAATGCCCTCACACCATCACCGCTCAGTGAACCAAACTCCTTCTAAGGAAGAACACACTTTAGGAAGGGCAAGTGATGTGACTATACACACTGCCCTGTTCTCATTGTGTTTGCAGGATTGAGGCACTTGGTGAGCTGGGAAACTCTCTAAAAAGTAAAAATGGAAATACAGGGAGATGGTGTCCTGGATCACCATGAAACAGCAAGAACAATCCACTCAAGGAAAATGCTTGAGTAGCCCAGAGAGTAAGTGTTCTCACCATCTCCTGCTTCATCTACAGGGGACTAGCCCTCAGTTCCATAGCAGAGGCAGCAGAGCTAGACCACGCAGGGTCCAGAAAAGTCTTCATCTTAAACAGAATGAGGTCAAAACCTGAAACCCTGCAAGTAATCTGCCTCCCTTTTAGGGAACCCACCCCCCCCACCGTGAATGTACACGTATTTGTTTAGATACATGTGGAGGCCAGAAGTCAACATCAGGTGTTTTCTTCAGTTGTTATCAACTTTGGTTTTTCTTGAGGTAGGGTCTCTCACAGAATCTGAAGCTTGCCAGCTAGTTGGCTGACAAGCCACTGAATGCTCCTGCCCCTACATCCCTGTATACCATATACCATGAATAGTAAGGGGTGTAAGTTTGTTTTGTTTAGTTCTGGAGTTGAAACCCAGGTCATATACTCTACCTTTAAACCATAAGGCAGTATGTCTTTTGACTGTAGTTTTTCACTGCCTCAGACTTTTGGAAACTAAGCAGCATCCCCCCCACCCCCATGTTATAATCCTCTCTAGCCACTGGAATCTATTTGCTTGCTCTCCAGAGAGTTAAGTGCTCTCCCTGACTGTCACTCATATTATCAATCTACATAGTGCAGTATCCTGGGCAGGAGGGAGGGACTATTAAAATTGGTTTGACAGTTATCATTTGCTATTGGAAACAGTAGAAAAACAAAGCGGGAACTAAGGGAAGAACTAGGTGTAAGCCCCACTCCCTGACATATCCCTCCTCCACCAGTGACTGGAACAGGAAAGCCCCAGAACTGCTTGCCTAGGCAATAGGCCTGTGCCTCTCATCTGTGAAGTCTGTGTGGTCCCTTCTCTCTGCCCTCTTTCTCATCACTTCCTTGGTCTGTTTCATAAACATACAGTAAATTCCCTAACAACAGTGGTTTTGAAGAAAAAGAATTTGATCAGTTTCATGATGCTTAGGTGGCTACTGATTGGTCCAATTAGGGAAAAGGGCTCACAGCAACCCAACATCTCCCACACTCAAATTCTACTCCCCCAGGCTATTTTTAGTCTTTATTTTTTAGTATTGCAGTGTTGAGGCTAAGTTCTGGAACCTCGGGTGCACTTGGCAAGCATCTCTCCTCAACACCCCTATTTCTTATGCCTGCAAATCTTCTCTCTTCACAGCAGCATGCTCAAATGCTTTTCATGTTTATAGGTTACAGATATGTGATTCTGTTTTGGAGACAGTCCTGGGCTGGCCTCACACTTGAGTTGGCTATGTAACTGAAGATGACTTTGAACTTCTGAGTTTCCTACCTCTACCTCTCAAGTGCTGCCGGGGTGTAGCCATCCTAGTTCGTGCAGTATTAGAAACTGAGCCCACAGCTTTGTGCATGCTAGACAAACCCTAGCCTCAGCTTATGTGCTCGGTGTGGGCTAAGTAGCCTAAGAGCATTCGTTTTCAATAGAGCAGGTCTCGAGCTCTCAAATAGCAGTGCCAACCATTTCCATTGTCTTTTCTATGAGCTGAAGATGTCTCAGTGGTGAGTTAGCATCTGAGGGGAAGGAAAGTGCAGCGTTTGAGGAAAATGCTAATGTGCAAAGATAGTTTTCAAAAAAAAAAAAAAAAAAAAAAAACAGATGACATAAAGATCAAGAGAAGTATACATTTAGAACCAAATGGTTTATGTATCGGAAGTTAGGAAACATATCAGCCCTTTCATCTCTATTTTTACATTTACTTACTACTGTGATGACCCTGAACAAGAAATGGAGATTTGATGGTTCATTTTCTTCAAGGATTACTGCCTATTGCAATGAAAAATAGCAGCTCGTCACATGCACTGTGCCAGCCATAGGCTGCTGGGATGTCTACATCAGAGATGGCAAATGCTGCCTTAAGGCTCAGAGGAATATTGTTTCTTTCGATTTTGCTGGGCTAAATGAGTCCTTCCTCTTCACCTCCTCGACTCTCTGGTAGAAGATGTCTAGTTGAGATGCTGCTTAGCATAACTAAGAGACTCTGCCACTGTTGACCACAGCCATTTTCTCCCCGTCTTGGTGAGGTAGGTGAGGGAGATTTAGGGCTATTTTTCTATTCGGATAATGTGCTTGGTTTAATCCCAGACTGTAAGAAAAACAGTCACGAAAAGTACCACTTCACCATCATAGGAGCCAACCTCATAAAAAGTATATTGGAAAATAATCTGCTCTGGAAGCTTACACATGAAAACAAACCTAAAGAGGCAATTTGCCAGTTAATGGCGTTGTTTCTGGCTGGAACCTTGGTTCAATATCTCATTGGCTTGTAATGGTTGAGTTTCATGTGGATATGTAGGCATCTCTGGAAGGCACATCCCTGGAGGTGGGGTCACAGGAGGGGAATAGCTGATTTTGTGTTTCCCACTGTGGGAGGGACCTGTGAGGTGCAGTGAAGTGTGGCTGTCTGGGTAATTCAATAGGAGATGACGCCATCTTTACAAGAGTCCCCTAGTAGTATTATGAAATAGAAATGTGGCGACAGCAGGCAGTATCTGGCAGGCCCAAACCAAGAACAGAGAGTGGGGGTGGAGGAAGGAAGGCTGCTTGCCACCTCTGCACCTGACCTACAGTGGATGGTGACACAAGTCTAGGAAAGAGCCTAGCAGAATCGTCTGTTAACCAACAGGTATCACACACAGTTGTGGCTTCATTCAAGGAGCAGCAGCTAAGTCATTAAAACAGGAAGGGCGACATAATTGTAGGTATTTCTTGATTGAAATTGAAAAAAAAAAAAAACTTACAAATATCCCCAGAGGAGGATAAAACAAGTGGAGATTGATGGACAGCAAGGCTCCCGGTGACTGTGCAGATCACACCCCGGGAAGCCTCGCTGCCTTGAGCTAGGGGCATGCTGGACTGCCATTCTCCTGCAGCATGAAGGAAACCAAGGAATGCAACAATCCAGCAGGCCTAGCTCTTGGGGACAACCTGCACCCTACCACTAACCCCCATCCCTGCTTTTTTGGCATCTTAGTAAAGTCTGGTTGTTCTAGATCAGTTTGAGTCTCACAAGGTGGCTGGAGTCATGTGCTGTAGGTCAGCACTGGCCCAGGGGAGACGAAAAGATTGAGACCATGTGTCTAATTTCTATGGTTCACCAAATTCCTCTCTTCCCTATGAAGTTCCTTAGCTCCTCTTTTCTGCCCTATTAAGTTCCCTTGCTCCTCCTCTCTGCTGTGTGGCCTGAATTATTATTTCCAGCAGCCACTGGGATCTAGAAAAGCATCTTTACCCTGCCACCTCAACCCCCTTACCCCCACCCCCCACCCCACCCACCCCTGAATAGTCAGTGCCGCTCTATTACTTTTTAGTCAGGTGAGAATTCTTACTGTGATTCCTTCTGCTCATTCCCCATAAATGTCCAGCTGTACAACTTCTTTCTGCCCATGGACTTTGCACAAGCTGGTCCATTTCTAACTTTTCCCCTTACACTCTGGCTTGGACCCTCTCTCGAATTTCTTTCTTCCTAGATACCAACATGTACATGTTTCTGACTCTAGCTACACGTGCCAACTTCTACCATCAATCTTGGATGACAAAGTTACTCCTGTTACACCCCATCTCTCTCAGATTTTTAGAGACAGGATTTGTCTGTGTAGCCTTGGCTGTCCTGAAACTCATTCGGGAGACCAGGGTGGACTCACTCTGACATTCACAGTCTCCGTCTTCCAAGTGCTTGAATTAAAGGTGTGCACTACCATACCCATCCTTCTCCCTTCTCCTTGATTTATGTCTCCTTATGGATTATACACACCCTAAGGAAGAAAGCCATGTCTGCATGTCTCCTCATTCTATCCTTAGTCCCAGGAAGGGTGCCTGGAGTATAGAAGTGGGGTGTATTTATGGCTCTCCATATACACCACCAATCAATTCAGGAGCTGTTTGACATCTCCCATGTCGAACATTCTGATTGCTGGACAGTACTCACCCCCACAGTTTATGTTCAGGGAGTGTTATCTACTAACAGATGATGGATATTTGACATCCTTACTCCCTATCATAGCAATCTAAACAGGTAGTTCAGAGGGAAATTATATCAGGGAGTGTGTAGGTAGGGTTATTACTTGTCTGCAGATCAACAAGGGCGATAAAATTAAAAAACGAAACTAGACAACTTACTGAGTGTCCTTTGCCTCAGAACAGAAACGATCAACGGTGATGCTAACATCTCCATCACTGTGTAGCTTACTGAAGTATAAACACATTCTTGTTTGTTTTGATCCGCTTATTTGTTTGCTTGTTTGGTTGGTTTTGTGGGCAAAGTTTCTCTGTGTAGCCCTGGCTGTCCTGGAACGTACTCGTAGACTAGGCTGGCCTGGGATTCATACATCTGCCTGCCTCTGCCTTCTGAGTGCTAAGATTAAACCATACTTGGGAAAGTTTAATTTACTTTAATATGTGTGTATGAGTGTGCATTTGCATGTATTCTGTGCACGCACCTTTTGCATGACTAAGACCTTTAGAGGCCAGAAGAGGGCATCCCCTACAACTGGAGGTACAGGTGGATATGTGCTGCTGTGTGTGTCCTGAGAATTGAATCTGGGTCTAGGTTTCTGCCTTGGTTGAGTTCTTGTCCTGACTTCATTCCGTGGTGAACAGTAACGTGGCTACTTTTATGTCTCAGCCAGTGAATATTGACCCTTGAGCCATCTCTCCAGCTCTCGACATCAATTCTTTGTAGAAGACTGTGAAGACCAGTTTACCCTAGTGTGATACTGATACCCACATTGGGCACATAGACAGGTGCACAGTCCTACCTGTTATGTCTTAGCTATGAGAATCTGCTGGCAAAAGTAATGCTTCTCCACCAGTCTTTCCTACAGTGCAGGCCTGTCTCCATCCTACGATATTTATACAATTCGTAATGGTATCATTAAGGACATTTTCTTCCAGGGCTGTATACTACTGACTCCCAGAGTAATCCTTTTGGTGGTTTTCTTCCTTCCCACAGCCGGCATTGGAAATATCATGGCAACAATATATTAAAACTGATAGATAATAAATACTGCTTTTTAAATATTTCTTATAGTAATTACACTTTCTTTTTAAAATATCTTTTGCAGACGAAAAGCCCCAAGCTGTCCCACAGTCCTCAACCTCCCAATTTGGGGGATCCGGTTGAGCATTTATCAGAAACATCTGGTGACTCTTTGGAAGCCATGTCTGAGGGAGAAGTACCAAGTCCTTTTGCTAGAGGCAGTCGGACTCGGGCAAGTCTTCCTGTGGTGAGGTCGACCAATCAAACCAAGGAAAGATCTCTGGGTAAGCTTCAAAAGGCATCTTCATATGCCTCCGTCTTTCTTTGTGCCATGTCTTTATGCTTCCAAGCATGTGCCCTTGGACTCAGATATCAGTTTGATCTTACTCTGCAAATGCTGACCCTAGAAGTCTTCGCTAGTTTAATACTGTGTTAGTTTTCCATCACGGACAATTATTGTTGCATAAGGCAGAAAGATTTATTTTGGTTCACTGTTTTAAAGGTTTCAGTCCATGGTTGGCTGGCCCTGTTGCTTTGCTTTTTGGGTCTGTGGGGAGGCAGTAATTATGGAGGAGCAAAATGGCTCACCTCACAGCAAGAAGGATGCCTTCATTCCCTAGTCTGTTTTATTCCTATAGGGAGAACAGACATCATGGTGGAGTGTGTGGTAGTTCAGAGCTATGGTTGGGATGCAGATAGTGAAAGGAAGGGCCAAGACTCTTCATGGATCTTTTTTTCATGTTGGTTCCCCTGTCCCAGGATGCCATCACCTCCTAGGATGCTGCTGGCTGGTAGACAAGTCTCAATTAAGTTGATGCCTCTATAAAATCAGGCTGTGGGCAAGCCAGTGGGGCATTGTCCTAGTTATTGAAACAAGAGGACCCACCCTATTATAGGTGGTGGCATCCCTGAGCTGGTGGTTCTGGGTTCTATGTGGAGCAGGAAGCAGGCTGATAAAACCAAGAGGGGCGAGCCAGTAGACAGCGCCTTTCTCTGGCCTCTGCATCAGCTCCAGCCCATGAATCAGGAACCTCCAGGTTCCTGCTCTATTTGAGTTCCTGTCTGACATCATCCCATGATGAACAGTGATGTGGACGTGTAAGCCGAATAAAGCCTGTCTGCCCCAACTTGCTGTGGTCATGGTGTTTCATCAGAGCAATAGTAACCCTGACTGAGACACTTGTGTCAGCGCTTGCCAAAGTCCAGGCTCTTTCTGTGGCTGGGTTCACTCTGATTTGTCTAGGAGTTTCAACTTTAGCCATTCCGTTGGCAGTTATTTGGTTTCCTGGGCAAGGGAACAACCAAGGGGTGAACTGGAAGGGAGCCTGTCCCTGCAGACCACACCCCAGTCCCTGAAGGCACAATGGTTGTTGAGTGGACCTGAGAGGTGGTTTTTCTTGGCCTCTCTGGACTTGTCAGGTTCCCCGCCCTTCCTGGATTGAGAACATGAAAAAGGGGCACTGTGAAGTTTTGTCATAAGTACACAGTGGGTCCGGATTGTGTTGAGCTATTAACACTTCTATTTTCTTCTTATCCGCATTCCCGTCATTCATAAAACATAACCACTATTGTAAACTATGGACTGTTTGTGGATTTGCACTCCATGCCGGTGAGAGGCTCTGTTGATGTCTCTGCTGCCCCAGGATGGGTGTATGTGCAGCAGCAAGCATTCCGTATCATTTTTTAAAAGATTTATTTTAAAAAATATATGTGAGTACACTGTAGCTGTCTTCAGACACACCAGAAGAGGGCAGCAGATCCCATTACAGATGGTTGTGAGCCACCATGTGACTTCTGGGAATTGAACTCAGGACCTCTGGGAGAGCAGTCAGTGCTCTTGACCACTGAGCCATCCCTCCAGCCACACTCAGCATCATTTACAACACTGAATTTCAAGCTGGGCATGATCATGTGTGAGGCTAAGTCAGGAAGATTTGAGGTGAGAGGCGAGAATGGGTTATGGAGTGAATTTGAGGCCAGCTTAGACTGTGTCGGACCTGGCTGTCCTAGAACTAACTAGCTCTATAGACCAGGCTGGCCTTGAACTCACAAAGATCCACCTGGAATAGTCTGTGTGTGTGTGTGTGTGTGTGTGTGTGTGTGTGTTTTTCTGTGGTCTGGCAGTTAAATCACAGAATCAGGAAGTACACACCCTAGATCTCATTAGCTGGATCTTACAATGAAATCCCTGGCACCCCAGGGACTAGTGTGCAACTTAGGAGCACACTGCTCTGGACAGTGTGAAGACCCAGAGTCTGGGAGCACACTGCACCAGACAGTGTGAAGACCCAGAGTCTGGGAGCACACTGCTCTGGACAGAGTGAACACCCACAGAGTCTGGGAGCACACTGCTGGGAACAGTGTGAAGACCCAGAGTCTGGGAGCACACTGCTGGGGACAGTGTGAAGACCCACAGAGTCTTCCTATTGCTAACAGGCTGCAGCTTCCACCTGGATTAAAAAGCTTTGTGCTTTTTTAGCCGCTGTCATCCCTGAGGCCAGAGCCAGGCGGGAGTGGAATTTCTCCTTTGTGCTCTGCAGGAAATGGAGTGGGGGGTAGGGGAGGGCAGGTCTCTGTGAAGATTGCCCCTGCTTTGCCAAATAAAGTAAAGATAAGAAGCTCCTGTGTGCCTCCCCCATCCCTGGGAACCTGAGCCTTCTGGATAATGGATCCTTTGTCTTCAAGGGAGGAATTTCCTCTGGCTTCCTCAGCAGCTGGCTTTGCAGGTGGATACCTGCCCAGCATGGGAGCCCCTCCTCCAGTTGGGAGAGGAGTTTACGGTCCCGACAGCCTTGCCCAAGGATTACTGAGGGGACATTCCTGGTTGTCAGTGCTTCTGTAAACTGCTCGGTCTCAATCTAAAACCAGTCTTCCTGCAAAGTGCCTATAAACATAGTCACAGCAAGTCAAAGATTTAGTCCAGAGGTTCACTTCCATTATCTCAATAAGGAGCATTTAACTGGTGAATTTGTCAGCTTCTGAAGAGAAACAAAGGGACACAGGGAGAGGAGAGGGCAGGAGATTGAGAGACTTAAGAAGTTTGTCAAAATGAAGGCTTTGGACCAGCGATGTTAGTGTTGCCCTTGACTGCCTCCTTGTGGCGACTTTGAGAATTTCCTCTGGGTGCACCTGGTGCCCACGGTGCAATTGTCTGGGTTGATGAGCCCGTGGAATGAAGCGGAAATGTGAGTCACCAGGAGCCTGCAAACACAATCTTCTTCCCAAGGTCCTTACTCACCCTTGCCTCGATTAAGGAAATCCCTTTGTGTCTGGTCTCATTTAACACAAAGACGCGCAGAACTGTCCCCAGAGTCCCTGTGAGCAGCCGTAACCCGCCCCTCCCCGCTTCCTCAGCCGCAGAGACAGGGCCTTGTAAACCCCTGTTGGTGCTGTTTGGAAGCTCTGTGTCTTTGGGTATCTGTTGTCATTTCAACCAGAATTGGGAATGTTAATGAATCCGTTAAACATGGTACCATGTAGATCAGCAACGCTCAGCCTGTGGGTAGCGCCCACAGGAAAACACACACTTCTCATGGTCCTAGGGGCAGCAACAGTTACAGTTATGAAGTGTGAGTGAAACAATTTATGCTATGGAGTCACCACAACATGAGGAACTGTATTAAAGAGTCGCAGCATTAGGAAGGTTGAGAAGCAGATACAGATTTATCAGCTTGTCCATTACCTTCACCTCTCCCTCTCTTAATAAAAAGCTTTGGGCCAGGAATGGTGGTCCAACTGACAGCCCTGCCCTGCTGTGTCATTACCATCAGCAGCACCTAGCTGATGCTAGAGCTGTTGGTGATGTTATGCACACTCCGGGGTTAAACAGGCAATGATGAGAAATCACCGTCACACATAATAAAAAGTACTTTCTCTGCCCCAAAGATCTTCTGTAGTCCGCCCGTTTAGCCTTCATTTCTCACCAACTCCTGATCACAAAGGGGCTTTCTTTTTGTTCTTGTTAGAGTTTGATTTTTCTAGGATATCCTAGAGTTAGAATGGGACAGCATAGTAATACACATTTAACTTTCTTCTGTGTCTTTTTGCTGCTGGTAGTTAATTTCCCATTAATGCTAAATAATATCCCATCATCTAGTTGTGTCGGTTTAATCCATTCACCCTCTGTGGTGGTTTGAATATGCTTGGCCCAGGGAATGGAACGATTTATTACGAGGCATGACCTTATTGGAGTAGGTGTATCACTGTGGGCATCGGCTTTAAGACCCTTCTAGTTGCTGGAAGCCAGTCTTCTAGCTCCCCCAGGCCCACGAGGCAGCCGGTGGCCAGAACAGGAAACTGAGAAATCCTATCTCAGCAGCACTCAAGGAGCAGAGTGTAAACTTGAAATACAGTGAGACTATAAACTTTCAGAGCCCCCACCCCAGTGATGTACTTCCTCGAGTAAAGCTCCATGTCACAGTTCTAAAAGACCCATAAAGATCCCCCCAAAAGCTGGACACCGCCTACAGGGAATCCAGTGTTCAAATACAGGAGCCCCTGAGGGGTTGGGAACGGAAGACACTTCTAAGCAAACTTCAACAAGCCAGCAGGGAAACCTGTTCGGGCTTACACTTCTATATGGAATACATATAGAAGCTCTGAACTGGACAGACCTCAAACTCCCTTCCTCCCTGGAGAAGAGGAAGCCTTTACACATTTATTTCTGGAGATAACCTTGTTGGGTTATACTACATAATATACTACATAATAATTATACACATAATTACTCGATGTTGATAATTGGTTGCTTCTGTGCATTTCTAGAGTGAGAGTGATGTTGGGGGACTATTGTTGGGATTCTGTAAACCCCACCCCTCAATTACCTGACGGTAGCCAGGTATGCTCTGCCTCAGTGACCTGACACTATAAAAGGGGCTGCTTGACCCTCCTCTCTCTCTTGGCCTCTCTTGCCTTTCTAGGCCTCTTGGCTTCTTGCAACCTTGTTCTCCCACTCCTACCCCTCCTCTTCCCCTTCCCTTCCCCCCTCTCCCTCCATGTGCTCATGGCCAGCCTCTACTCCTTTACTCCCCCCCCCTGCCTCTACCACCCTCTTAACTCTCCCATGACCTGAATAAACCCTATTCTGTACTATACCATTGTGTGGCTGGTCCCTCAGGGGGAAGGGATTCCCAAAATGGGCCCCCCAGAGGCATCTCCCTTTCCCCTAGGTCTTGCCGCACCTCCATGGGCCATATGCCCCCCACTCTCTTCATCCTTCCCCTAACATTGGTGCCGAAACCCGGGATGTCATCTTTTCACAACATTGGTGCCCCATGACTTTTCTTTTCATTGGTGTCCCATCATCTTTTCCTTTCAGCTATAAGCATGGTTTATTCTCCAAGGGACTCCTAGCACATGTATTTGTAGAAAAACTAAAAGCGGTAGGGTATATATATATATATACATATGCATGTATGCATATTTAACATATACATGTATGTTCACATAGCCATAAATATAAGACATTGCCTGTATTAGCTAGTTTAGAATCCTTTGATATAACCAGCTACCAACCAGGATTATTACAGGACTGTGGATATAGCTCAGTAAGTAATACAGTGCTTGTCTAGCATGTCCAAGACCCTGAGTTCAAGCTCAGCCCTAAAATAGAAGTCTTTAGAGAAAATTAAGTTGGATCTATTCCATGTGTGCACAGACCTCATTTCCCTCCTCATTCCCTAAATATACAATAATTACTTAAGTAGATTTTAGGTTGTGTTAGGTTGTACCAGTCTAGAGATGTTTGGAAGTTGAGGGATGTGTATGCATCATATGTAGATACATAGCATCAGTTTCCATTCAAGGGACTTGAGCATCTCCATCACTAGACTGTGGTGTCTCAGGAGATCTTGGTTCTAGGCCACTGTGGATGTTGAAGGACCACTCCTGGCATGAAAGGTACAAACTTCTCATTTGAGAGACCCAGTCCCAGCTAGATACAGCCAAGCAAGGCTTCCTGATGCCAAGGGCTGGCAAAACAGCAGCAACAAGAAAGAGATGTACCCAGCTGATCTTATTTTAAACACAGCAAGGTTCCAGTGACCTTGGCTTATCAGTCTTCCCTTCTTCCAGGTGCTCCAGATATCTCAGAAAACACTCACTAAAGTTCTCACCAGAATTTTGTGCTGTTTCTCCTTTCTCCTCTTTCAATGAAAAATAGAAAGGATTAAAAGGAAGCTGTCCCCGCCCCCAAATGTGAAAAACCACTGTCCAGCAGAGTTTGGTTTTGGAAATAATTTCCACAAAAAAAAAAAAAAAATCACCCCACTGATATTAGGTCTGCAGTCTTAATGATGGAGTGGTGTCCTTTTAATCACTGTGCCTGTCTGGAATGCAGCCTTAAGTGGGGTTGGTGTCTGGCTGCTCCTTAGTTGGCCTTCAGGGAAAGAGTAGCCACAAGATGTTCCCACCCCTCTGTGTGCCCTCAGGAATTTGCAAATGAGACAAGAATGGCAGAAGCAGCTTCCTTTGGGTGCAGCCAGATTTCAGAAGGTTGACCATACTCCGGGACAGCTTTAAAGTGCAGCCGTGGATAAGCCCAGCAGAGGTTCTGCACATCTGCACCATGGATAAGCCCAGCAGAGGTGCTGCAAATCTGCAAACATAGACTGAAATGCAAAAACAATGTAAAACAGTATAGAAGGGTTTAGGCCAGATGAAAGGCCAGATTCATCAAATGGGGTGAATTGCTGAGTTTGTGGATGTTCTGCTCTAAGGCATTGACTTGGATGATGATTGCTCATCATCCTGTGGTGATTTAAAGAAAAAAAAGGCCCCGGGGAGTCAGAGCCTGCTCCCCAGTGCAATACTAGGTAGGAAGTGAGGGTTGAGGGCTGGGAAAACACCCATTTTCAAAGGTGGAAGCCACCAGTATGGATAGCGACTGAAAGGACTCAGTGTGTGTGTGTGTGTGTGTGTGTGTGTGTGTGTGTGTGTGTCTGTGTCTGTGTGTGTCTTCACTACTGTGTATACCCCCCACCCTGAAATCTTCAAGCTTCAGGAGATTCTCCTCCGCCTCCCATCTTCTCATGAAAGTATTAGAATTATAGGTACACTACTGTCTGCAGCCTTTGCATAAGCCTGGGGGATGTGAATTCAGATGCTCATACTTGTTCAGCAAGGGATTTGCCCATTGAGCCATCACCTGGAGCCTAACATCTGAAGTGCTTTTGACATTTGTTTTACCAAGTGCTGTGAGTGATTGCAAAGCAGTGTCATATTGGGCTGGAACAGTGGTTTGGCAGTCAGGAGCGCATACTGCCTGTCCTATCCGGAGAACTGGATTCAGTTCCCAGCATGGATGGGCACCCTTGACCTTGTTTACACAGTCTCACACAGAAACATATGCATGCACTTAATTAAAAATAATAGGAGTATAAGAGAAATGTAATGTTATAAAAAAAAAGAAAGATTTAAAAACAGGTTTTTGTAGCAGATGGATAGGTTTGGGGTATACCCTTGATCATTTTAGGTCATGTTAAAGCCAAGTACCGGAGTGTTTCCTAGAGCATCAGGTTCAGTGGTCTGGTGGGTGTCTATGGTGAGGGTGTGACTGCACACTCTTGCCTCTCTGTTGCTGAGGCTGGACAATGGGCTGTCCCAGAACACTGGGCACGGTTGGGCCTGAGTGGTGGGTGACACAGCAGCTGAACATGTTCTCAGGTTTCTTAGTTTCCCTTGCTGTTGCCCTCATCACCAGGCTGGTGTGCTTGCAGGGTTCGGGTACTCGGTGCTCATTTTTGTAGCGCTGATGCAGTGGTGTGGCCAGGTACAGGGGCAGTGCTGGCAGCTCCCGCTGTTACCGGGATGACTTTAGGGTCGCACCTGCCCGATAGCAGATCGCTCCTGCTTTGGCAGACTCTGCTGTTAGCCCATTTCTACAGTAAAAACCCAACTGGCTGTTTCTGTAAGCCATTTGATACGTCTATATCGGTCTTACCTAGCAACTGGCTCAGTTGTTAGCACTGCATGCTGGCTGACTTTTTTCTATTTACATATTGTGTTGCTATGGTTTGTTACAGGAAATGTGAATGGACTGTTAGGTGCAGACTGCCTCCATCTAGAGGCTGGTCAGTGAACTGCATGTGGGTTGACTAGCAGTCTGGGGCTTTCTCAGAGATATTACAGTTTCATGAAATGAGATGATGCTAAATAAAATATGACATGAAACCAAACGAAACAATTAAAATAAAGTAAAACTCCATGCACAGCCCAAGACACATTAAATATATTAAACTGCACACCAAGAAAAGAAGAAAGAGAAGTTACAAAGCCATGAACAGCTTTCCTCTATAGAACAAGCTGTTTTAGGTTAACAAACGGTGGCTCTTTCACAGCCCTGAATGGGACGGTTTTCAAAACCTCCGTAACCCCTCAGGGATCTATGGGGAAGAGGAGGCAGGAAGATTGTAAGAGACAGAGATGGTGGGTGCCACAAAACCACATCTTCCAGACACAGCAGAGCTGACGCGCATATGAACTCAGAGTCTGATTCACGCTCACCCCTGTCTGTGTCTTGTGAGTTCATACATGAGGCAATTGAAATACGGACATTTTCTCCAGATAGACTTATCGAACCCAATGCAACTCTAAAATGAACGTGCTCACAAGAGTCAGTGCTGCACATATGCACTGGTTCCTATGCAAGTAAAGTGGACATAGTAGTGTATGCCTTTAACCCAGCCCTTGGGAGCTAGAGGAGGAAGGGTCTCCAGAAAGTCAAGGCCAGGCTGCTCTACTCTTCGAGTTCCAGTCCAGGCATTGTTACACAGTGAGGCCTTGTCGCAATGAAAATACAATTCGATATTAGAAATCTTATGCTGGTAAAACTTTTAGGTTGAAACTCCACAGTTGATTTTTTTTGGATTTCAAAATAATTATTATCTTCTATGCCTTTTAAAGTCAGACTGTGAAATATCCCCCACTTGGAATAAACTCCAAGGTTTGAGCATGTGATCCTTGGCTGTTGTTGCTGATTGGGAAGTTTGGGAGACCGTCAGGAAGATGTAGCGTAGTAGTAGAGGGTCTCTGAGGGCGTGACCTGCTTCATAGGCCTGCCCCACCCCTTCACTCTCTGCCTCCTTGGTGGGATTCCGTGTGACTAGCCAGCTTTCTGTGGCCAGCTTTCTCTGCTGGCATGCTTACCCCACCGTAATGGACTACGTCCTCCAGGAAGTATGGTCCTAATAAATACTTTCACCCTTTGTCAGGGTGTTTATCACCACAACAGTAAAGAAACCAAGACCGTACCTTTATCAAAGTCTTTCCTGATAGCTTTGTAGGCAGGCAGTGCTGGAAAACGCATTGACTTGGAAGACAGCTTTGGTTGATGTGAGCCTTCCTTTAGAAGGTTGGTGTCTCACAGATGAAGCCCACGGGCATTGAGGAGGCTCCTAGAGAAGATGCGGGTCCCCTGTGTCTTTGCAGCCAAGATGCTGGTAAACCTGGATGGTAGGTCACCATGTAACAACATTTACAGAAAACATGGTTGAAATAAGTTAAAGGAGTCCGACCTTCAAAGCTCCACAGAGAGAGAAATTAATCTTCTAGGAAGTCAGTGTGCAGTAGCACTTTCTCTGTATTATAGCCAGGAAGGCCCATTCTAGCCCAGATCCCTGGCCATGTTTTAGGTTTTCGTTTTTGTTTTGTTTTTTTGGATGTGAAAAATACTCACCTAAAAGAGAATTCCTAAGTTTCAAAGACAATGTGGAAACCAGCAAGGCAAACTTTTTGTTACGTTACTTATAATTCTAGATCCAAAATAAATTTGACTTGAATTAAACAAAAACAGTAACATTCTAAGAGCCATTGACACAAGTATTTAAAGAAGCATGTGTGCCAGAAAATTAGGACGAGGATAGTCGCTGTAACTTTAAACAGGATGGAAACGCAGACAAAAGGAGAAATGTGAGTAAAGATATTTTAACCAAAGCGAGTTAAGTGGACTTTATTATTTCAGAAAAGGTCTATAGCAGCTTATTAGGATGAAATCCACCATAGTTACAAGGTCTTTTTACTGAAAGGTCTTTACATTAAAATTTGAAAATCCAATGACATGATATTATATCACATTTTCCAAAGGGTGTAGCAAATGATCTATAGGTTTTTGTGGATCTTATTTGATACATAAAAGGAATAATGCCTCAAATGATTGGTGCTGGGCTATCAGTATAAATTTATGTACTAGTGTGAGGCACTTTAGTTGAAGAAGAATAGTTGGGAGACAAACCCCTGTTGAATTTCTGGATCTCAAAAGAAAGTGGAAGACAGGATCTCTCCTGTAGTGACAAAATCTCAATGTTTTGTTTTGTTGAGACAGGGTCTCGTGTATCTCAGGATGACCTTGATTCACCAGGTAATGAATAACCTGGAACGCCATATCCTGAGATTATAGGCGTATGGTATCATATATTTTGACTCTATTTTTTAAAAGTGTGTATAGGTGTTTCCTCTGCACGTATGTACACCACATGTTTGCCATACCACAGGTGGCTAGAAGAGGGCACTGGGTCTAATGGGATGGGAGTTGCACAGAGTTGTGAACCACCATGTAAGTGCTGGAAATTGAAACCAGCCAGTGCTCTTAACTGAGACATCTCTATATCCCCTTGACTATGTTCTAGCAACAACCATGACCAGCCTTAGTTCTCTTTATTGGTGGCTTTAGACGTATCTAGTTGAAGATATATTAAAGCATGGTGGTGCATGCCTTTAATCTCAGCGCTCTGCCTGAGGTCACCCGGCAGCCTACCGGCATCAAGGACATAGAAATGCTTGCAGCCCAGTGTTATTTCTAGGATTGCACAGAATAGTCTTTAAGCTAGTTCAAAAATATGAGTGGAGGCAGAGGCAGGCGGGTCTCTGTGAGTTCTAGGCCAGCCTGGTCCTTAGGGAGAGTTCCAGAACAGCCAGGGCTACATAGAGAAACTGTGTCTCCAAAAAAAAAAAAAAAAAAAAAAAAAAAAAAAAAAAAAAAAGACAATAAGATGTTTTATATCTGCAGCTGCTCTGCAGAGGTCTTGTTAGAATAAGAGATAACATTGTTAAACTTCTCACTGAGGGTGAGTCAGTTTTTTGGTTTCTTCCCCAAGGCAATTCTAGTGAATTCCATTCACCATCTGTTATCTTTTTGAATTCAAAATGAATTATCCCTACTTTTTTCCACTAAGGAGTTAATTTAGTTAGTGTTTTTCCATCTCACACATTTACCTGATTATATACATAGTGCAGTGTGGATACTCTGTCCTCCCACCACCTCGCTGGTCCCTGGCTCAGATCCATG
Source organism: Micromys minutus (assembly GCF_963924665.1). NCBI lineage: Eukaryota > Metazoa > Chordata > Mammalia > Rodentia > Muridae > Micromys > Micromys minutus. The sequence goes on along the minus strand of NC_137975.1, from coordinate 42,058,805 downwards.
ACCTGTGGTTTTGTGACCCTTTTATTTAAGCAGAGCCAGGCCTGTGTGTCCGACCACTGGGTTGGGACCATACGTTGGGCCCTGGTGCCATCAATGGTGCACACATTTTCCCTTTGATGAAAAGTTCCTTGTCACACTAATTTGTTTTCTAAACACTGGCTTTCAAATGGGATCTTGTATGTTCTTCTAACTCCGTAAGAGTTTCCACATGTATTTTCACACTAGCTTAAAGACTGTTTATTCTGTGCAATACTAAAAAAATGCTGGGGCACAAGCCTGTGTTGTGTCACGGACCAGAGCAGATCCTCCCTGATGCTGTCATCCTGGCAGTGCCGGCCAGCAGCTGCGAGGTGACATCAGGAAACAGCTTTCTGGCGGGTTCTCATATTTCAGGTGGTGTGCTAAGAACACAGGAAGGCACACATTATGCATGCCGACAGGGCCCACGAGTGCCCCTTAGGCAAAGGAGCTGGTGAAGGCCTCTGGTCTACACTCCATTCAGATTTCTCCAGTGAGCATCATGATGTGGAACTGAGATGAAGCAGGCCTTGGGTCTGGAGCCAACAAGGCCCTGTCGGGAAATTTTAAAGGGTGAGATTTCCATCTAGCATAGCTGTTTTTGAACACGACAGCAGATGGGGCTCATCACATGACCCTTTCACTTTCCTGAGACTCTTTAGGAGTGGTTATAGGGGGAATTAGATGCTTGCATACTTAAATCCTATCCCCCAGAACTTTAGAGCAGGAATGCGTTTGGGGTCGAGATCTAAGTTAGAATGAGGTTATAAAGGTGGGTCCTGTACCAATGTGAGTGGCATCTTCATAAGAAGAGGAAAGTGACAAAACTGTTCTATTTTCTGGCTGTCTCAGGAAAAAGGAAACCAGAGCTCAGGAGAAAACTGCCCCGATAACACATTGGTCTTGAGTTTTGAGAAGATATATTTTCACAGTTGAAGCTCCGTAGTTTGCAAAAGATAACGGGGCTCAGGGCAGCCTTCTCTCCTCAACAGCCCTCAGAGCTGCCATAAAGAAAGTGTGTCCTTCTTCCAGACACTAAGCTTATGCTTCTCAAGAATCTGCGCTGTTTGCAATCTCTTCTACCTCTGTGCATGGCAGCCCCGAGAAAAACTACAGTCACCTACAGACTCCTCCATCCCTCCTCCTGTCTTCACCCTGGTGGGCTTTGAGCTCTCAATAGTTTGAAAACGTCATTAAAAATTATATTCCCTACAATGCCTCCACTTTCCAGACTTTGCTGAGGTGTTAATTGGCTTTAAGACATCTCTAGCTAAATGTCTTCCAGTAATATAAAGTAATAGTAAAAATACATTTTTCCTCTGCGTCCCTCCCAAATTATGCCCACTCTCAACGTCTCCCCCTGCCCCCATTTGTGTCTTTTATATTAAGAGTCTGTCTGCTTTCTGGCACCGTGAAAGGTGCCATTGTGAGTTATTTAAAATTTATATATGAAATCTGGTTCTTGTATTTAAAGAATTTGGCGTAACTGAAGACACATGTAAGGACTGACTTTAAAGTATACACAGCGAAGACTTCACAGATGAAGGCTCGCTTAGACCCAGCCATGAGGGCTGCCCTGCTGTTCCTGCCTGCAGCCCTGTGGCAGCCTGTCCCTGATAGGTTCTGCTGAGTCTTCCATTAACAGGGGGCCTCTCCTCAGACCTCTGGTCACCAGATCCTGCCTTTCCCCCTTCCCTACTCAACCCTGCTTATGCAGGGTAACCCGATCCTACTCGGGGCAGCCCACTCTGGGGGCTGGCTCACTTTCAGCTTCAGCAGGCAACTTGTAAAAACAGAGTTCTGACCTGGTCTCCTGAAGTTTCCTTCCACTCCTCCTTTTCTTTCATTCTTTCTTCCTTTCTCCCTTCCTTTCTTTCTTTCTTCCTTTCTTTCTTTCTTCCTTCCTTCCTTCCCTTTTAAAGATAGGGTCTTGCTGCACGCCTCAGATGTCCTTCCTTAACTCACGATCCTCCGGCTTCGGTCCCCTGTCACGTTGTGATAAGTCTGCACCACTATACCTGGTTCTCCTTAGTTTCTGAGTCGGGGTCTGGTTGAGATTTGAGTTTTTATTGTTTGGTCTAGGGTCCCAGAACAGGTCTAAGGCACTAGCATGCTAGTTTGTTTAAAAGAGCAAAAACCCAAACAAAGTCTGCTATTACAAGGTAACCCGTAAGTCTCAACCTCACAGGATGGGAAGGTGTTCTTCTCCTTGGGTAGGGTAATAGAGAGGACTCCCGTGGAAGTGTGCAGAAGCCAGGGTTCTAATCTTCATCTGTAGTAACTCTGGACACGTGACTGGCGCAGCCTTTCTGAGGTAGAGGGCTCTGTACCCTGCTCACTTTGGAAGACACCCTGCTGGGCTGTCTCTCCATCTCTCTCTTCCATGCCTATTCTTGATCCCTGCTTGACCTCTGAACCATCTTTTCCTGCTACTTTCAGCTTCCTGATAGATAGATAGATAGATAGATAGATAGATAGATAGATAGATAGATAGTTAGGTAGGTAGGTAGATAGATAGATAGATAGATAGATAGATAGATAGATAGATAGATAGATAGATAGTGTGCTCAGCATCTACTGTACAAGGCCTTTGGACCCCAGCTGTCTGACTTTCTCCTACGATCACATTTGATCTCTGGCTTCCACACACATCACAAAACCATACATGACTATATACACAACACACATCACTAACCCCTGTGGTATGCATGTACTCTACAAAGGTAGGCACAGGAAATCATACACTAAAGAATTTATACAATTATGTGGCAATCAGTGGGCTCGATACCTTTGTCCACCACCAGAAAATAGCCATAACCCTCTGATTTTCTGGAACTTATGTTTGGTCAAGCTGGGATGTATAAACTGTGTATGAAGGTGTAATGCTGTGAAGGTCATGCCAGGGGAAGGTTACAGAGACTGTTGGAGAGGTGGACAGAGAGAGGGAGGGGACATGAAGATGCAAGCCACACAGAGCTCTGGAGAGAAAGTTTCAGGTTGAGGGAGGACAGCACAGGGCCCCTGAGGACGAGCCTGCTTGGAGGACTTCAGACACAGCAGGAGGACCATTGGCATAAGGTCTTGCCATAGGAGCTGAGAAGCAGGGCATGAATAGCAGATGGCAAAGACCGACTACACCACCGACTGCACCAACCACCATGGGGTGGGGATGCTCACGAGAAGTGAGCTGTGGCTGCCCTTCAGGCTTCAAAGCTGCTCTGCCCACCAGGTTTAGAATAGACTAAAGAGAGCAGGAAACTGACCAGAGGAGCAGGGACTCTCAGGGTCATCTAGAGCTGTGGTTCTCAACCTTCCTGATGCAGAGACCTTTCTTACAGTTCCGCATCCCCCAACCATCACATGACTTCGTTGCTACTTCGTAGCTGTAAGTTTGCTACTGCTATATATGTTAATGTAAATATATCTGATATTGATCCCCAAAACACCATGACCCACAGATTGAGAAGCATTGGAAAATGTGGACATTAGCGGTAGAAATGGGGAGGATAGTTTGAATTATATGTATGCTTTGATATACATTCCTGCTTTATAAGACTTTGTTGGAACATAGCATATGTGTAAAAGCTCTAACCCAGAACACGCATGCAGATAGGACTGGCATTTGTTTACCAATGTCTCTGCTGGCAACGTCTAATATGCTGGCCAGAAAAACTAGAATTGCCACCCAGGTGTCCTGTCTTCATTGCTTATCTCTTATACATACAGATATACACATATACATCATATACATATATGTGTAAATTTTATGTGCATTGGTGTTGCATGCATGCCTATATGAGGGTGTCAGATCTCTGGAACAGGAGTTACAGATAGTTGTGAGCTGCCGTGTGGGCGCTGGGAATTGAATTGGGGTCCTCTGGAAGAGCAGCTAGTGTTCTTACGTGCTGAGCCATCTCTCCAGCCCAGCCTGTCTCTTAATTTTATGCAATATTATTACTGTGTCTGTGTATGTGTAGGGGGCATGTGTAAGCCATGGCACTTAGAGGGCAACTCTTGACTCTCCTTCCACCTTCTTGTGGGTCCCAGGGATTGAACTCTGGTTGTCATGCACCTTTGTATACTGAAGCCATCTGACCGACATAAGCTCCACTTCTGATGACTGTCTGAAAAGCACAAAAGAGAAAAAAGTTCTAGCTTGGATGACTTAGAAAGGTTTAGTGAGAAGAATCAGTATGTCTGGGTCTTTCAGGAATCCACAGAGCTGATGGATAGAAAGGGAGTGGGGTGCGGCTGGAGAATGGCACCTATACTAGAAAGCCACCTTAAAAAATACATGAATACCACCTGCTGGTCACATGGATACTCCAAAGCTGACCTGGAGACACACCGGGACATGTCTGCCTACAGGAGTTACTCAACCCTGTCCTCTGTCATTCTCCCTTGTGGCTACAACTTGCCCCTCTGACTCCCCAACAGAGTGTGAGGGAAGCAGGCCCTGTAATGAATGTTAAGGACAGTTGGTCCAAGTTCCAGAACTTTCCTGGTGTGTGATTTTAAGCACCTTCTTTTGTCTCTGAGTTTCTCCTGTAAACACTTAAGTCATGAAGTAGTTGTAAAGACCAATCCAGTCTTGATTGTAATGGTCTTAGTCTAGGGCAGGTATAGAGAGAGCAGTGTGTTTATTAGTAGATGGTCACTTGATCATCAGAGTCATACAAGAGGACTTGGTGCCCATTGCACCCTCCCTTCTAAGCCTGGACATTATAACTCCATTGAGAAACTGTCTTTACCTCAGAACTATTAGCAGGTCAGTTCCTGTTCAAGCTTTACTCATTTTTCTAGCCCACTCCTTTTGTCTTCAGAGTTGAACAGGGTACCCTCCTGCCTTCACATTGCATGCTCTGCCGGTGCCTTACATGCTGCGTTTTACTAACTTCTTAATGATGTTTTGTAATGGTTCACATGGTTTGTCAGTCTCTACTCTGTAGCAGGACAGCTCTAAATTGTAGGTGATATTTTTTCTGGAAGTTTCTTTATGTGGACCACTTGCTCCATCCATGGTATTTCGTCTCCCCTGGACTGTTAGACTCCATTTCTAAACTTTGATGTCCACTCTATGTCTGTTGATTTCTGGACTCCCCAGTCTTTTAAAGTCACCACCTTGAAAAGTATGAGCCAGTTGTTACAACAAGCTGAGAATTCATGCCAAGTTGACTATAAATGCTGCTTCAGCAGAGACAGAATGAGCTGTCAGAGAAGGTGGTTTTAAAGTTTGTGTTACTGCTGTTGTTGTTTACAAGGTAGTGATACAAAAAGTGCCTTTGATTATTACAAACCAGTAGGAAGACAAGATGAATATAATAAGCAAAAGTTACAACACATCAAGTCTGAAAGGAAGGAAAGAAAGATCTCCAGCTTCCAGAAGTCAAAAAGAATGGCAAGGTGAGACCACCATGGCACATCAGTATTTCATAAGTGAAGACCAGGCTTCCGGCCAGGTCTCTCATACTTACATGGCAATGAGAAACTGCAGCAAACGGTGGAATACAGTAGCTGATCATCTAATAAAACAAGAAGGGAGTAACTGTGGGCTATTCATGCACACAGCCCAGGGAAACAGCACAGAAGATGGCCTTGAACCAGGACCTAGGGACACAAAACAAAAATTGTCTGGTAGGAATAAAAGCTATAGATAAGCTGTGCTCTATGTGCCTTCAAGGACTGACCCCACGGCAGTGACTGGAGATGAAGACGGGATAAACATTGTGGACAGACAGGCTGGGAACACTCTATGGCCCAGATCCTCAATGCATTTGTTGCACATCTAAACAGAAGAGGCCTCTGTAGCGGACCAGGCATCCCACTGTGTTCATCCCGGGAGACTTTGGCTGATCCTTTCTACGTTGTTCACCATTTCACCTCCAGACCAGTGAAGACCATGCCATAGCTCTGAGTCTCACCACCACACTCCCCAGCAGTCCTCTGGGGAAGGCTTTGCCTCTTCTGTGTCTGAGGCACTGAGGGCCTGGATATGACTCTGGCCATTTCAGTAATCTAACTCATTCAGGACTTGATCTGCTCCTCACATGGATAGAAGATACCAGAGGATGAAGCCTAAATTCATACTATTTTGATGAAGCCATTGTGAGAATTTCTTGGCTGTATTAGTCAGGCTAAACTAGGTACTGCTGCAGTTAACCACCTGTAACCCTCAGTGGCACTTACCATGACTAATGTTTATTTCTTGCTTAAGTTGCGTGTACAGGGCATATTGGTTGGAGTTTATGCCTCTCGCACCCATTCAGACTTCTGTGCTGATGACAGCTCCATCTCAGTACACCAGCGACAGGAAGTTAAGTGATCATAATAAAACTTGTCCAGACTTTAAACCTTCTGTAGGAGTGACACTTGTGCTTAACGAAGTCATGAGGTCACACATAACTTCAGAGATATAAAACCCTGACATATTAGTGAACAACACTCGTGACAGCTACACAATTCCAGATGGAATACTTTCAGAACTGAAGAGAGGAAGGGCTAGAAAGTCACAAGCAACTTTCCAAAAAATAAATAAATTAAAAAAAAAAAATAATAATAATAATCCTCAGAACATCAGAGACAAGAAGGAGAAATTGTAGGCACCCACAAAGCAAGGACACGAAGCCAGAAAGCCATGTATCAATGCTGTCATAATTCAGAGGGAACAATCACTATCAGGTAGTGTTTGGTTGGTTTATTTGTTTCGAATGGGTGAGCGTGAGACCTTTCCAGGTAAACAAGATTGGAATATTTACATCCACACATTCATTGAAAGAGCTGGTAACATGTACTCCACTTGAGATCCTTAATGAAAAATGAGCAAGGCAAACACACAATGCTTAAAACCAGTAACACAGTGAAAACAGATGGAGTTAGGTACGAAAGGCTAGTCCAACAGTAAATCAAATTATGTAATCCCCATGTCAAGGAACATTGCGTGAGTTTATGAATGATCACGTAAAAATCCAATATCACTTTACAGCATTAAAAAAAAGCTTGAGCATATATATGTTCAGGCTCTTGGTTTGATCTCCAGTACTGAAAACATGCAAGTAAGCAAACAGACACTAGCAACAAAAGACTCCCAGCATAATAGGAACAGGGTGAGCAGCAGAGAAAGCTTATACAAGACCCTGCAGCTTCGGCTACATGGTGCTTCTGTGAGCGGAACTCACCAAGAGGGTTCAAGCACTCTTCCTACTCAGTCTAGCTTTGGACATGGTAGCCAGTGCAATGGATAAAGGAATTAAAGCATACATCTTAGGAAGGAAGAAATAAAACTGTCTCTGGTTTCAGAAAACATTGCCTACTAGGAAAAATAAAACCCTAAGAATGTAAAATAGCCAGAGCAAAACCAACCTCTCAACCCCTGAGAAGTTTCAAGGAAGTTCATCGGGGTTCTTGGGCAGAAGAGCAGACCCAGAATCAACTGCACGGCTGTAATGACGCAAACAGAGGGGAGGCCAAATGGAAACCACTACTGCTATAATCTCTCCAAGGAAAACAAAATGTATAAGGACAAACACTCTGAAGGCTGCAGATCTGTAAGCTCAAAGTGATGCTGAGTGAAAGAAATCAAACCCGATAATTGACAACACATATTTTATTCATGAATCAGAAGACTCAACAAAATAAAGCTGTCCATTCTTATGGGCTCAAAACAGTTCCTATTAAAATCACAACCAGGTTCTCTGTAAATATAAGCAGGCCTGCGACTGTTGTCACAAAGAGCGTAGGGTAGGAAGAGTCGTCCTACGTGATTGTGATTGTAAGGCTTCCTGCAGAGCTGCAGTGGTCAGGCCTAGGTAGGAACAGATGTAGGTATCTGTGAAACAAAGCAGAGAACCTGGCAACATACACACACACACACACACACCCACCCACCCACCCCCCCCCCCCACACACACACAAACTCATGCATGCCCCATTTTTGACAGAGCTGCTTTGCTTAAGCATTTTCTCATAGCATTGGCATGAGATGGCAACCATCTCAGATATGAGGGACAGGAAGGCCAAGATTCTGTGTGTGCCCAGAGAAAATGGCATATTCTGAAGTATGATGGGCAGACTGTCTAGATTCTGGGGAAAAGGTAAAACTCTGAGAAACATGGAGTGAGACTGAATGTGTTGAACCATTCATGAATCTGGACGATGCTGGCTCTCAGGAAATGTGCACATTTGGGGCTGGGAGGAGAGACAGGAGGGATGGCCAAGGAACCATGAGCTAATGAAAGCTGATTCCTCACTTAGAAGAATGCTCCCTAGGGGATGGAGAAGAGTGCTCCCTGGAGGACAGAATCAAATAAACAAAGGCACGGTGACAGAAAGTGGTCACGGCGTTTCTGGAAAGTTGAAAGGAGTATGGCTCTGAACAAAACATACTGAAGTTAAGGGTGAGACAAATTAAAAATATTAGCTAGGAACATGGAAAGGTCATCTAGAGGAGTTGACAACAGTTCTTCCCCACCAGGCATGACGTAAATCTTTAATCCCAGCACTCAGGAGGCAGAGGCAGGTGAATCTCTTAAGTGCGAGGCCAGCCTTGTCTACATACTGAACTCCAGAATATCCAGGGCAACACAGTAAGATCCTGTCTTTATGGGGAAAAAAGTAAGAAAACCTTGTATTTATTTGAACAACATTAACATCCATACACTTGAGCAAATGTTAGTATGATAAAAGAAAGGAAGATCACCAAAACCGACCAACATCACTTCCTGGGGGTGTGATTTCCTCGGCATTGGTTCTGGTGTGGAAACCAACTGCCATCAGGATTCTTTATAATTCCAGGACACCGGCTTATCCTCCTCCCATGGATAAGTAGCAGTGGCCAAAAGTGACAAACGTGGTGAAGTGGGATGTGAGGTCAGGGCAGCCTGAGTTCCATGGCCCTGGTCTTTGATCCTCCCATAGAGTAGAGCCTCCGGGTCTGTCGGGAAGGGGGGGGGCGATCCATCATTTCCAGACTGCAGTGGGGATCTTAAAAACCACAGGTACAGCCAACAACATCCACATTTTCCCTTTGTACTTAATGACAGTGGCATGAGCACAGCACCCCAAAACAAAGCTCGGATACATGTTCTTGTTAGCTTAAGCGCTGACCATCCCTCATAAAGCTATGTGTCCCAGGTCCAAGCCTTCAGCTACCTGTGTTATCAGAGAAAGTGATGGATGTCCACACACAATTTTAGTGTGTACCGAATAAAGCTATGAATATGAAAGCACATTAAACACATTCTGTATTCAGAGGAAAATGGGTGTGTCTGTTGTTGTTGTTGTGGGGGGGGCACAGCAGAACATTATTGATGGTATTAAAGAGAGTAGGGAGTATTCCTTAGCCTCCCCCCTTATTATGGGGGTCTGGGATGAAAAATGTGAGGGAGGTGCTCAGTGTTGGGGGCCGAGTTGGGATGGGACTCCTCAGCAACTGAGGGCCTCTCTCTTGCTCTCAGTGTTCTCGCTGCGGGGTGGGTGATCCAGGGTTTCTTACTCCTTGGAGGCCACGTAGGCCATGAGATCCACCACCCTGTTATTGTAGCCATATTCATTGTCATACCAGGAAATGAGTTGTCACTGAGAGCAATGCCAGCTCTGGCATCAAAGGTGGAAGAGTGGGAGTTACTGTTGAGGTTGCAGGAGACAACCTGGTCCTCAGTGTGGCCCAGGATGCCCTTTAGAGGGCCCTCAGCTGCCTGCTTCACCACCTTCTTGATGTCATCATACTTGGCAGGTTTCTCCAGGTGGCATGTCAGATCCACAACAGATACATTATAGGTAGGAACGTGGAAGGCCATGCCAGTGAACTTTCCATTCAGCTCTGGGATGATTTTGCTCAAAGCCTTGGCAGCACCGATGGATGCAGGAATGTTATTCTGGGCAGCCCCACAGCCATCATGCCACAACTTTCCAGAGGGGCCATCCACAGTCTTCTGAGTGGCAGTTATGGCATGAACTGTGGCCATGAGCCCTTCCATGATGCCAAAGTTGTCATGGATGACCTTAGCCAGGGGACCTAAGCAGTTGGTGGTACAGGATGCATTGCTGATAATCTTGAGTGAGTTGTCATATTTCTTTTTTTAAATATTTATTTATTAATTTTATTTATATGAGTACACTGTAGTTGTCTTCAGACACACCAGAAGAGAGCATCAGATCTCATTACAGACGGTTGTGAGCCACCATGTGGTTGCTGGGATTTGAACTCAGGACCTCTGAAAGAGCAGCCAGTGCTCTTAACCACTGAGACATCTCTCCAGCCCTCTGTCATATTTCTTATAGTTCACACCTATCACAAACATGGGGGCATTGGCTGAAGGGGTGGAGATGATGATCCTTTTGGCCCTACCCTTCAAGCCTCAGCCTTCTCCATGGTGGTGAAGGCACCAGTAAACACCACAACATACTCAGTACCAGCATCACCCCATTTGATGTTAGTGGGATCTCGCTCCTGGAAGATAATGATGGACTTCCTGTTGATGACAAGCTTCCCATTCTCAGCCTTGTCTGTGCCATTGAATTTGCCATGGGTAGAGTCACACTGGGACATGTAGACCATGTAGTTGACGTCAATGAAGAGGCTGCTGATGACAACAGTCTCCACTTTGTCAGATCCAGAGCAGAAGGCAGCCCTGGCAACCAGGCACTCAATATGGCCAAATCCATTCACACTGACCTTTATACCATCTTGTCTAAGGGATGAAGCTGGCACTGCATGAGAAAATGTAGCTGTCTCTGGAAAGGGAGGAGCAGAGATACTTTTTTTAAAAAAGAAGATCAGAGAAAACCACCAACTTATTGATTTCCCATTTGTAAACCTTCTTTCTGTTTCTTCTGATGTTAAGATGATCCTGGGGCCAAATCACACGCTTAGCTTCCTCGTGTATCTTTTATCGTGGATTAAATAGCTAAAACCATTTCTAGCATTGGAAAGAGATAGCTCATTGTTTTGACCTGCAACATTGTGTAACCAAACCTCCAATTTCCACGCTCATAAAAGGTTGCCAGCCTCATCCATTGTTCCTAAGATGGCTCTAGAGCATGCATGAGAAACACGTATTTAAGATGGGTTGCTTTCAGAAGTTAGAGTTCTAAATTGAGTGTTTTGTTGAATGGCCTCCCATTTCTGGATGTATCCAGATTTCAGCACTGTTGTGAAGCACCAACATGAGTCTAGATTGCATTAAACTCAGAGAAACTACGAACTCAGAGCAGCCAAGTGTTGCCACGGGCTCTGCAGGCAGCCTGAAGTGGGAGCTGGCCCAGCTCTTACACAACAGTTTCATCTGCTCAGACAACAGAAGCACCTGTTGCAGGATCGGCTCACAGCCTACTATAAAGACCTCGGGAACGCTCTGATCCTGTCTCTGCCGTGCGGAGCCTGGGGAACTCTCATCCTTGCTAATCTTCAGTCTTCTGATCCATGAAATCCTGATGTAGGAAAGTCTGAGAGGAAGTTTGACATGACAGAAATGACAATGAGTCACGGGGTCTTCCAGAAACATCTCAGTGCTACTGATGATAACACGGGGGCCTGTTTGTCATTTTGTGTCATAATAAAATGACAGCAAATGTTCTTTGGTAATGATAAACCTAAAGAAAAGTATTGACAAGAAGAATCACCAAACCCGAGACAGGTGCCTTCATACACTTTTGTCAGTCTTTTCTAAAGAATTACCTATGGGGTCTGAAGTGTGCCCAACAGGCCCCTGTGTTTGAACCCTTGGTCTCCAGTGGGTGGTATTCTTTGGGGGAATTTATATGACCTTTGAGACTTGTAGCCTAGGCAAGTAGGCAGTTGAGACATGGTTGTTGAGGGTTTAGACCTCACTTCTGCTTTCTGTCTATTTTGTTTCTTGTGTGAAACTGTCCTGTCACACCAAACCACTTCCTTCCCATCTCTCTGTTTCCTGTGTGGAACTGTCCTGTCACTCCAAACCACTTCCTTTCCATCTCTCTGTTTCCTGTGTGGAACTTCACTATGACTCAAACCCACTTCCCATTAAAGTCTGTTTCCTGTTTGACCTGTCTTGTCATTCCAATCAGTACCAATGCCCTACCTGCCGTGGTTTCCTCACAACAAGGGACTGTGCTCTCTAAACCATGAGCCAAATAAATCTCTAACTTAGGTTGCTTCTGGCGAGTATTTTATCACAGGAATAAGAAATGCAAGTAATGTAAGGGCCGTCCTCAATGCCTTAACTCAGGATTGCTATGTCATTAATGTTGGTTAGTCTTTATTGTGAACTTGCCACAGCCTACAAAGGAAGCCTCCATTGAAGCACTGTCTCTGTCAGACTGGCCTGGGGCATGTCTGCGGGCATTACCTTCACTGCTAATTGATGTAAGCAAGCCCAGCTCATCACGGCCAGTACCATCAAGCTGTCCTTGGCTTTATACGAGATCAAACCTGTAAGTAGTGCTCCTCTAAGGTTTCTGCTCCTGCATCTACATGCCTTCCCTCAATGATGAACTGTGACCTGGAAGTAGAAGCCAAATAACCCTCTTCTCCCTGGGTTGCCATTGGTCATGTGTTTATTGTAGCCACAGAGAGCACAGTAGAACTCTGAGGCTGTGGCTATCAGCTGGGTAACTACTTTATCAAAGTGGACCCACAAAAGTGTGCCATTGAAACCCGACAATGTTCCTAACAGAAGAGAGCAAGATCGTCTCTTCAGGTTTGTCTGAGGCCAAAAGTTTTACGTGAAGGGTAAATATAGGACACATTGCTCAATTTTATTTAGAACAAAGTAGTTACATTCTCAACCCTCCTCCTTTAGCCTGCTCCACCCCGACTCCCTTCCGGTCCTCAGCTCAGCCCTCCATTTTTTTCTTTTCTTTTTTCTTTCGTGTTTTTTTTTTCTCAAAAAAATTTGTATGTGATATATTTTAGTCATTTTTCCCCCTACCTCAGTTTTATGAGACCATGCTTCATCTATAGCCTAGACTGGCCTTGAAGCTTCCCCCCTCGGCTTTCCAAGTATTAAAATTACAACTGTGTTCCACAATGCCTGCAACAACTTCGAGGAGCCATAAGGTCAGGGGAGTCTGGATCAGGCTACCAGGCATCATCTCTCCACTGTATGACCCCCCACTGGGCACGGCTGCCCAGATGCTGGCTAACCTTGCTTCCTCCTCTGTAAAGCAGTGTGTCGGTAGAACTTGCTTCACAGTGCTTCTGTGAGGATTAACTTAGTTAACTTATACTGCAGTGTAGTTTCCAAACTACAGTGAGTGTTGCAGGAATGGAGTGGGGTTATTATTGAGTCTCACACGGAGCCACGGTGGGTGGGATTAGACTGTACCCAGAACCTGAACAGTTTGTCTTCTCTGTTCACCCTGCTAGGACTACTTAGTAATCTTCCAGCTCATGACCTGGCTTCTTCTCTTGGTACCAGCAGACCTCAGAAGGAGGCCAAGGTACTTATGCAAACTCCCAGGTCACTTCACACCAATCTTCTGTTCAAAACATGGCAGGGATCATCATCAGAGCATCGCAGGGAACATGCCCATGTTCTAGATGCCTTTGCCTGCTGACAGCACTGGCCCACCCTTCAGCGGAAGCCCTTGATGTCTAAGTCCTCTTAACAGCCCAGCTGATTGCTATCCATCTCAGCGCCTTTGAGCTTTGTTTCCTTGACCTGATATCGACTTCAGAGGGATGTGGGCGAGAACAATGTCTCCTTTGTCTGTTCTTCATTCAGGTCATTTTATCTGAAGAGGGTCTGGGAAATCCCCTTTTTGTTAAAGTCTTCTGTAACCCGACTGATTTCCAGACAGAACACTGCTGACTACTGGGCACAGCATCTCAACGTTTGTTTATTGACACGGTGCTCATCTCTCTGACTAGGAGTCCACAAACCTTGTCTTATTCACTGCTGTTTTACAAGATAGAGTGCTTGCTCACTCAACAAAATGTGTTAGAAATGAGTGAGATTGTGGATAGTAAAACAGTTTCTATTGGATTTCGTGTGCCCTGTCTTAATTAAACCTAGGGAAGAAGAGTCACAGGAGGGTGTTTATTTTTTTGTCCCTAGAATCCCCAAGAGACCAATTTCCACAGCCACCCAGACCAACCCCATTTTGCTTTTCTACTTGTGTCAGGTGTTACTGGTGTGTTTGACTAATGAAGCTCAGTATGATAACTGACTTTATGTACTCTGATTCATTGATTGATTGATTGATTAACTCCAGGCCTTTTTTTCCTGACCACTTTGTTCCCAAAAAATAACAACTCTGAGACTAATGATTTATCAATAAACGCTCTGGCTCTGTTCAATTATCTAGTTCATCCCCTTCTATGTGTGCCACATGGCTGGCTACCTTTATCTTATGCATTTCATGAGGTGTTTGATGCATCTGGATCCTCAATTCCTCGGAAAATCCCTGGTTCACCTAAGTCATCCCTGACAGATGTCCCACCTTCTAATCCTGCCTCAGCTCATTGACCATAGGCTTCTTTTTTAATTGACAAGTGATGTTTATAAGAGATTCTCTTATAACTGATTGATTAATGAAGTGGGCGATTGATTGATTTTTAAATATAGGCTCACTGTGTAACTCAGGCTTGTCTGGAACTCACTATGTGAAGCAGGCTAGCCTCAGACTTACATTTACCCTCCTTTTGAAGGGATGTTACACTGCTTGACTTATATAATGTACCCTGTAAAAACATCTTTTCTTTTCATTCTTGTGGGTGTTTGTGTGTATGTCTGTACACTTTTAGTGTGCAGCTCCTGTGGAGGCCAAAAGAAAGGTGCTGGATTCCCTGGAACCAGCAGTGGTGAGCAGCCACGTGGGTGCTGGGAACTAAACCTGGGTCCTCTGGAAGAGCAGCCTGTGCTGTAAACTGTGGAGCCACCTCTCCACAGGAAAACAGGCCACAGTACAGATAACTGTCAGGATGATACATTTAATAAAAAATACAGATTGGGAATATGTCTTGTATGATTCCGTTCATGTAGGAAATGAGCCCTAATCCACAGTGACAGTAAGCATACTTGTGTTTGTTCAGGAGGCTGGAGGGAGGTGACAGAGCATTGTGAAGGGCCTTAGGGACATTTAGGGGAAGTGCTGATGACTAGTATTTGTACTTTGGTGATAGTTTTATGGTATAGTAGGAAAGAACTCCCCAAATCAAAGCCAGATGTGATAGCACACACCTGTAGTCCCAACACTAAGGAAGCCAAGGCAGGAGGATTGTGGGTTCAAGTCCAGGCTAGACTACATATTGAGACCCTCTCCCTCAAAACAAGAGCAGCAAAATAAACTTGTCAAAGTGTGCTCCTTAAGCATATGCCACTCATGATATATACAATTCTTTTGTTCAATAAAACTGTTTTGAATGGGGGAAAATGCTAACTTGCCCAAGGTCTCGATATTTCTGGTTTGACTTCCATTCCTTGCATTACCTACTAGGTGATTAATGATGCTTGGGTTTTGAACATTAATGCCTTCCCATTGGCGATAATACTTATGTATGTATCCTCGGTGTGGAAGGGAGAGCTTTTTGTTTGCAGTGGGAAAGGGGAGGCACTCGTCTGTTTTCTAAATTCGGTTCTTGAGTTCAAATCAGAACCAAGTTGACACAAGTAATTGGTGGTGTCTGTGGGATGGCAGTAAAATGGTTGCTGCACAGAACATCCAGATGTGCACATGCTGCACAGAACATCCAGATGTGCACATGCTGCACAGAACATCCAGATGTGCACATGCTGCACAGAACATCCAGATGTGCACATGAAGCACGGAACATCCAGATGTGCACATGAAGCACGGAACATCCAGATGTGCACATGCTGCATAGAACATCCAGATGTGCACATGATGCACAGAACATCCAGATGTGCACATGATGCACAGAACATCCAGATATGCACATGATGCACAGAACATCCAGATGTGCACCTGATGCACAGAACATCTAGATGTGTACATGCTGCACAGAACATCCAGATGTGCACATGCTGCACAGAACATCCAGATGTGCACATGATGCACAGAACATCCAGATGTGCACATGCTGAATAGAACATCCAGATGTGCACATGATGCACAGAACATCCAGATGTGCACATGGAGAGAATTAATTGTGTTCGCCAAGGTCTCTGAGAGCAGAGCTCAGACACAGGAGCCTGCCTTCTGTCTCTCAGCAAGAACACACACTGTTCCTTGTCTTTTTTTATCCTGTGCTCGTGATCTGACCCAGGGCCTCCCATGCACTAGTAGAAACTGTACCACAAGACCTCCACACACCCAGCCCTCCTCCCTTTCTTTTCTGGCAAATTGTAACTTTTCCTCCCCAGTAGTTTCTAAAATGTAGTTTCTCACAGGTTTCAGTGCATATCTTCTTAGTCTCTCATGTGAGGAAGGCCTTCTAGATGCTTCCTGCCACATAAGACTCATTGTTGTCCTTGCCCTATTGTCCTTAGAAAAGGGACACAAGCTACTCAAGGCCGGATCAGCAGAACAGGGCGGTAAAAAAAGCCATATAGTAAACTGTGCATGTCAGAATAAGGCTGGGATCTCAGATCTGCTCAATACACATGCTCTTTATAAGCCAATTGTTTTACCATTACCTGGCAACCCTAAAAAAAAAAAAATCCTTGCTGTGTGCCACCAATACCTGCTTAACACTCATTGCCATGAAGCATTCAGATGACTCAGCCCATTTCCCAGGCGGACCGAACTAAACAGGTGTACTCAATGAGAACAGTGCTTCTGAGATAGTTGAGGTCAATGTTTAAGTTTTATTTCTGAGATTATAATGTAAATACATCACTGTTCACTTTCCTTTCTTCCCTCCAAACTCTCCCACTACCCCTCTGTTGGCATTAGGATAGCCCCCTCCCCCAGCAATGGCTCCACCCACAGATGACAGGAACCTAGCACATCAATTGCCATGGAAACAGCCAAAGCATTCCCAGAAGACATCAGTTCTAAATCCCATCTCCACCTGGGAGCAAGTGACGTCACTACCCCTACAAAAGACCAAAACCCTTCCTCCTCTCTCTTTCCTCTTCCTCTCTTCGCCCGGCCTTGACCCCTGCCTTATCCCGTTCTATTAAACCTCTCCACGTGGAACCGTGTTTGGTGTGGTCTGTCTGGGCCTAGGCGAGAAATCTAATTTACAACACCCTCCTTTTTAATTAAGTAGTTCTTCACGTTCCCAATGCATCGATCCACCCTCTCTGATAAACTTGTATTCCCAGCTCCTCTAGCCCATTAGTTTGTTGCTGGGATCAAAGAGGACGTTTTGATGCCAATGGCTATTAAAGGGATACTCTTTGTGCACTCTTTTATGGTATTAATATTACTCCTAGCTTACTTATTATGAGAAGGTGTGTGTGTATGTGCGTATTTTGTGTGTGTTTATGTGTTTGTATATATTTACAAATCTGTCCCACTTTGTACGTACATACATACATACACATACTTGTTCCACCATACCTGTAGGCTCTGCATCTATGGTTTCTCACAAGCACCAGTCAAAAAAAGTTAGTGAAAAAATGAAGTTTGTACTCTGAATGAAAGAAAGGGAAAAAAAAGGAAGACATGACTGCCCCAAGGTGTGGTTTATTGTAGATAGGCAGGAGCATAGAACCAGAGGCATCTAAAGGGTCAGATGGAACGTGACCAGGAAACTGAGCTGGGCCACGAGGGGGTGTGGGGGGCGGAGATTATGGAAAAGGAGAGAGGGGAACCAGGAGCAGGGGCCAAGAGGACAAAAGGACAGAAGGGTAGAGGGGGGGCACATAACCCAAACAGCTGGGTTGGACAGGGAAGAAGAGCTGGAGGAAAGGTATGCTGGCAGGAGGTTCCTCCCCCACAATGGGACTGAAGGTGCCAGGAGAACCTTGAGTCTGCTTTGATGTGCTAATAGGGTTCTCAGCCACGTGTCCCCCCCAAATTATTAAACAAATGCCACAGACTTTTCTTCTCATTATTCCTTGAGCAATATCAGGATTTATGTAGTATTTATAGTGTCTTAGCATCACAAAGAGCAATATACGGGGTTGTGTAGTATTTATAGTGTCTTAGGCATTACAAGGAGTCTCAAGAGGTTTTAAAGTGTAGTGGAGGGTGCGCAGGTTATTGGAAGCTACTTCAGTATTTCATAGAAGTGATGTGAGCACCCACAGATTTCATTATCTATAGGATTTCTGGGACTGATTCCCCATGGAAATTATGTGTGTGTGTGTGTGTGTGTGTGTGTGTGTTTGTGTGTGTGTCTGCTTCTTAAATTGGAGCACCTTATTCCTCTGTATTTGTAAACATTCCTAAGTGATCCAAGGTAAGCCTGTTCTGGCAAACAGAAACCTGTATGAAAGTAAATCTGCTGTGTGATGTTTTTTCCATTATTATCTTTGCTTATACATAAATGATCACTAGTATGTGTCTTTGGATCCAGCTATGGACATTGGAACTTTTAGTTTTTTTTTAATTTTTTCTTTCAACTTTGAAGACTAGATACTACCAGTAGCAAGTTAGTAAAGGGGGTTGGATACTTGATTGAGGCCAAGCTTTCCAGAAAGATCCTGAAATATCTTGCTTTATAAAATCAGAGCAGGCGCCACCAAGGAGACATTAGCCATGCCTGCAAGGGAAAATCTGGAGCTGTGTGACCAAAGATTGTTCGCCTGTATAATCCCAGGACAAAGATCCTGTGCAACTGTTCTGGTTACTATAACTGTGCAGTTTCATTACCCCAGTGGCCTAGAAAATGTCTGCTAAAAATGCAACTAACCGAAAACTATCTTGAATGTTGTTGATGTGTTTCAATCCTACGCCCTCTGATTTGCTTCTTAGACTTCAAAGATTATTTGTGACTGCTTTGTGTCTGGGCTGGCCAAGGTCGTAGCTTTGGCTCCCTGTGACTCACAAAGCATGGCTTCTGCCCCAGACTTCATGGCTTCTCTCTTCTAGTTCTATATGTAATCTGATCTAGCTCTTTGGTGCCAGGCATCAGTGCTATGACAGAGGCCTTTCCATCCTGAACATCTCCCCCGAGGTTCAGATTAGCGTTTGAAGTCATTTACTTGACTTTGAAACTTAACAGATCCAAAATGAATGATTCCCTCCACCACAGCCTTTGCCCTTCAGTATGGACTCTTCCTTAAGTCAAGCAGATGGCTTTATCCTCTGCCGCTTGCTCATGTAGAAACTTCGCCATTACTCTTCAATAATGAACTATTTATTTTGGTCTCATTTTCTCTGGACGAAATCTACTTTCAAGAAGTCGATCAGCGTCTATCAGCATTTCTTTGGTTGTTTGGCTTGGTTTTGGTTTTTATTTTTGTTATTATTGTTGTTTGGGGGTCTTTTTGTTTTGTTTTGTTTTGTTTTTGTTGTTTTTTGTTTTTTGCGACTGTGTTTCTTATTGTAGCTCTAGCTGTCCCGGAAGTCACTATGTAGACCAGGCTGTCCTCTAACTCACAGAGATCCACCTGCCTCTGCCTCCCAAAAGCATGGGCCAGCAAGCCCAGGTTGTCGACATCTTTATGGAACACATGCAGACTCTCCTTGTTGTCAGTACTCCCTAAACAGTATAGAGTCACAATGACTTCTGCAGCGTTCATACTGTACTATGTATTAAAAGTCATCTAGAGATGACTTAAAGTATCCAGGAGGTACGCATAGGTTATCTGAAAATACTGCACCATTTTGTATAAGGGATTTGATCTGTCTCTTTATTTTGACATCCATTGGGGGATCCTGAAACTACTTCTCTTGATACTTAAAACCACTGGGTAGCCAGAAGTTTGAGCACCTCTCACCAACTCTGACCCTGGCCTCATTTACTAACCTTTCTGTAGATTTTTGCCTTAGCTTCCTATGGTTTCATAGTATTAATACACACACACACACACACACACACACACACACCCTGCCATCATTTACCAAAGTGAACCTAGTAAGCAGACCATCTTTGCTCACATCCCAGGCTCTATCTGAACAAAGCAAGTGCTTGTTGCTTTTCTGGTCTCACCCAAGTCTTCTCTGCCTCCAAACATTGCTCCCTGCTGTTCCTGGTGCTCATCCGGCAAGCTTCTACTACAGAAGACTTTCTGTTCTTTTCGCTTGAACTCTTATCCCTCCAGATATCTGCAAGCCAGCTCCCACACCTTCCCCAAACATTTCTGTCTCTGCAAGACATCAGTTTCCTGAGTAAAACAGCAACCTACCCGCTCCTGCCTGCCTCTTCCCCTCCTCCCCTGTCCCCCCCCCCCCCCGTTATACTTTCTCCCTATTATTTGACATACTGGACATTGACTTCTTTATGAGTTTATCTCCTGTATAAACCAGCACATCTCTGAGATGACTGGGTTTTTACGCCCTAAGAGCCCTGTGCCAGGCCTATGGGTACTCTCTCCTTAGAACAAATTCAATCCATCTGTGAGCCCACACACTTGGGGGTCATAGTGGCAGTGCCACTGTGTAGATCTGTGGCAGCTCCAAGTCTCATCCATTCTTCTCTATTGCTCGAGAATGTATCTGAGGGTGGCTAAACTCGTACCTCAGCCGCTCCGCTTTGGCTGTTTTCAGCCATGTCAGCACACCACGTAGTTGAGTTACCCTGTTCTGTGGAACATGGACATGGGCTATTATTCTCCCGTGTGTTCTGTTTGTTATGTAAGTAAAGCGTTTCTACAGGAGCAGAATGGCTACTGTAGTTTGTAAGGCCAGGGCATGCACAGAGCCTGACAAAGGTGATCCTGTCTGTTCTGTTTTGCTGGAGCCCAGGGAGAGCAGTCAACTCGTTGAATGCATGTTATGGTCAGGGCACAGCACAATACAGTGACTTTGCCTGATAAATTTCTTAGGTAGCAAAGCAGCTAGAGGTACCTGCAGGCCTTATCGATTTTTTTTTTTCTAGAGATTTTATGAATGTATGAATGTGCACAATGGTTTTTTAGCAGGGACTCATATTGCCAAACTTGGTGATTTATGGTAAATCTGGAAGCAAAGGTTATGTTTTCCAGGGAATGATAGGAAGGGTTTGGGGACAGAAATTCCAGCCTACCACCTTCAGAGCTGCTCCAGTGGGGCTCACATGATTCAGCTGCCTGCAAACACTCATTCTTTATTGTGATCTGTGGCTGACATCAGAAGCTTCTCTTAAAAGGCATTGAGACTTCAAAGGGAGATCGGGAGGGGAAATAATTATGTGTGGGTCTCTTAAATGCCTCTTTAGAAACTAACAGAGGAGTAGTAAAATTATATATATATATATATATATATATGTATATATATACACATAAGTTATATTATTCACACACACAAATATGGCAAAAATCCTTCAGTGGCAAGATAGGGAGGAGGGTCATGTGAAAACAGATTGGAAGTGAGATTTGTTGAGCTCAGCCATGGAGGTTTATGTCACAAGAACAAACTCCATTGGGGTGACCTTTTCTTGGAGTCCCCCTGTGCTAGAAGCTGATCCATTAGGAGAGATAATGTATTCCTTACCCTCGTCCACCTGAACCACGCCAGCAGCAACTCCTTCCCTTTTCCCATGTCCTTAAGCAAGAAGTGGCATGCACAGGTTTGCCTTTCGAAAAGTGGGTAGATTCCCCTTCCAGTCTTCTGTCTCTTCCCAATTGAGCAGTCCACACCAGCTACACACACTTCACGGGCCCTTGCTCTTCCTTCTCCTCATGCTACCCCATTCTTACACATCCACAAACAGGATCTCGGGTGCCCATCCCAGGCCTTGGCAAATCCATAGCCAAGTGGCAGCCCTTCTGAAACTACTTGGTTCCTCTGGCCAGGTCTCCTGCTGGGCCAGGGTGTGGAGAGGGGCAGAGACAGAGGCTCAGATGAGGCTGCCAGCAGATTCACTCCCTCTGGTGTCTTGAGGACACAGGAGGAGCCATGCTGAGAGCAGCAGGCAGGACCCTGGGTTGGGAAGTGGGTGGAGAGCCAGGAACTGTGGATCGCCCTGGGAGCCTTTCAATGCCCACTTCAGGCTGGAATCTGGCTGCCTCTGGCTGGGCCTGATTGGGAGTGCTCACAAGACAGCTGTGAACTTTGATAATAGCTCTAGAAAAGACAAAGGAAAGCCCATAGGAGTCAGAAAGTAAGCAAATGACAGAATGATCACAGGAGAAGAGTCATGGGGGGAAATTAGATATAAAATAGTAAAAAGTCAGTGATGTCAAAGGTGGTGCCAAGATTCACCTTTGCTTCTAACACATAGCCCAAGCCTAATTACAGCAGTTGTGAAGGTGCTCCAGTACCCACCTCCATCGGGAACAATTAACAGATGATGCTGGTCTGGTGGTATAAATCCACAGCTACGTGTTGGCTAGAAGGTGAAGACCTTGCTGTTCTTAGCTCTGACTGAAAATCATGAGCACCCAAGTCCTAGGGTATATAACACACCAGTCTGCCCTGCAGGATACAGGGACTTGCATACCTTTTGAAACATAATTTTAAAGGTTTAAATCTGGCTAACAAACTATAAGACAAAATGTCTTCCTCGTGCTTCAACAAATATAGCCTTCATACTGTCCAGGTTTGATTTTTGAGTTTTCTGAACTGTCAGTTTTGTGTTAGCTCATCTAATTGAGAAGACCGATCCCTGACCTCAGCCCAGAGAACCCACGGAACCAAAACGCAAGGGCACATGAAGGGTGTTCCTGAGCATCTTCCAGTAGCAGCATGTGACCAGTATAGGCCCGATACTGGTGACCTCCTCTTTAGAGATCTGTGATGGCAGTGTGCTACACAGCATGCCCCAAACACAACATGCTTTGGTGTCCAAGCAACCCATACTTGGAGGGATGGCTCAGTGGTTAAGAGCACTGACTGCTCTTCCAGAGGTCCTGAGTTCAAATCCCAGCAATCACATGGTGGCCCACAACCATCTGTAATGGGATCCAACCAGCCCTCTTCTGGTGTGTCTGAAGACAGTGACAGTGTAGTCATATAAATAAAAAAAAAATAAATCTTAAAAAAAAATCTTAAATAAAATAAGCTTGAGCCTACATGGTGACACTTATTGTAGTTTATGTTGCTTATATGTTGTTTATGTGTGGTTTCAGCTACAGGAAGTCTTAGGCAAAGGGAGACATTAACCCAGAAACTTAATATTTTTAATTCAAAATGTAAGAAATGGTGAGGGCTGGAGAGATGGCTCAGTTTTTAAGAGCACTTTCTATTCCTACAGAGGACTTAGCTTCAGTCCCAGTACCCACTGACAACTAGGTACCTATAATTTCAGTTCCAGGGGATCTGTTCCCCTCTTCAGATCCCTGTAAGCATATAGTACACATAAATTCTTAGCACACACACATACACAAGAATAAAAATAAATATAAATATAAATGACAATAGCTGACTATAATCACAGTGCATCATATACTTGGGTTAGACTGTCAAAACTAAAAGTAAGTAATAAAAAGTCAATGAGCTTGGAGAGGTAGGATATCAGTTCTGTGGCACAGACTCCCAAGGTGCTGGCTCATGACTGAGGTCACAGTTCGTTGTCCAAGGGGGCTTTATTTCTCATGCCATAGTCTGATTTCTGATGTACAGAGGCTCTCTTTACCCCCAAGCTTTCTCTAGATGTTCTCAGTGAGTCCAATTTTTGTTTGTGAGTTAATACACGCACATCTGTACTCCAACTCGAAGAACAAAGCAAGCTATACATTTCTAGAAAGAATTCTTTTCTCAACAGTAGAACATAGAAGAATTCTAAATAATTTGATTTATGGCACTATCTATTGGCTTTTCTACATATTTTCTGATCCATGTGCCACGATTATTTCATACAGTGAAGATATTTTTTTTCACCGTGTAAAATCTTCTTGTTTTACCAAGGAGATTTTAGATAGTTTCCATTTCTCACTAGTGGCCACAATTTTGCTCATATTAATGATTTTTCTCTCCGTTATAACCAAATATAGGACAGAAATTGTTTATGGGAGGTTAGATTTCTTTAGCTCATAATTTTGTGGCCTCATGGAAAAACCATGATTGTAGAAAAGGTTCTCATCTTATGACAGTCATAAAACAAAACAGGAAGCAATGAAGCTTCAGGTAGAGCAGCACAGCCTGTTCCAAGCCAAGCTCCTGTGCTCTGATTTTCTCAATAGTACCACCAACTAGGGACCAATACATGAACCTGAGGCAGGGGAGGGGGCGGGGGAGGGCCAGCCAAGCATCTCCTATCAGACCATAACAGTGCCTACATTTGCTGTTCAATGAGAGTAAAGACTGTGCAGGACATAACTTCTTCTAAGGAAGCTTGTATACCTTTTGTTAAAAATTATAGCTATTGTCTGACATGAAGAAAGCATGCATGAGAACAGCCTAATACATTTGTTGTTATTGTTGCTATTTCCTATTGGTCAGTTGTTCATTTGCTATTGCTGGGCTTGGAGCTGAACTTGCTAAGTCAGTGTTCTGCACCAAGCTACATCCGGGGCTAAGCTGCACCAGTTACATCCCTGTGAGGACAGTTTCCTCTGTCCCTCCCTCTCCCTCCTCCTTTCTTTCTTCTTTTGTTCCCCTCCCCTCAGCTTTCCTTGGATCATTTTTCCATTTCTCAAAAGATTCTAATTCTTTTGTGACCTTTACTGCTTGCTTGCCATTATGGAATTTCAGTTCCTGCTGTTTTATTCTTAGCCAAAGAAAACTCCCAGATTCCCTTGCTGTACCCAGGACTTAGTTTCTTGGTCAGATGTAGATGATCTGTGGAGAAATGCTTTGAAAAGAGCCTGTCATTGTTACTAACGACAGCATCTTGAAAATCTCCCATTATTATTAGAGTTATTATTATCATCTTTTGTGGGTTTGTTTTGCTTTGAAACAGGGCCTTGCTCTGTAGTTCTGTTGTCTGGCCTGGACCTCACTGTGGAGACCAGCTTGTGAGTGAACAGAAAGCCACCTGCCTGTGCCGTCTGGCGGTGGAATCAAAGGCATGTGCCATCATGCCCAAATGGGATTTTACGTTTTTTTATAAATTATTTTCTGTAGATGAGTGTTTTGCCTGCTTGTGTGTCGGTGTACTCTGAGCTTAGCCGGTGTTCTGAAAATGGCCAGAAGATGATGTCAGATCCCCTGGACCTAGAGTTAGAGATGGCTGTGGGCTGCCACTCCAGTACTTGGAATCAAACCCAGCTCCTCAAGAAGAACAGCAAGTCTCAAAACGGGCCATCTCCAGTCCCATCCTGATCATGTTTTTAACACTACAGAAAACAACATGTACACAGTGACAACAAAACTAAACAGATCTGTTCAATTATTGGAGAGGTGGCACAGCATGAGAGATAAGGCATTAATTGAGTAAGTCACCCAAGAACTTCTCAATGAAATGCGAACACTGTAACGATGAAATGAGTTCATATTTGGGAAGGCTTTAGATCAATGTCCAGCACCTAACAAGTGCTAAGTGAGGTTGTATCAAGTCTTACAAAGCAATAGTTATTTCTGTACTTGAGGCCATTTAATTAACAAACATCTTAAAAGAGGTAGCATGGTGTATAACCACGCATCCTTTCATTTCACAGAGCAAACCGGTCACCAGAGGCTGGAGTGGCCATGCTGATTTCCGTGTGTCTGGTGTTTGTGTATGCTCACAAGCAAAAATTTAAGTGTGTGTTCAGTGGGATAGTCTACCAAGCATATCTTTCTGCGTGCAACCCCCCTGGTCCCACGGTCCTCCCGCTTTATTGTTGTTGAGGCACACCTCTGGGGACAGACACAATTCTCCTTCATTATAAACAACTGTTTCATCGTCCATTCTATGAATATGCCTCCAAGAACAAACATGCAAATGGAGCTACAGTGGCTGTCCTGGAGCAGAGCTTGTTTGTGAGGTTTTGTGTGTGATGGACCACAGAGACAAAGCCAAGTAGAGGACACGCATCTCAACCCTCTCCGTTGGAGTGGGTGGCTTTCCTCACTCAGTGGGCATTTTTCTCATACCCTTACCATGACTTGAAGCCATTAGGTTTTCTGGTTTTCCTTCCCTGATGGAGACAGAATAGCAATGTAAGTGTTTTCATTTCAAATTGCACATTCAATTATAGAGACCATTCTGCATTTACTGGCCTGGGGAGTTTCTCATGTGGTTTATTGTCACTTGAATTCTATCACTACCCTTTTTCTATTTTGCTATTTTCTTGTTGATTTGTAAATATCCTCTTATAGGCGTGGTTGGTTTTCTTTGCTTACCGTCTCATCTATAGTACCAAATACTCTAGTAAGAGATAATGTCTTCTTCTGTACGTTATGTTCCTTTTAGAAGCCCTATGTCAGTATACGAGAATGCACCATCCGGTGTTACTGGCCTCTAAAAGTTGGATAGATTTTCCTCATATAGATCTCGAGCCTAACAGGAATTCATTCTGCTTATGGCATAAGAAAGGGATATATTTTACTTTTGCTGTATGGAAAATCAATTTTTCTGGGACTATGTATCGAATCGACATTCCTCCATAAAGTTTAGAGCCTCTCCTCTCATATTTCAGGCCTTCATAAAACCTGCCTCTCCCTGGGCTCTGCTTTGTCCCGTAACCTCATTTGTTCTGTGCCAAAGACCACAGTGTTTTAACAGTGCTGATAGGGGTGGAGTGAGCCCTCCGAATTGCCAGTGTTGTTATAAGTGACAGGCTCTATTTAATGGTAGTCTCTACTTTTCTAGCATGGGGTTGTTGTATGTTTTCGAACTGTCCTGACATCAACATTGTGTCCTCAGGAACTCAGTAATGAGCTGCCATCTTCTATTCTCCTCGAGACTCTCGCCAATGCTTCTCACCCCTTTGCTGCCCCTTGCAGCATCGGGTGCCTGTGGTTTCTTTTTCTGGCGCTAATTGTGCTAGTTAGCTCTTCTGATCTAAAGCGCACACATAAGATAACCCGAATTTAAACATTTCCTCATTGGATATTAAGTTTATTTGAAAGGTTTTTTTTTTTTTGTTTGTTTGTTTTTGTTTTGGTGAATATGCTTAAGAAAATCAACTTGATTTTTAAAGTATTTTTGAGTTATAAGTGTATTGTATTTTTCTGAGCCTATATCTAAATCTATTATGATTATGATTAGAATTACATTCTTTCGTACACTAAAGACTGTAAAAGAGAGATGCTACATGGTCAGGAGTTGTCTAGTGAATAAAGCTAATGCTTCAGGGTCTATGGTGTCTCCTCAAGTACTTTACTGTAAATGTTTAATGATAGCACTTCTTAAGGATGCTCTGTCATCTGTAATTCAGTCTCACATGGGTCAGATGCTAGTATCTCCTTCATGCTGATGTCAGCTCACATTCTACCAACTCCTGAGAGATTCTATATATAACCAGGCAACCTTGGTCCATTTCTTCTGGCTTAAGAAATGGCCCCACTTACCCAAGTATGTATTATTCTCTTGGTCATTCTCTTTAAGGTGAGCAAGCTGTCACAGAAGATAATTAAACCGCGTCTCGTTTTATAAGAAGATCACCAAGGAGCTTGAGTGGACCCTTCAGGCATTCTTGGTATTTTATTATGTAGCAATCAAATAGGTAAACTTAACAACAATGAAACCAAGGTGCAAGCCCCAGGACTACATGTCCATTGTCATAGCTAGCTTTATGCTCTTGCTCTTAGAGAGGCACCTCAAATTTTTCTTAAGTTTAAAAGTTTGTCACTGGGTGTTGAGGGTGTCCACCTTTAATTTCTGCACTTGGGAGGCAAAGGCAGGCAGATCTCTGTAATTTTGAGGTCAGCCTCGTCTGCAGAGTGAGTTCCACAACGTCCAGGACTTTACAAAGAAACTCTGTTTTAGAAAAACAAAAGTTTGTACAACTTCCTTATCAAGGTAATTAATTAACATTTATATATTTAATTCTTTTCCATTTTGTTTTATGCTCTATCATCTGCCACTTAACAAAATATAATTTCTTACTCACTGTCATGTGCTGTTAGACATTTACTAAAGCATCAGTGTCCCGCTGAGTAGATTGATTTATTGAGCTGATTCATCAAATCAATCCCCTGTGGTTAGATATTCCCCCTCATCCATATTGATCTGATAATTTGAGCTCCCAGGTAAGAATAGCTCTGTGCCTCAATGTGCAGAGTTGGAATTATTCATTGAAACTGCATATTCTGGGGAGTTTTGAATATATATTTACAAAGAGCCTTTCCAGCAGAAGTATGAGAAATATCTTTCCAATTTTTCACTGTACTGCTGACTTTATTGTAAATCCCTTTGCCAATTTTGTAGATGTTAAAAATGATCTTTCTCTTTTCCTTTTAATAATTTTCATGAGTTGAGAACACATTTTCCCTTCAGAAGTTACTACAAGAGCTCTTCATACATTCAAGCTATTGGCTTTTTGCCGCTGGTGATGCATATTGTGATTTGTGCTTTGCATAATCTTAACGTGTATCCGGAGGACCTGGGGATCTTAAATCAGTTGGAACTGTTGCGTCACCTGCCTGTGGAGCATGCCCTCTAGAACTAATGTGCTGTTGTTCTAGGAGCACAACCACTGTACGGGAAAAATTGAATTTATTTAAAGTAAACGCATTTGTGCATCTATGAGGCACTTCACAGTATATTGTGTACTACCATCTGGTGAGAGATTGGCTTGTTTACTAGAACTGTGGTGCAAAATGAAGAGTGATCCATGCCTGCACTCTCAATAACACACAACATAAGCATGTTCTTGAATTCTTCAAAGCATGATGTAGTTCTGTGGTGGTGTGGTTAGGGGCTGGAATGGTTATCCTGCCTGTCAGTTCCCTTCGATTGAAAAGTGCCCAGGAGATTGGTAAAGCATGTATATGGTTGTGTCTGTGAGGGTATTTTCAAAGAGGATTGATGAGTGTGGAAAACACTATTCTATATGTAGGAATCTGGTTGGAGGAAAAGAGAAGGAAATAGCCTGCTGTCCCACATTTTCTCTGCTTCCTGACTGCCGTAGGGTAAGCTGCTTGGCTCTGCCATGCTTTCCTTGTTAGAATGAACTGAAGCCTCAGAAGCAGTGAACCAAAATAGAACTTTCTCCTCCTAAGTTCTTTTTCTCAGGTCTTTACCAACAAGCATCAAGTCTGATTAACGTATGAAAATAAACTTGTTCAAAGGAGATGTGTCTCTGGCTCTGTGTGTGTGTGTGTATGTATGTGTGTGTGTCTGTCTGTCTATCTGTCTCTCTGTGTGTCTGTGTGTCTGTCTGTCTGTCTCTCTGTGTGTCTGTGTGTCTGTCTGTCTATCTGTCTCTCTGTGTGTGTGTGTATGTGTGTCTGTCTATCTGTC
Source organism: Micromys minutus (assembly GCF_963924665.1). Lineage (NCBI taxonomy): Eukaryota > Metazoa > Chordata > Mammalia > Rodentia > Muridae > Micromys > Micromys minutus. Next base: position 42,029,545 of record NC_137975.1, on the reverse strand, counting down.
TTTCTGTCTATCTGTCTCTCTCTGTGTGTGTGTCTGTCTGTCTGTCTATCTGTCTGTCTCCGTGTGTGTGTGTGTGTGTGTGTGTGTGTGTGCGCGCGTGTGTGCCTGTCTGTCTATCTGTTTCTCTCTCTCTCTCTCTCTCTCTCTCTCTCTCTCTCTCTCTCTCTCTGTGTGTGTGTGTGTGTGTATTGTGTAAGTATGGGCAAGCGGGCCATTATAAGTTGGTAGCTCATTAGACTGAATGAGCATGACGATGTCCAGTATCCTCAGAGTGCCTGGAAAAGCAGAGTGACTCCATTCTAGGCCTAGGAGTCTAAGTGACACTGTGAATATCCATAGCTACTTTATGACAGTATATGAGGTGTTCCGCATTCTGAATGTCCCACAATACTGAGGTTTGGAAGATGGTAAAAATATACCTATAATGGCACAGGAATAACTGTGCGTGTACATTGTTTTATTGTGACTAAAATTCTTGGATAAAATCCATGGTGCTTTTGCAAAGCAATTGAGGTGGGAGCAATCTTGATTCTTAAAGAAGATACTTAAAGAAAAATTTCAAAGGTTCTGAGGTTCACTTCAGAACCCTGCTGTGACTTTCTGAGCTCCCTAGTTCCCAGTAACCTCCCGACCCACCCTTAGGGTGCAGAATTCCCTTCCGTGTACCCCATTCCCTTTAGTTAAGATAAAGATGAAATGTTCTTCCCTAGCTACCCCTCATTATGTTTCAACTTGAAGCCACATGGTTATTTGAAAAACGTAAAGTCAGTTCAGGTCACTGGATGACAATGGGCAGAATTGTCAAAATGAAGTGCAGACTTTCAGAAGCAGTATACACCTCAAAGGCTGGGATCTGCAAGCTCTACAAAATGGATATGGATTCGTATCTTAGTTATTGGCTGTAACTTCCGGGGAAGCTCCTTTGGTCTTAGGAGCTTCTGTTAGTGTTTCCATACCATGAGACGGGGTCACAGTAGCACGGCTGCTGTCTGATGGGATGGAGTTCTGACAGTTGGACAAGTATGCTGACTGATGGGATGAATTCCTGCCCTATCTCCGACATGCAGCAGATGAACCCACGATTGTGTTCCTGTTGCTCTGTCCTCCACATCATGCAAAGTGGGAGTATGGCACAAAGACATCCTCATGAAAGCGGAGCAGCCCTCACTAACTGGCTGAGACCATGTGGGTTTAGTTTATCACTGGGCCAATAAAACGCCGTCATCTATTGAGAGAACTCCTTCTGAGTTTTAAGACTCCCCGAATACCTTTCTAGAATCAAATGTGAAATCGCCACTCCCCTCTGTTTGCCAAGGCATCTGTCCCATGCTCTCTGGACTGTCACATTCTATAACTGGATGTGTGGACCCAGCTGGCAGCTGCACCAGCCAGACCTGAGGTAACTGGAGTTTAGGCCCAATTTGTTTCCACTCCAGAGTCTTTAAATTCTATTTCAAGCACATACATGTACAGACTGCAGATGTGGGGATGAAAACCAGGCCCTTTGGGGTGGCAAGGCTGTGATATTGAACTTCTGCAAGGCAGTTTTATACAAGCCTCATCTGGGGATTGTTTCAGGCCCAACCTTCAGGGATGGCTGTCGACTTTTCTTATGGTTTAAGCTACCCCATGGGGCAGTCACCATAACTCGTGTTTGGAGCAAAACATTCTACAATCTGCGATCAGATAGATTCGAAAGCTTTTCTCTACACTCTAACAAATGTGTGACCTCATGCGAACACGGGGGAGCTCTTTCCCTGAGGATCTGACACTGGATGAACAGCAAGGAGCAACAGAAGTGCTCATGCCTATTTCACAGACATGGCATGGGACAGGTTTACATTAATTTACAAGCAAGATACTGTGAGAATAAGCATGTCATCTAAAAGAACTTAGAGCTCAGATAGCTCCTAACCTGAAGTCCATTTTTGGATGACTAATAGATAATTATTAATTCATTCAGTATATACTTATTAAGTACCTACAGTACAGGCTGGACAGGGCTCAGCTGTTCAATGTGTGGTGATCAGAAGCACAGACAGGGAATCCCCAGAGCAAGCTGGTTTTCAAGACTTGTCCCATCCATGCACTCTGAGTTTGATTGTGAGGCCCTTCCTTAGTGAATAGCAATCAAGGGTGACTCCGTGAATCAGCCCCAGGCCTTAGGCCTCCATGTGCATACACATACATATTCAAATTTATACATACATACACATGCACATACCACACACATGAAAGATGGGGGGAGACCTATGATACAATAGGCATCTTGATAGATATAAAGATCAAGGACAAAAACAAAACAAAACTTTAGTCTTGGGACTGGTGTAAGGGCTCAGTGGTTCAGAGAGCTTGCTACTTTTTCCGAAGGCCCAAGATTGGTTCCCACCACTCCCATATGGCTGCTTATGGCCACCGGCATCTCCAGTTCCAGGTAATTTGCCACCTTCTTTTGACCTCCATGGTTTTCTACATGCACATTGTGCTCATAAACCTGCCCAGGCACCCATAAGTACACATAAAAAATATAAAATAAATGTTTTGGAAAAATCTCTATGCTCATGAAACTTATGCTAGCTAAAAGGCCATGAGTGCATACCTTTCTGGAACCAAGTGAGAGAATGGCACTCCCCTCTCTTTGCAAAGGCATGGGCCTGTCCTCTCCGGATGGCCACCATCTATCACAGGACGTGCATCATACCTAGCTGTCAGTGCACTTGGCAGCCTGCTGTCAAGAATTCAAATATGACTTTGCAGCACCTGGAGAGAAATGTTATAAGGGAATAGGGAAGATGGGTATTCTAGGGGAGGTATCTCAGGAAGTCTTCACTGAGAAGCTGGCTCTAATCTAATAGGGACCTGACTGGCATGGAGGGGCGCAATACCTAAGTGGGAAATACCTTCCACTGGATGGGCGCAAGTGCTGCTCTGTTGTCCTTTGGTTCCTTGTTGACACTGAGAAAAATAACGTCTTTCTGATGCTTGGTCCTTCCTCTGGGACTCTCCCCCTCCCTGGAAATCTTCAGGACCCATCATCCATGTATCAATGACAAGGTTGAGTGTTGGGCATTTCATGAACCTTTGAGTCTATAGTATCATGATCCCTAGTTGCAGGGCAAGAAAAGACAATCTTGTATTCTCTTTTCTTTAGTTTTTTTTTTTTCTAGGAAGAACTATGCCTAATAAAAATCTCACATGCTCTCTTTTATCATGGGAAAAGCTTTCCTAAAGCATCTGAAATGTTTGGAAATCTGTTAGTATCAAAGGCGGAGACACAGACATCCCTACCTGATGGCAGATCTTCATACACAGTTCCTGGCTTGGCTCTTTGACAGAGTATAAGAGTCTTCCTCTGGGCCACTCAGCTTTCTCAGGAAGTTGCCCTGGTTCCTACAGTACATTGGTATGCGCCTAGCATTATCCTTTAAGGCTGATCAGCCAGAATCCAATCTTCAGCTAAGCTCTTCAGCCTTGTACAATGAACACGATAAGGTGTTCCTTGGTTGAGTGTCAGGAAGGGGAAAGATAAACACATCTCTTGTCATTGGAGAGAAATGAGGTTGAGTTATGATGCCTCATCCTTTCATGCCCATCCTCAGAAGGAGCCTGACACCCTTGAGTTTCTTCACTCCAACTCACTCCATAATGAGTTCTTCCCTTGAAGATTTCAGTGTTAGCTTTCTCTCATCCATATATTATCTACTCTCCTTTTTCAAACTCTTCAATATGTGTGCTTTTATTATGTCCTTACTATTTTAGCAGAGCTTTAGGAAGGTACATTTGTTAGGTGAGACGCCATTTGTAACTGAAAGGTATCTGTTTCTTTTTCAGTCTCTTCCCACTAATGCTGAACCTCGTGTTAATCTACTCCCGATAGCTTCTCACACAGACACAAACTCTAGGATCCAGATAAAGTCTTCTCATCTTTGACTTAATGTTGTAGTTATCCATGCCCAAGTAGCAGATGAAGGCAAGTGTGTGTGGCTTGTTTTTGCCTTTGTCTTTCTGTTGCTATGATAATGTGCCCTGAGAAACAACAATAACAAAACTAGAGGACGAATGGTTTGTTTTGTCTTACAGTTCCAGAGAGATAAGATCCAACATGGTTAGAGAAAGCATGACAACAGGAAGGAAGACATGACAGCAAGAGTAGGAAGCAGGGTGATCACATTTCATCCACATAAAACAAAAAGAGAAGAGCAAGTAGGGTCAGGCTATAAAGTTTCCAGTCCTGCCCTCAGTAATGTACTCACTCCAGCAAAGCTCCATCTCCTAAAGGTTCATGACTTAACCGGACAGTGTCACAGGCAGGGCCACAAGTGTTCAAACTTATGAGCCTGGATATACTGGATATTCAAACCACAGAGGCAAGAATGGAAGCTCGAGTTGAATACCTCCATTTACTGGCAACTGCAGCAGTGCTTGGTGGGGACATGTCTTTTCTGTCACAGGGCTGGGGAGTCCATGAACAAGATGTCTGTCCAGTGTTCATAGCTATACAAAGATGTGCTGCTGAATCAGTCAGACAGGGCTCCCATTCTTCTGCATGAGACCTCTTTCTGGGTTTATGTTGAAATCCTCAAATTCGGGTTCTGCAAGGGAACAGTAAACATCGCTCCTCAAGAAACAAATCCGGTGTGTCAGCAAACATCAGACCTTCATTTCTCACACACTGGATGGTGGTTGATTGGCCAGAATAAGACATATGCCCCCTTGGAACTCAATGAATATTTGGTGATAGTATTTGTGTCCTTCCCTTTTTTAAGTATGTCGAGGTGTCAGACTCTTGGGGGCGGGAGGGTTGGTATAATATAAATATTCAGTAGCTATTAAAAAAAAAAACACAAAATGTGCTCTCATTTCCACCTGCTATGTTCCTGAATAATGACTAAGAGAATCACTGAATCTTATACTTTGCCATAATGGTCATGTTCCCAGTTAATGAAATACCTGCTAAAAATAACCTTGCAGGGTCAGAGGCCTAAATATACCTTTTCTGGGGACATTGCATATTGTCTTTTGCTATAAGTAATAAGGTTAACCTCTTGGCCTCTTGATTCTAAAAAGCAGGGAAATGGCCTGTCCAGACTCCAAAGAATAAACCTGACTTCTTATATGATAACCAGGTAGTGCATTCTGAATGCCTATATAATAACCAGGTAGTGCATTCTATAGAATAAGCACCCCCCCATTACTTGCGCTTCAAGTTTGCTCCCAATATTTATAGCTGCAGTGTGGTAGAAGTGGCTTTAGCCTGTGCCTCACGGCCCATGGTCCTTGCGCTGTAGGCTGATCATGGTGTATCCTGTGCACGCAGGTGTACTCTACCTCCAGTATGGAGACGAGACCAAACAGCTGCGGATGCCGAATGAAATCACCAGTGCAGACACGATCCGCGCTCTCTTCGTAAGTGCCTTTCCACAGCAGCTCACCATGAAGATGCTGGAGTCGCCCAGTGTTGCTATCTACATCAAGGATGAGAGCAGAAATGTCTATTATGAGTTAAATGATGTGAGGTAAGCAGTTACCTTCGGGAGGTGTTGTGTGTGATTGTCTTTGGAAGAGTGTGATTGTCTCCACGTATTTTATTGTATTGGATGTCTAGAGTTTGTGCTCAGTCTGAATTTCTCCTCCTGGCAGCAAGAGCCCAGTCATTACATTTGGCCGGACTACTGCACACAGATGGGAGTTTGCCCTCTAGTTGCCTAGAGTTAAGTACGAAGATGAGAAACATATTTCCTCCTGGTAGACCTTTGAATGTGTTACTAGCTCTGCCTGTATCATAGCTGAAAAGAATATAAACAATCCAGCATTGCATTTTATCTAAAAAGCAGGAAAACTAAAGCCCAGAGAGATGGTCAAGAAGTGCTAAGAGCTAAAGGCATACTTAAAATGAATTTTTCAAACTCCCCCATAAAATACTCTCTCTCCCATGACAGAGTCTGTTTTAGGTAATGATCCTACTGGATCTTCACCTATGCTCCACGTGTCGAAAATGAAACAGTAGATGTGGTACAGAGGATGCTGAGAAGCAGCCTTACATTCCATTTCTAAAGCATCACCCTTTACCCAAAGATGTCACGTGCCTCCTGGGCTTTCTCAAAGAGTCCCAGTTGGATAGGTTCATGGGAGTGCTAGCAGCAAGGCAAGCAAAGCCCTGTCATCAACTGCAGTGCTGGTGTCTGCAGAACCAAGGGACTCTTCTGATCTGTAGCAGACAAACAACCAGAGAAACAGAATCTAAATTCATATAAACAAGCACTTGCTGGTATAGTTCATAAATATTTTAGAAGTAAAATAATTATATCATGACTAATCTAACCCTTTCATGTTATGAAGCAGAAACTCAGGTGGATCAATGCTAAGGGTCTTATTCAAGAACACACAGTCAATTAAAAATAAAACACACACATACACACACACACACACACACACACACACACACACATACACACAGACACACACACACCAATCCTGGCTGTTTACATGCCCTGCTTCAGTCATGACTGGCAGGGCCCAAACTCTCTGGTCCTGGCCCTGGGGATGGCAGCCTCTAGTGCTTTTCACTCTTGGAAGAGTGAGAAGCACGTTGTAAAACTGTGCCTGCAGAACTGAATGCAAGCTGGTCTTATCTAACAGAGATCCCAGATGAAGTTCTGAGACATGTGCCAGTGTGTGAGTAATTTAGGGCTTTCAGAATTTGACACATGCCCCAAGCTACAGGTGTTACATCTGTTGTGCAACTTCCTGCTTTTAGAAAACAGGTTTAAATATTTATGATCACTGAAAAGTCATGCTTAGTTTTTTAAGATAAATTATTAATCAAGCTGTCATCATTCTTTTTTTTTTTAATTTGCAAAACATAAACTTATATTTGAAGCACATGCTTGTAATAAAAGAAAGTCATGTGGTCCTTTCACGTGGGCAGAACACTTCAAGGCAGTTGTCTTGCATTTCTGCATTTATAGGGAGAGGCACTGAGGAGCAGCAATAGTGACTAAAGGTGAGACCAAACAAAAACTTGTGATTACAGGTACAGGCTGTAAGGAGGCAATTGGGAGGAATTGGGCTGTGCTCACTTTCGGCCTAATAAGCACTTTCATATGGCCAGAACTTACATTTTCCACAGCCTGTCCCAAGACTTAACGTATCGCTCTTTGGGCGTGGTTTTGCATTCTTTGGAAATGTCAGGAGGAGACATAGGAAAAGCCAAGATGGAAAACAGTCATGGTCCTCCTCGGTAGAAATCCAACTGATAAAACAATTAAAAGCAGTGCTTGCTGAAAGAGAGATACTTTTTAAACATTAATAATTTGAGGGCAGAGCTCAGCAGAAAAGCATATGCCTTCCAAGATCAAGTCCATGATATATCATACATGCGCATGCACACACATACATCATACATGTGTGTACACACACATACAAACTAATAATTCTTAAGTATAGTTTCTGTGCCGTTTGCTTTTTATTGCAAAAAATGAAAACTTGCTGGCCCTTTGTTTGCTCCTTTCTCTCCTTAGGTTGCTTTTCAATTCCTTAAATTTAAGTGTGAAAAATGAGCCTAAAGTGTTCAAGATAAAATAGTTTTGTTTGGTGAAGACATTATTTACTCTAAGTGATCATGTGTGTGCTCCTCATATGACCATTTGACTTTTAGCTTTAGTACATATAATGCTTCAATTATATTTAAGTTTAATAGTGGAAATTTTTTACCATAAACACATAATACATTTTAAGAAAATGACTATCAGGTAGGCATTAGCTAAAGACAATGGCTTTAGTCTCCTGAAGTCATGGAATTCCCATTCACGTCTTTCTGTGTTCTCCAAGTCAGATCCTATTTCTTGACCATTTGACTAGTTCGTTATTGCGTTTTGGCTTCATCTGTTTTCCAGGGAAGAACTGAAAAGAGTTCAGGTCAGGCTGCTGTATGCCACCAGTCTGGCCTTTTGCGGTTGCTTCATCTCAGATGAACATGTTTCTAAATGAATCATAACCGAGCTCATAGATTTTAAATACACTTACAACCACAGTAAGCCTTTCTCACAGTGAGATTCTCGGACTCATCACATGTCATCCGCCATGTCTGCTAGCCAGTGGCAGGGTTCTTTTCGTGAACCGCTGCGTCCTAACTGCTGACTCTCCCTTTTGCATTAACCTGGCCCCTGTTCGTAACAAGGGCTGCCTGTTCCCTCCCCCAAGCTCACTTCTAATGAGCTATTCGACACATGAAGCACCATGCAGGCTAGGACTCGTTGGTGCTTCAAAGCAGTGACTGGCGGATATTTAGAGAGAAACGGGACTCATCCAACAACCCTCCACTTCATTTAAAACACAACATGACCCCCCCATTTCAATGGCTGTGTGCATCCCATTCAGTTCAAGAACACATACAAGAAAGAAACTGTCTGCCTACCCAAACCCCTCAGCTCCAGACGCCATCGGATAGATAGGCTAGAGTGGCTACAGATGGCCCTTGCAGAAGAACCCACAGAAAGAGAAGGGCTTCCTACATGGGCCGCTCTTATGTGATTTGAAGGTAGGCTTTGAGCAGGATGGCGGACCCCTGTTCTTTTCTGCAGTCTGCTTTCTTGGCTCTAAGAACTGGGATCAAAAGTAGAAAAGACTCAATGTGTTATATTTCCTTTGTGATTCAACATGTACAGAGGAAAGTATTTTTTAAAATGCACTGTGGGAGGAAAAGAATGCAATGTTAAACATACTGGGCTTGGTTTTCTTAGATATTTTTTCTACATTCTGTACACATTTTGTTTCCCTCCATGAGCATGTTTGAAAGAAAAAAAAAAGATTATTTTTATGCGTCCATTCATTGGATAACAAAGGATGTTTAAACAAAGTAAACACATATTTAAATATTAACCAAGTCTCTGGAAGGTATTGTAAATACTGGAGTTTTTGCTGCTCTTGAGAGTGTTTATTTCCACACTCTGAAACTTGGAAGCATGTTCCGGTTTCCTGATATGTATGGGTGGACATTAATACTGTGAGGAGAACATTTTCCTTAAGAACAAGTGAAGGGAAGAAAAGCCCGTCCTTTTCTTCTTCGTTTTCTTATTTATTATGGTGAAAGGACCGTCTGTCTGGTTCGTGACAGACAATGGCAGAGCGTCTGTCTGTGTCTTTTGCCTGGTTGATAAGGACGGGGAGAGGAAATGGTCAGAGCCAGGCTCTTTCCATCTGCCATAGTGACGGATGTATTTGATTCCAGGAATATCCAAGACAGATCCCTTCTCAAAGTATACAACAAGGATCCTTCACATGCGTTTAACCACATGGCGAGAGCCGTGAACGGAGACATGAGGGTGAGTACCACTCTTCTCATTCTGACTGTTTTCCCAGCTCAGTCTCCCCACACCCAACACAGGTCCCAGACCCACGCTTTCTCTGGGATTAACTCCAGCCTGTGTCAAGTTGACACACAAAACCAGCCAGTACAGGTGGTATTTTAAAACATCAATTTTTCAAAGTGCATCCCTTCCCCAGTATGTGCACAAGTGTGCACACAGACACCTACAAGACACTAGAGTTCAAAAAACTACTTCTTATTGTCGATGAAATCTAGGCATCATTTCCTATTGGCCGTCGGGTGAGGGAGCCGCTCTCTGCTTCCTCACACTGCACATGCGTGTCTTTTTGCTGCTGTATCAAATGATGGCAAATTTAGTATAGTAAAGCAACATGTGTTTACAGCCATGTATGTCCAGAGTCTGTAGAGAATATGAGCATTACCAGTGTAAATAAGAACTGACTAGTCACCCTGAATTCTTTTCTACAGAGTCGAGAGCGAGAGAGAGAGAGAGACAGAGACAGAGACAGAGACAGAGACAGAGACAGACAGACAGAGAGAGAGAGAGAGAGAGAGAGAACTCAATCATTACCTTCTAATGAGGGATAACAAATGTTCACAATGTAATTAGCAGAAAAGTCCTTGTATTTTGGTAAAGATTACTCAGAAAGGAGAAATATAAAAAGCTCTTTCAGAAACATCATGTCTGAAGCCTATAACTGAGACCCTATTCTCAGATTTCGGAAACTTTTCAGAGCCTCGTCTTCGGGCTCTGCGAGTTGGAGCCATTTCATCTCTCGCAGTGAATGGGACCTGACTGCCTTGCTGGGAAGGTGGGGGAGCACTTTGCTAAGTCCTGCTTGTGGTCCAGCTGTGAGACCTCACTGTTTGTTTTGAAGAACAGAAAGGATATCTCGAGGATCAGTTGCTATTGTAGACTATACCAAGCTGCATAGTAGGCCAAGGCCCACTGCGTCCTTCTGTGTGTTGGCACTGAGTGTGGCCTTGAAGGGGTTCAGTGATAAACATCCACATGCTGTAACAGGAAATAAATTCTAGCTAGCTCATATAAAACACGCGCAATCCAGGTATTTTGTTTACAAACTGTAAACCTAGATTGGACAGATTTTCAAACTATTTTCAAACTTACACCCCAGCCAATTGTTCCTTGCTACTTGCTGTTTCTCTTGGCCACGAGATCATGGTTCATCTCCTCTTATGGCAGCTTCCTCCTCTTCCTCCTCTTCCTCCGTGTCCTTTCCCCATTTCCCTCTTTTTTCCTATGACCCCCCAGCCTGGAACCTGAAAACTTTTTTACATCTATGTGCTGTTCAATCACAAGCTTTAGTTTTCTAATGGCCAGTGAAGTTGGAGAGCAAGGTAATACAACATTGCTTTGCACAGAATTCAGCATCTGAATGCAAGAAGTTCCCAACTCCCTTCAACAGGCATCAGTCACAGCAGCTCCACCAATGTCCTTGGACTTCACTCCCCAACCTCCAGGGACAGCCTGGGCCAGAGCTGCAGGCTGACCACTCCTTCCCAGAGATTTTCCTGAAACCAGAACTTTAATGCCTTGTCTTTGTCAGAAGAAATGTCAGACTGGATCTGCAGGTTACAGGCCATTCTCGCAGAGCGGTTTTATGATTGAATGGTGTGGCCCAGGAAGCAAGTTAAACCAAAGTATTAACTCTGAGGTTATGGGCCTATAAGTGTACATAGAATTTGTGTTGGTAGGGGAAGCAGGCTTCTATAGTTCTTCTCTTAACAGGTAGCTGAACATTGCTAAGGCCTCTCTGTCTAATGAGACTTGTTCTTAGCTATAACTAAGCATACCTAACTGGACTTCTGAGCCTCATGATTCTTTCCACAACGGTGTGAAGCATACCAATCTAATTTAGTCACATGGTTTTTGTTTCTAACATCAGGTAGGTTTGAATATTTAATTCCCAGGGCAGTTTGAATATTTAATTCCCCCACTCCAATGAAGCAGGCCCCTCTGGATAACATATGTGTGCTTATTCACAAATTATCTGTACCTCAAAGATCATCCGTTCTCTTTTGTGGCTCTCAAAGAGGACTTTTGGCTTTCTGTTCACTAATCCTGATGGCTATCTTATGATTTGGGGCTTCTGTTTTTCTGCCCATTGTGGGTCTTATCCATGTGTCTTTAATCTTTTACTTGAGTGCAGACAACTGCTCGATTTGCATTTAGGACACACTCCCCAGAATTAAGCTATAACAATACCCAAGTCAGTTGTTGCTGCTCAGTTGTCTATTTAAGCTTTGTGTCTGACACTAAAGAACAGTCTCCTTAGAAACCAATGGCTTCCATTCCACACCATGGCTAAATTCTTTGCCTACTTCCAAACATGCCTTAGCTTCCCCTATCCAGTTGACCTTTCTGTTACTCCCCAGTGGCTTCAGCACGATCAGGCAAACTTTATGCTGTTTGAGCTTTGTAGGTTTTCTTTTGACTCTCTCTGATTGTCTCTCTTTTAGCTTGACCTAGAACTTGTGGTTTTTCTCTTCTGGCTGCTTTAACTACCGTTTAAACACTATAGTCCCTGTGAATGAACCTCGAAATGCATTTTTAGATCCACTCCTGTGATTCCAAACCCAAGCGTGTAGCCTCTTTGCAGTTTTCTCCCCACTGATTTTCTTGCAGTATTTCTCGTAACAACATTGAAGAAAACCCTTGCATCCGTCTTTGAAGGCTGGAGTGCCTGGGTCTGTGTGCTCATACTGCATTCTCACTCCCAGGCGTTTAGGAAATGGGACTTGAAAAACTTAAAAACATTGAGTCTGTGGCTGCAGAGACGGCCCGAGTGGTTCAGAGTAAGTACTACTCTCACAGAGGACCCAAGTTCAATTCCCAGCACTCACTCACATCTGGCAGATTCTAAGTTGGAAGGGTCAGACGCCCTCTTCTGGCCTCCACAGGCACTGCATCCATGCCCAAACCCACACACTGACATACAGAACTATACATATTTAAATATAAGAGCATTTTAAAATTGAGTTATCAGTGATTCTTCTCTCTGATGCCTGCCCTTCAAAATGTTCAACCATTCACCAGCCTTTCCCCATGTTACTCACAAAATCTCTCACAGACAACCCCTTGCCATTGCCCGTGTAAATATCCCTGTAAGTGCTAATTTGCAAGCTTTTATTAGGCACTTGCAAGTACAATTTCATTCAATCCTTAAGACCAAACTTCGAATCAGACATTGGTGTAAGTCCATATCTACATCGCTGATAACGACTTGTTTGTGTGAAGCAGTTACTTAGCTAGGGGAACGGGTGCTGGTGCAGCAGGAAGCCAGTGACCAGTCTAGGTGCATAGCTTGCCTCCTCTGCTCTAAGTACACTGCTCATACTTCCCAGCCTCTCCATCCTTCCTGGGTCAAATGTTTCCTCTTCCTGGCATCTGGAAAGCCCTATGTCTCCATATATGTCTGCCTGCTATGGTTTGAGTGTGTTCCCTAACGGCTTGTGTGTTGGGAATGGGACCTGCAATGTTATGATCTTAAGAGGTGGAGTATTAGGGGTCTGGTGAGAAGTGGTTGGGCTTTTGGGGAACCATCTCAAAAAGGATTGACTTAGTTCCCCAAACGGGGTCAGTTATGGCAGCCATGATTATCTAGAGTGAAACACTGGTGTTCCTAGTGCCTTCCTTACTTCACCAGTGCCCTTTCTGCTCTCTGCCCCCACCTTTCACCAACAGAATGAGTGTTGGGGCAACAGCAACCTGCACCCCAAATAAAATGCAACCCACATATATTTTGCTATAGCAATACAAAATAGTCTTCTCCTTTTGTGTATTAAAGGGCAGCCTTCTCCTTCCTTCCTGTAATAAACTACCAGCAAGTGAAAGCAAGGAGGGTGTGCTCCAGGTTTTATGGCTGTGCTATGAGGCTGTGTGTCCGTCTGGAAGACAATGAGCCAACTGTAAGACAACGTCAAAGCTACTTGGAAAGTTTTAACAGAAGATATTAAAGAATAACTGATACCTGGGCGGGTTAGAGTCACAGGTTGTCTTAAAACAAATAGGCATACTAAAGAATTTACATGTTAAATGACATGGTGAATGGTGTTTTCTTTAAAACCACTCCAACAGTGGAAGAAAAAAGAGAGGGAACAACACTGAAAAAAACTTAAGACAGTAATAGGGCTTCATTACATTTTTCTGTCTTTTTATGTTTTAAAGTTCCCACAGTAAAATGTTTTGAAAGTAACTAAAATTAAGAACTGCTTTTCGAACTTAAATGAAAGCCTGCTCACCACTCAAAGCTTTTGAATGCTCTTGATCCCGCTTCCTTTTCAGGGGCAAGCGGGATCTTGCCCTGTGCCAACCCTTTGGGTCATGTTCACGTTATTCCGCAGACGGCGTGTCTTTTAAAGTCACAGATCATAATATGCTCTTCTCCATATCTCCCCAGAAGCCAGTGTGGCCTCTGGAGGGGCAGTGAGCATGGAGTGCGGGCAGAGTCCGGGACAAGAGGTGATGAGGTGCTACAGAGCCTTCAATGTTCATTTTTTGTCCTTTGCGAAGACCCGCCGCAAAAATATCCCCAGTCTCATTCCCAAGAATAGCTCCCTTCTCCTGGTTTATTTTTATCGTGTGGACACTGGGAGCCTTGTACATGATCATTTTCCTTCTTTGTATTGCTACTCCAAAGCTTAGAATTACATTTGTGGCCCACCCACAAGCAAGAGTGCAGCATTTGCAGGCTGTAGTTTGTGTGCTGGCGTTGTTCCTGGACTCCCTCTTTAATGTCACTGCCTTTCTTCTTCCTCTTGTCAGATATTCCACTTGCCTTTTTTTCCCTTACCGAATTATAATAATTCATGTGAGTGGTATTAGTTCCTCTGCAGAATCTGTTTATGTTTTCTGGGTATCATTGTTCCTGATGTCAGATCACAGACTTCCCCGTGTCTGTGGAGTATGCAGCATAGGAAAACATTTATATTTTAACTAGGTTTCAAGTCAATAACTCTGCAAAATAGGTGTGCTGACTCCAGTTTTTCAGATGCTAATTCAGAGGCCGAAGAAGCCTTTCCTTGACTCACGAAGCTAGCAGATACCAGATACTAGATCTGAGCATAATTCTTTTGGTTTCTGTGTATTTAGCCCCAACTTTCCTTCCTTGATATTTACACATAGGTTTTACACATTATGAAATGTTATTCCTAGTAAGATGTCAAAACACAAAATAATATTTTATTCCTTCATTCATTTGTTCATTCAAGTCATTTCTTTTTTTAAGATTTATTTATTTGTTTTATGTAAGTACACTCTACTTTGTCATTGTCTTAAGACACACCAGAAGAGAGGGTCAGATCCCATTACAGATGATTGTGAGTCACCATGTGATTGTTGGGAATTGAACTCAGGACCTCTGGAAGAGCAGTCAGTGCTCCTAACCACTGAGCCATCTCTCCAGCCCCATTCAATCGTTCCTTAACACAGTTCAGTTGCATAGCCACTCCATGGCATCTTCTTCTTTTCCTATGACCCATCCTGTTCTCTGATGATGACACAAAAGATAACCACAGCAAAAAGAAACTAGGATGTGAGGGAAAGAGGGAGGGAGGATGAAGGTGAGAGAGCTACACAGGGAGGAAGAAGAGGGGATGACCAGGCTGTTGTGGTTGAGATGAAAGTTTTGGATTTTGGAGGAATGGAAGAGAAGAGGATACCACAGACACGAAAGAATCTGAAAACACACCCTTACTTTGTTCCATTGTTAGTGGACTCTGCTCGGTCCGGTCCTTCTACCTGTTTAGTGGCAGTGGTATTAGACACTGAGGTTCACGATTCACTGACTGCACCTGCCACCTTCTTCAGCATTTTGATTGTATTTACTCCTATTTGATTTGCATAACATGAGAGAGAAATCTGCACACACACTCTCACGCGCGCACAAAGGAGAAGCTAGTCAGCTCATCTAGAACCACTCAGAGATGGAGCTGGATGCAGAGCCAGGCAGAACTCAAGAGCTGGCATGTTGATTGATTCTGTGGTCATCCCCATCTCCCATCTCCTTGGTCTTTGTCATCCGTGGGTGTATCTGTGAGCTATCGTTTTCTGAAGACCTAGCCTGGGAGCAACTCTCTCCATCACTTTCATTTCCTTCCTTCCTTTTTTCTACATCACTTTTTTTCTTACAATTTTCATGGATATCCCTTCACGCCCAACCTCTCAGCATGCTCACCTCTCGACACACTCTTCTGACTACATTTCTCAGATACCAGGTTCCTATTTTATTCATCTTCAGGCTCCCAGTGGTTCTCTCAGGATCCCATTCTGCATAGATCCTCACTAAACGCAGTCATGGACCATATTTCTTAGAGCATTTTCCTCTCGAGTGTCCCGGTGGTGCTTTATCTCTAAGGGTCAAGGCGACGGTCTGTGAATGAGGCTATCAGTGGTCTGCAGCCCATTCCCAGTGAGGACCAGGAATGCCTGCTTGCCTTCCTGTAGTTCCCCATTCCATCCCTGGAACCAGACAGTGGTCATTTCTTCTGGACTTTGTTGAGAATAACAGTATGGGGGAAGTCTGGCTTTCTCACATGCCGCAAAGGAATGGGGAGTACACATTTTTCAGCCTTTATTCCCCTCAAAAGAAGGAGTTCCAGGGGTTGACTCACCTGCAGTGGAAAGTAAGCTAGCTTTCCAGAAAACAAACTAAATAAGGAACCACATATTGCTGTGTGCATAATTCCTGAGGACAAAATTTGCCTTTAGATGAAGCAGGTTATTGCCATTTCTAGTATCTTCAAACTGGATACTAAGCATTATGGTTTTACAACAGTGAGCATCACCCCACTGTTATAAAATGTCTCAGGTCTTTCTCCCCCTAGAGCTGTGGAACCAGCTCTATCCACCAGTCATGCTTTCTGTGGGTCCTGACACTGTAACCGTAAACAAAACAGATGCTGTAACCAAGCTTCCAGACCTGGCCAACCAGGAGATCAGAATAGCCAGTGCTCAATCAGCATCTGTGGCTTTTCTTATCAGCTCCAGGCTGTGCTAGCTTCAGTCTTCTCTGTGTCAGCGAGCGCCCGGGTGCACTATTGGGATGACCATATTACAGATGATGAGGAATTACTCTTACTGCAGCGGCTAACAACCAGTCTGCATATTTTCATGCAGAGTCTGCCCCCCCCCCCACTTTTTTCCACCGTGCTCTCAGGTCTTTTTTTTTTTTTTTTTCAGAAGCAGGAGGGTAACATGCACATCAGATAGGCAGCTTTCAACAGGCACACATCTCATCTTCCCTGCTGCACGGCTGCCTGCCTTTTCCTAATACGTTTCCTTTTGTCATTGAGAGGTTATGACAACATGAGCCATATTGTATTTATAAACATCACGTGTTTCCTTGATCTGGCTGCAGTTTCTGCCAGACAGCACACAGGGAAGAAACGTTTCTCGTTGGCTCAGCATTGGTTTTCGTTAGGCTGATTTCCGGAACAGGAAAAATGCATTCCTGCAGCTTTAACTCTCAGAGAGAAGTAATACCTCTGAATGTCCGTGAAATAGTTTTAACAAGGGTGGCTATTGCTTCTTTAAACCACATGTTTTGACTAAAGGCTTCCTTCTGTAAGAAAGCAAAGCCTAGCGCAAAGCTTAGCATTTAGTCACCATGAAGACAGACAGAGCTGGAAGCATTCGACAGATGGGTGGTTCTGAGGTCTCTGTGAGTCTAGAAAGTTTCTTCTAGAGAAGAACAGACCATAGAAGATGAAAGGTAAGACTATGATCCTTCGAGACTCCTCTGTCCGGGCTCTGGCACGGACTGTATCCTTTTCTTCCTTGCAATATGTCTAATGTAGTCACTCCTGTGAGGAAGTAGAGTTGGAGGTTTTGTAAGAACTTCTTGCCATCTCCTTGTTATTGGAATGGCTCTGGTTTTAAAAATCCCCTTTTAATTCAACTGGGGCTGTCTCTGATCTACAGATCCCTGATCTGGAAATCTGTTTCCCTTTAACCTTGTCGTTTAGCAAAGGTTTTAAAGAATCAGTACAGTTTGCGTGAACGGGCTCTTTGGTTTATGGGTTTGTGGCAATCTTCAGCGTTTTCTTAAAGATGTTGTCTTTCATCCAGCTCTGAGATCAGTGGACAGAATTGAAGAGAAATGAGAGAAAGCTCTGTGTGTGGCTTGGAGCATTTGGGGGAAGTTTTTCCTGGGAAATTCATCTTAAATTCTTTAATAAGAAGATATCAGGAAGGGATACTTAACAAGTGTCTAGGTTTTTAAACAGCCTGTTATGTGCAATTTAATGATTACCTGAAAGCCCTTGACAGATGCCGTATTTACCCACAACAATGGTTCCGTGTGACATCATGTGTTAGAGTTCTTTTAAATGAATTTAATGTGGGACGTGCCCTTTTAAGCTCATCAGCTTCCTCTTAAAGGAACACAAACCTGCATGGATCTGCCCATCTCTACTGAAGAGTTTTGATCCCACCTTATAGATGATTTAAATATGTAAGACATTGTTATCCAATATGACCTTCATTCCAAGTACCATTTCATATAGTCAACATGGTAACTCTATGGCAAAAATACCTATACCCTGTTTAAGATCAGAAAACTGAGGCTGAGGGAGATTAAAGTAACAAGATCACACAGGCATAAGCAGCAGAAGTGAGATTTAAACCAAGGTCTTCCCTCCAGAGTTTTTTGTGCCTGCGTGTCACAATGCATGGCCTCACCAGTCCCCAAGCAGTTCAGTGCAGACAGCTTCCATTGGGAATAGAGAAAATACATTTACTCAGTGTCGAAAGGTTATTTTGTGCTTAGGAAGGCTTAGTTGTTGGGGGGGGTCTCTTGTTTATTTGGTGTTTGTAAATTAGGAGCCTCCAGAGCCTGAAACTAGTTCAGATGAGTGGCTGCTGACTTCTACCGTTTCTTTTCCACAAATGCTAAGTTGCTGGGGAGTGGGAAAATCAAAACAAAAAACAAAAAGAAAACCTCCCGTGTTTGTGAGACAGTGCAGAGAGTGTCTGAGTTTGGTAATGGAGTTGAGTCCTTACTAAAGAATAGTGAAGGGGGAGGTTCCGACCTTAGGGCTGCAGGCTTTGTTTTAACCTTCCCCAGTGCTCTTTCTAGCCCTCCTGAAGATACAGACATCTGCTCATAGGCGGAAAATACCTACTGATTTGTTATGCAAAGTTCTCAACAGGGATGCAGCTGCTCATGTGACCCCGGTTTGGGGTTTCAGAATAAGGCAGCCTGCATCCAACTCTATTAAAGCAAATTAGGAACATTTCAAAGTTCCCTCTGCAAATTAATATATACCATGTTGTTGTTCTTGTTACTTTTGTATCCAGGGTTGACCAAAACACCAGCCCTCCTAAATGTCACTTCAAGCTGCTTGGCTCCTCTGCTTTGCTGGGGAGATTTTGCCACACCCCTCTGCTTCTCATAGCAAGCCACTCCTCCTTCCTTTGATGTTAGCAGCAGTGGCCTTTGCCCAGGCCCGTGCATCCCTGTCTTCTAGCCACAAACCTCCCTCCCACAGGTTGTTTCCTGGCTACTCTTCCTCTATTCCGTGTTCTTTGTGGCTTTCTTATATCAGCCCAGGCTTCCTAGGTCTGGCATCCTGCTCCGAGGCAGGCTGACCATTTTTTGTCCTTTCCAAATATCTTTTTTCATATAAAATTGAGCATAGAGAGAATGATGTGTTTCTAGAGTCCGTGTCACCTACAGCAGCATTGTTCTCCGCTGTGCTTTCCCTCCACGGTATAGCAGCTTCTTTGCTTGTATGTAATTTGCAGGACCAAGGAATGTTCCATCTGCTTTTGAGGAAATACTCCTTTAGATTAATGAATCAGGAACTGTACCCAACCTGAATGCTTGCTGTTCCTTCCCTCAGTGACTAAGCCTGACTAATTTGAAATCTTTGGGCTTAAAAGCTCAAAAGAGGGTCTTAGACATCAACTTTTGTAAATCATTCACCTGGAAGTTCAGATCCGAGAGGCTGAGCATGGTTGGAGAGATTTGTTCAGGTTTACAGACTAGAGAAAGGATAACATCTAAGGCTGGGGCAAAAGCTGCTGACCACAGACAAGCCCATTATTAACCTCACCCCATTCTATGTCAAGCAGACCTTGGCTTTTCTTCTCACCCTTCTAGGTGTTATCTGGAGTGTGTGTGTGTGTGTGTGTGTGTGTGTGTGTGTGTGTGTGTGTGTGTGTGTGTGTGTGTGTAAGAGAGACAGACAGGCAGGCAGGCAAACAGACAAGAGACACAGAGAGAAACAGGTATCCGTGTAGCACTGGCTTGCCTTGAGGTTACTCTGGAGCCAAGGTTTTCTTCAACTTCACACATTGTGTTCAGGTCTCCCTGAGGACAGTTCACCACCAAGTCCAACTTTCCAGCTTGTTTCTTGGTGGACTTGGGACGACTACTAACCTGACTTCTCAAAGCTGTTCGTGGCCTAGCTGCCGTAACGCGGCTTCCTTTATTCTCCAGAAAGCAGTCTCTCTTCTAGAGTATCTTACCAAAGGTGAACCAGAAGTCCTGTCAGAGCCAGGATTCATTCATTGGAAATGCATAGGCCTGGCACCAAAAATAGACTTTTGAACTAACCAAATTTAGATTATCCTGTGTTTTTATGGAAGGGGAGTAGGTCATTAAGTCAAGTGAGAAACAGCAGCTGCTTCAAATTATGAGATTCTTTTAATGAAACAAAAAGTATTGGCTTCACAAAGTGGTGAAGCATTGTAATGACCTCCTTGATGGTCAGTTTCTCTGTTAGAGCAGGTCTGGGCTGCCCACGTTTCCTGTGCAGGTCTAATGCTCTACACCCAAACTATGAAAAGTTGTCTTTCCCTTGATCCGCTGCTTTTTCTTCTTTTTCTTTTTTTCCCCTTTTCACACGGTTTCTCAGCGTCACCAGCCCTGGCTGTCCTGGACTGACTTTGTAGACCAGGCTGCCTCACATAAAGTTCTACCTGCCTATGCCTCCCTTGTGCTGGGATTAAAAGCTTTTTAGGTGACACATGGGAAAGAGGGCTTTGCATCCCTTTGAATTTTTTTAAAAATTATTTATTTACTTTGCATTTGGATCATAACTCCCCCTCTCTCGTCCTCTCCTCTCAGTTTTTCCCTCTCACCCCCCCCCCACTCCCTTTCTCCTCAGAAAAGGGAGGCCTCACCTGGTATTAACCAGCCTTGACTTATCAAGTTGCAGTAGACTAGGCACATCTGTTGCAGCCCAGTTAGGGGAAAGGGATGCAAAGGCAGATAATGTCGGCAGAGACAGCCCTGCTCTACTTCAGGAGTCCCACATGAAGACTGAGCTGTATGCTCTTATATATGTGCAGAGAGCCTAGGTCCATCCATACATGCTCTCTGGTTTGCAGTTCAGGCTTCATGAGCCCCCATGGGACCAGGTTAGTTGGTTCTGTAGGTTTTCTTGTGATGTCCTTGACCTCTCTGGTTTCTTCGCTCCTTCCTTTCCCTCTTCTGCAGGATTCCCCGAGCTCCTCTTAATGTTTAGCTGTGGCTCTCTGCATCTGTTTCCATCACTTGCTAGATGAAGGCTCTCCAGTGACAGTGATGTTAGGCTCATGTCTACAAGTATAACAGAGTATCATCAATGTGTCAGAAGTGGGCTCCTCTTCATGACATGGGTCTCAGGCTGGGCCAGTGATTGGTTGGCCCTTCCCCCAAATTCTGCGCCATCTTTTACTCCTGCATATCTTGTAGGCGGGACAAATTGTGGGTCTAAGGTTTTGTGGCTGGATTGGTATCACAATCACTCCATTAGAAGTCTTGCCCAGTTACAGGAAATGGATGATTCAGGTCCCTTATCCCTATGGCTAGCATTGTTAGCTAGGGTCAACCTCATAGATTTCTGGGAGTTTCCATTGTCCTAGGTTTCTACCTCTTTCCGGAGATGCTCCGCCCCTGACCCCCAATTCAGTTGAGTTCCCCATACTCTCTCCTTTATTCCCTGCCCCACCACATCCCACCCATTCCCATCCCACCCCTCCCCCACCCACCCTCCTTTTGGTTTTGAAATGGGGGTCATCACATGGCCTTAATGACTTGTTTTATAGGTATGCACTTCTACACTCGCTTAAATTTTAGTCATTGCATAATATTATCTTCGTTGATTTTTAAAAAAGATTTGTGGGCTGGAGAGTTGGTTCAGTGGTTAAGAGCACTCTTCCAGGGGTCCTGAGTTCAATTCCCAGCAACCACATGGTGGCTCACAACCATCTGTAATGGAATCTGATGCCCTCTTCTGGTGTGTCTGAAGAGCTATAGTGTACTCATAAAATAAATAAATCTCTATTAAAAAAAAAAGATTTGTAAGGTCAAAGGCTTCAGAACTAATGAGTGTTGTTTTGGTCACAGTAAACCAATCAAGGTCAGTTTAAAACCAACCTACAGGAAATAGCTAAATGAGCAATATTTCAGCCAGAGCAGGGTTAGGGCCACAGTGGTGAGCCTAGCTTGGGAATGCACAGTTAATCCCATGGATTAGCCCTTAGGAAAAAGTCTAAGCTGGGGCTCATGAAAGGTGTAATTATTAGAGATTGTATACAGCTGAAAAGAATGAATCATTTTGTTGCCAAAATCTCGTCTAATTCCCTTTGAAGAGTTCTCAAGGCTTCAGCATCTTATTCCCCACAAGAAGATGCATTGATAGAGTCGCTTTTTGTAGATATATTTCCTTGCGGCCTCTCTTAACAGAAGGTGTGAATTTCCAGGGCTTCATTTAAACCTCTGAACAAGTAGCACCGAGCCACGCTATATTCTGACAGCATGAACAATGTTCTGGAGTCGTTTGCTAGGTCCACACATTTACTTAGCTTTGTCAATGGTGTATTTTTTCACCCTTTCCTTTTCCTGTGACATCAGAGGTTATGGTTTGTCTGGTCATTTTCACCCTTTGAACCCATTATTTCTCATTTACCCTTAATAGAGAAAGAACTGCCAAATACAGCCCTAGAGAGCAAGAAGTCAAGACACATTCACAATGGAAAATTGCTATAGCATGTCTGGACATTAATGTGTGTTTCTCATGGAACACTACCCCATGTGATCAGAGCTGGATGCCTGCATTTAAGATGAGCATAGACCTGTCTTGCACTTACTTCGAAGCACAGACATTGATTACAATATTCTAAAGATTGTTGGCACCATGTAGTTGTGGGTGAAGGAACATTCTAGATGCATCTCTACAAAGTAGATAACATTTTTTTGCTTTCCTTTAAAAGCAGATCTAAAAATATATTTCCTAGCAGCTGTTTAACTGCAAAACAAGAAGGGAAAAAGATCTGCCCCACTGCAGAGTAATTTGCTCAACCAGATATCTACTGGGTCAGACCTCATCGCTTCAGAAATCTGCTGAAGATTTCACTGTGTATATTTAGACCAAGGAGCCTAATAGGTTGTGATCTAAGAGAACCTTTGTATTATCATAAAAATGAGAAATGTGACAGTATTGGCAACCAAAGCTATAATTATGTTAATGTAGCCATTTTAAGACTGAAATACATTTTTTAAAGATGTTTCTGTATTTTTATTATGTATAACAATGATCTGAAAAAATGTAGAAAAATGCTAGCAAGTTTCTATTCTGTATCACCTTGTGTCTAGGGCATAAAAATGAGTCAAATATGCAATTGTGAGTCACAATTTTTATTAAAAGATACATACTCATATGTATAAATGTGTCTTTGTAATATAACTGACCTCATGAAAATTTCGGTTTCCACAATGCTGTGGACTGAACCCAGGCTCTTGTACAGCCAGGAGATTGCTTTTCCAGGTAGCTAGCTCACCGGCTGCTTCACATTTTATTTTGAGACAAAGTTGCCCAGACTGAACTTTGTAGCACAGGAAGACTTTCAGTCTTCTGCCTCAGCCCCCTGAGTAGCTGGTATCACAAACTGTTGCCACCTGTCTCCGCCAAATATATCCTTATGTATTAAGTATACATACAGTGAGTATATGTGCAAAGCCAACTTAATCATAGGTGTCCAGTAATAAAACATGCCTATTTTCTTTGGATCTATATTTTTTGTATATAAATATAAAATAGTTAATGTACAAATGGTATGCTATATCATTTGCACTGAACAGTAAGCCTCATCATGGCATTATTACACATGTCTACAGTAAACTTTAATTACTCTCCAAGGTTTAATTTTGAGCAATAGTAAGATAGCTTTTTGGTCAAAGATTGTACAGCAATACCCAGATGTCTGTTACCAATGTCAATATATGACAGGCCAAGATGGATTGAGAATACCTAAGCAAATTCTGAGAATATACAAATTACGTTGAACTAATTGGCACAGCCATCCTTACCAACACTGGGAAGCAGATAGCCAACGGTGTGTGTGTTAGTTTCTCTACTGTGACAGATATCTAAAGAAACGGAAGAGAGGATTTAACCTGGTCATAGTTTCAGAGATTTTGATCCATGGTCAGATGACTCTGTTGTTTCTGGGCTTGATTTAATGAAGGACATTCAGCCAGAAGCTGTGGTAGAGGAGAGCTGTTCACTTCCTGGAAGTAAAGTGTAAAGCCGGTAACAGTGGAGGAAGAGGTTCAGGAA
Organism: Micromys minutus; assembly: GCF_963924665.1. NCBI lineage: Eukaryota > Metazoa > Chordata > Mammalia > Rodentia > Muridae > Micromys > Micromys minutus. The sequence continues at coordinate 42,005,649 of NC_137975.1, read as the reverse complement.
GATCCATAGCCATCAAGGACACGCCCCTAGCAACTAACCTAAGATGCATGCCTTTGAAGGTATCCACCCCTCCCAACAATGCCATTAGATTTTACACCCACCAATGGATAAATCAAAATGCACTGAGAGAGGTAGAGTCCTCGTGTTCCATTCTGTCTCAGTGATTCTGTCCACCAACTTGACCACACCTTCAACACATGGACCTTGGCTGGTAAGATAGGAAGGCACAGAGAGGACCCAAAGCAGAACTGTAGATCATTACTTATGTACTAATAACTTACTAGAAATTATTGAGGTTTGAGTTATGCAGGTTGAAAATGAATATAGAGTATGTGGTGGTTTGAATGAGAAATGTCCCATATATACTTATGGAAATACTTGGTCCCCGCTCGGTGGCACTGTTTGGGGAGGTTCAGGAGGTGTGGTCACACTGAAGGCAGTATGTCATTGGGGTAGGCTATGAGAGTATAAAGTTTCTCACTCCTTTTAGTTGATTTTCTCTGTTTCATGCATGCTGTTAAAAAATGTAGTTTCTCAGCTTCTTGTTCCTGCTGACATGCCTACTGTGTGCTATTGTGCTGCCCTGCCATCATAGATTCTTAGCCATTTGGAACCATAAGCCAAAATAAACTTTCTCCCTTAAGTTGCCATTGGTCATGATGTTTAGCACAGCCACAAAGTCTTTTACACAGCATGGTCTAGATTATCAGAACATCCATTAATTTCAGAATGGGAGTAAGGAAGAAAAATCTTCTCTTTTTTTAAGTAATAAGTTCTCCATGAACACACACACACACACTTATACCAGGGTGTACATATACCAGAATACACCTCAGGAAAGGTAGTTCTTTTCTTCTACCATGTAAATCTCCAGGATTGAACTCAGGCGTTCAGTCCTGTCTGTAAGCACCTTTACCTGACCTAAGCAAGAGTATTTTCTCACATCTTCTTAAATGTAAATAAGTGTAAGTCCATGGCATATACTTGAACTATTATGATGGTTCTCAACCTTCCTAATGCTGTTCTTCATTAATACAGTTCTTCATGGTGTGGTGACCTTTAACAACAACATTATTCTCTTGATACTTCATAAGAATCATTTTGCCACTGTTGTGAATCATAATGTAACTCTCTGATGATATACAACCCCAAAGGGATTGTGACTCCTAGGTTGAGAATCACTGTACTACACAAAGCTATACATTTTCTACATTCAAATTGTCATTCATTTATGAGTTCTTTTGTTTTGCCAATGGAGTGTACCATTTTCTTCATCCTCCTGTGGATATATTCAAGTAGATATTATCCATTTTATTCACTTTGTCTTGCCTCACAATTCAGTGAGGAACCCATGAATATTTGTTGATGGTATTAAAAATTATTTTCATGCATTTTGTACCCCAGATACTATAGCAGTGATTTAATACATCTAATAGTGATAGCCTCAGAAGAGGAATCATTCTGGAGGCCTTTCTGGAGTAACTTAGCAACACAATTAGAGACTCAGGGAAACTCACTGTTGAGGCCACTGTGATGTTTGGGAAAATATAAGAAATTCCTAAGAGAAACCAGGTCTATTTAGCTATAACTCAGGGCTCTCCTTCCACATTCTGCCTCCTTATTGAGCAGCATGATGGGGAGGGACAACAATTGCTTAAGTTGATTAAACTCTTAAAAAAAATTGAAAAGGGAATGTTAGGGAACTAATCACATATGTCAATATACCAGAAAAGAGATCATCAACATAGAGCTAATGTCTCAGCATCCTGATTTTGAGAAACTCCATCTATTTGTTGACTTATGTGTTCCTATCCTTCCTGGCAGAAATTACTCAATGTTAATTTTCAGTAAAGGGAAGAAATTTAAGTGAAAAAATATATATGTGTGTATGCATGTATATATGTGAGTGTGCATGCACACATTGAAAAGAGAGAAAGACTGAATGTTGGTTTGAGCAGTGGGAGAATAAATGTTATTTTGGTTCATCCTGGAGTTTGTTCATCTTTGAATTGAATGAGTTGTTCTTAGTGCTAGTTAGGGAGGGACTTTGAAAAGTGCTCCCTAGATCATTAAGCCTTAGCTTCATGTGCCTTACTATATATGGGTCTAGATTCTTTTTAGGGGACAGAAATGGCAAGAACACCTAGACAATATCTTCCTCCTTCCCTCATGTGGCCATTTCTTCAGGTACTTGCTGAGCTGCTAACTTTGCATTTGGTTTCTTATGACTTTCTTGGTTACAGAATACAGAGCTTCACCTAGGAGTGTCACACACACACACACACACACACACACACACACACACACACACACACACGTCTGGCCGCATACTCTTGGAACATCAAGAAGCAATTCTCATGAACAGTGGTGGGGACTTTTTCTATCAGGGTCAGCCTGGTTGAGAAGGGATGATGATATCTGGTTCAACTTCTACATCTGCTGGAGGAGGGCGAGGCACAGCAGGGCCAGGCAAGGCACGGGTAGAGATGCTGCCAAGCCTAGCCTCAGGGCATGCGTGACTCCCAAACTGGTTGTCTTTGAGGCTGTCATTTATCCAAATAAGGCAAGGCAGTGGTTTTGCAGACCAGCTCAGATTTCTGAGCCATGCTCACTGGCTGGCTAACTTGATATTTGAACTGAAAACACAAAGGTATGCCTTTGAAATGGAACATATTTGTGGGGTTCATGGACATCCTGGGGTCATTGTTTCAAAGAACTTCCCCTGCATTTTTAGATGATGTGGATAAGGTCTGGTTTGCTTTACCCTTCTCTTCTGGCTCTTGGAACAGGCAGCAGAGATGACTTTGTTCAGATATCTCTGGACTTGATTTTGCACCAAAGTTATACTCAACCTCGGAGCCTTCTAGGTGAGAAGCATACACTGATTTCTGGATGCTGGATTCCACAACTGCTCAGGGACCTCATAGATTCTGGGCCTGGCATTTGCCTTTGGAAGAAACACTTGAAGTTTTGGGTCAGTTTATTCATCTAGAACATGGAACATGGAAATAACAGTCATGATAGGAATAATTAGAGATTCAACAGGAAAAGTCTGGAAAACAATTGTCCAATAGGAAATCTCTAAAAACATTACTTTCTTTTCCTATGTCCTATCTCTCCTGGCAATAATGTATTTATTATTTATTATTTGATATTCTTTATTATTACTAATAGAGAAATCATAGGTGATTATGATTGTTTCCCAAAGCTTAATATCAAGAGGCTCACAGTCAGAGGACTCTGAGAGCGTTTCTCTAGTGTACTCATTTAAGTGGCTCTGCCTGCATCCTAATTTGCCTCCTTCCCTTCTCAAAGGTGAGGACTGTGTCCTGTTTTGTTTTAGACAGAGTCTCACTATGTGGCTGTGGCTGTCCTGGAACTCATTATGTAGATCAGATTGTCCTTGACTTAAAGAAATCTGTCTGCCTGTCCATTGAGGATTATGTTTTAATAGATTTCTTCTCCAACATCCATTATAACCCTGGATTTACCACAGATTGTAGCTATAAACGTTCCATGCAGTCACAGAATCATGTTTTTGGAAGGGGCATTACAGGAAATCTTATGTTAATTCCTGACTAGAATATAGATTCAGTGATCCATTCAAAAATGATGATGGTTGCTTGCCATCCACCATTCTACAGTGATTTTGAAACTTTTATTATTATTATTATTATTATTATTATTATTATTATTATTATTATTATTATTATTATTATTATTGGGAGTATACACAGTAAAGTGTGCACCTGCATACAGGCATGCGCATGATATGGTCCATGGGTGGAGATCAGAGGGTAACTTCTAGGAGTTGCTTTCCTCCTTCTACTATAAGTTCCAGGGAGTGAACTCGGGCTCTCAGGCTTATGGGTCAAGTGTTTCTGCCTGCTGAGACATCTTGCCTGCCTGTCTACTCTGAATTTTGAGAGACACACTTAGAGGTCATTCAGGAGTAATAATCTGGTCCAAATACTTCATAGGTGTTCTGTCTTGGGCTCCAACTAAAGCCAAAGAACACAGATGGGGTTTCAAGGGCATATTCATTACAAATACAAAATTAAAAATGTCTTTGAAAGAACTGAGAAATGTCTTTTTCAGTTGTAACACAAGCATAGTCCTACTATGGATGTTCCTCCTACCATGGGTGCTCCTTCTACCATGGGTGCTCCTCCTACCATGGGTGCTCCTTCTACCTTGAATGTTCTTCCTACCATGGATGTTCCTCCTACCATGGGTGCTCCTTCTACCAAGGGTGCTCCTCCTACCATGGGTGCTCCTTCTACCATGGGTGCTCCTTCTACCATGGGTGCTCCTTCTACCTTGAATGTTCTTCCTACCATGGGTGATCCTCCTACCATGGGTGCTCCTCCTACCATGGATGCCCAATGCAGTGTCTGACACTGGAAGCTACTGTTAAGAACAGAGAAGGAGACTCTTCAAAACCAGGAGTAATTGCTACTAGGGCTGCTTTGTTACGAAACTCTCTTGTTTCACATTTATTAGCTGGGAGTTTGGAATTGGAGACTTATCAATTATTATTCCCCATTGTTCTTTCTAGGGGCTTGCCTCTTATCCAATCCTTTCTTCTCCTAACACATTATCATCCATTATGGATAAAATGATTGCACAGCAAAGCACCCACAGTAGACTGTTTAAAATGGGCTCTGATGCAGCTCACCTTATGTTATGTTTGTTCTGCTAAGCAGTAATGGAACCAGCATGAATCCCTCAAGGACAAGGGGTGGGGCTGCTAAGTGACGATTTGGTTTCCAGGTTCTGTCAGTCATCCATCTAACTACCATCATTTTTCTCTAATGGGCCCTGAAAACTCTGTCTCTATAATCTACAGTTGTAGTGATTATAGTTCTATATAAATCATTATGAACTCATCTGTAAGTTTAGATTTGCCATGTCATCAAGCCGAAATATGCACATCTTAGTTCTCACATTGTGGCAATCAGTCATCCTAAAGCTTTTTGCTATGGTATCAAAATTCCCTCGATCATAGTGTAGGGTCCAGAGAAGGGACCTGTACCTGTCACTGGTTAACTCTGAGCAATAGGGACCTTCAAGCACCACCATTAGCATAACTAGAGTTGTTATGTTCAGAGAGTTTAATCAGAAACATCCCAGATATTTTAGTACATAAATAATCTGGTTTCTCTGTATAGACGTGTGTGTGTGTGTGTGTGTGTGTGTGTGTGTGTGTGTGTGTGTGTGTGTATCCATATATAATATTTGTGTCCAGTTTCTCTTCTCATGATTTCATCCCCCTAAGGTCAATCTAAGTTTATCTAAAAACTAATGAATAGAAATTCAAGAAATTAACAGTTCGTAAGAGTTTTAAGTAGCTTTTATTACATCTGATAATTATAATTACCCCAGTGGTGTGATTGTTATTGATCGCTTTGGAGCATGTGTAAAGGACAGTGTGGCATGTATATGTCCTGTACTCTCTGCAGGTTTAGGCATCTAGTTAGGGTATTGGAACTTATTCCTTCCAGATGAGTGTTACTAAGGTACTACTAGTTACTATACGCCACAAACATGCTGCAAATTATATACTTGCTACATGATGCTGGCAAGCTGCTTATATGTCACTCCCTAGCTATGCAGGACAGTGGTACGTACGTGCCCTCTGTGTCCAGAATATAAAATCATAACTGAAAGCACTCTGTATAGTGCAAAACTGCTAACTGATTTCCATATACATCTGCTCAAGAGCACGTTTAAAAATTTTTTTTACAATAAAAGCATTATAAGTTAAAATGCAATATATTCTACATTTAAGATGTGTGATGATAATTAAATAGGCATTCCAATAGCTGTTATTCAAAGGAAATCGTGTGAGCCACTGAACTGAGCACATAGGTCTTATACCAGCAGTGAATCTAGAAGTTCTAAAAGGGATTCAAGAATAAAAGAACTTTGTCTATTCAGAAGCATGGGTGGATTCACTAAAGTGGAAAAGAAGTTGTTTGTTCCATCTGTTGCAAATGCTTGTAAGAAGATATGATTTACTAACTGTGCCTATTGAAAATACAGAAGGAGTTGTCCTTGGCTCATGATAACATGGGAAACAGCCCAGTAGATCAAGTGCCCATGAAAGAGGGGAGTTTTCCTTTTATCTACCCTTCAGCTCTGCCCTGTCACTGATTATGACTTGGAAATTAGATGATCTACTTAACATTATGTTTTTATTCTGCCCCTGCCCCTGCCTAGTGCTAGGCACAAAGCTCTCTACCAATCTAGTGGAATATGCCTCAACTAGAGTTCTTCATGTCAACCTATTTCTGGGAATAACACTCATGTTAAATATAGTCATAAACTAACCGCTGACTGGATCATCTCTTTACTGAGAATCCAATAATTTTGGCAACAGCCTGTCTGTCTCGTGTCTGGGAGACGGTCCATTTATGAGCAAATTAAACATTAATAAATTAATAAGACCTTACAAATGACCATCCTTGCAATTTTAACAGTATAAACAAAGTGAATTTGAAATTCTTCCAGCATAATAATTATTTCCTTTTATGATACCACTTTTATGTCTATAAGCACATGAGTTTCTTCTTGCATACATATTCCTTAAATTGACAATGAATGAGAAAGAGAAATTAGGAATAAATTTTACAATACCATTGGCCTTCCCAGAGAATAAACATTATTTCCTATGGAGATAACACTGGATATTTACTGGCAAGGCCTTTCTTAATGCTAACCCAAAAGAAATAAGTTGATTCCACCTCACTTGGCCATCCATCAAAAACAGAGGGAGAAATGCGTAGCCATCTGACAAAAGCTGTTTGCCTCAAGGTCAACAAAACTGGGACAGCCTCGTGGTCCAACTGGAGTACAGATGCCACCACTTGACTGTACTTGGACTAGTGGGATGAGTTAAGCCATCTTCTGAAGAGGGCAACCCACTCAGTGGGCCTATGTACTACAAACATGTGGTGCCCGAAATGGACAGTTCATTAGCCACTTCTTTAGAGCCTTGGATAGCAAACCCCTCTTCCCTCTCCAATCAACTTTCTGCTTAATAGAGAGCATTCACCACAGGATTGTGAATGACTGCCCCAGTAATGATGAAGCAGTGTATTGTGCAGAAGAGAGGGCCCTGGAGCACCTTGAACATGGAAAGAGATGTTTCTGGGGTGACAGAAGGAAGGAGACCAGACTGCCTCCTACATGACACCACCGACTCACATGGTTAGCAGGGTCACCAGAAGCCACCACCTCTAAGGTAGCTGTTATGAAATAATATGTTGATTATGGCATGCTTCACTCAACCATAGAGCACCGAGAGTGTGTCACTTCTCTTCTGGGAGTAGGAATGACATGGCCCCTACCACTCCAAGGACAGCCCCTTGGAACAAGAAGACATTAGGGACGTCACTCAAAGAGCAGTGCGGTGCCCTATGCCATTAAACACAAACATTAGAGGTGTGGTGGGGCTGGATGTGGCTTTCACAGACAACAAAGGCCAACCTCTATACTCCCCCTTCCCGGAAAGTCCTCTTTGTGACCCAATGAAACCTACCAGATGCCTGGGACCCAAGCTTGTGTTTCCCGTAGCCTGGTAAGAGATAACAGATCTGTGCTGATTAGATTAAAAAATCAAAATAAGGGTTTTCAAATCCCTTCTCCTCTTTCCCAACCTCTTAGGTGGCATCTTTTACAGCCATGTCATCAAAATATAGTTTCTAATGGGACATCTTGGGAAGGCAGTGGTGTCAGGGAGACCACTTTCCCCCCTCCTTTAATAACCACAAGCAGTTGGTGGTGGTAAACAGCTCTTGGTGAGCTTGCAATATTGACTTCAGAGACGTCACAGAATTCTTTTGGTCGAAAGAAGAACCTCTGAGAGTCTGAACATGTTTTGTTCCGTTGTGCTGCATTTTTCTTTAAATGTCCAGGCAGCCATGAGTGTGGTATTGGGGTGTGGTTTAAGACCAGCCAGTGACTGAGGTTCCTTGTTGCAGGATTCCCAAATGGGTATTGTATTGTCCCTGGAGTCACCGAGAGAGCCTCTCTGTGAGCCAAGGGAAGCCTCGGCTTTTACCTGGTTCACCACACCTGTTCTCCAGCAAGCCACTTGTGTAGACACAAGCCCTCTTGCCCCTGTCTCCCAGGAAGAGCAGGCTGTTTTGTACAGTCCCCAGAGGGCCTCTGGAGAACCCTGGGCTTTCTCTTCCTCGTGCCTAGGGTGGGGCAGCCAGGACGTGTTTGCCTTTCTCAGACCTCCGCTGGCAGCAGCTGCGGCTTGCCTTCTCTTTTCTCTCCTCATTTCAGCTTGGCTTTCCAGAATAGCTGTTGCTAGCCCTGCTCTGAAGAGGACATAGAGCTTGGCCTGGTTACAAAACTGCCTGGTTAATTAGTAAACAAGCTCTTTTTTCCCTCAGGTATCAGACTTGGGGAAGAGACTAAGTTACCTTTCCTTGCTAATAAACCAGACTTCAAAAGTCTAGCAGAAGATGAAGTTTGGGTTCTCTGTCTCTGTCTCCCTCCCTCTCTTCCTTCCTTCCTCCCTTCCTCCTTCCTTCCTTCTCTCTCTGTCTTTCTCTCCCATATAACAGTAAACTTCCCCCAAAGAGTTGGAACCAGGGGTAATTGGCACCCTGAGTTTTCTGATGGTTTCACTCCTCAGTGGCTGACTGTTGGATCTGTTTTAAGGATCCTCTTTGCCTTAAGTAAAATCTATTTGCTAATATAGCTTCTGTTGTTAACCCATCTACCGGGGCTCTCAGCAACTGAGCTCCTTCCTTACTCTCCGTTGCCCTGTAAGCAATTGTTGAAGGATTGAGTCACCCACGCAGTAGCCTGTGGTTGGATGTGGGCTGAGGTTATTCAGTGACTAATTTCCAAGGGGAGGAGAAATTGGCTTATCATTGAGAGAGCTACTTTTTATCCACGCCTGCGGCAGCTTCGCTCTGAAGACAAACCAGGATCATTTTAGTATCTGAGTACCCTTGTGACGATTTGGACTCTGAGAAGGGAGTGTCAGCATCGGCCATGTGAGGGCCTGGGGATTCAGATGAGGCTCTCAAACAAAGGAGTCCCTTAGCCCCAGGCAGAACCAATGGGCTTGTTCACAGCAGCAATTCCACAGGTGGTTCCCTCAGACAAAAAGTAAGTGGCTTTAATTCTTTGAGGTTGAAAACAGCTCTCCAGAAGATTTTCTGTTTTCACTTTTCTGTTTTCTCAGGTTACTTCAGTATGTGGTCCGATGGAGGAGCCACGTACAGATCCTAAACTTGGAAGGGTGGGGCTTGAAATAGAGTAAACTGAACATAATATTCCCTCCCCACAAAGCATGTCTGTATGTGTTCTACGTGCTTTCGAAAGGGACTGGATCACTTGAATGTTTCCACAAAAGATGTTAAATGAAGTTTTTGTTTTTGTTTTTGTTTTTTTTTTTTTTTGTTTTTTTTTTTTTTGTTTTGTTTTTTTATGCTAGATTTTCTTTTCTGGAAACAGTTTTAAATCATCCTTCTTGTCTTATTTTCAAGAAATTTCCAACTGAGGGATTCTTGCCTTGCCTTAGAATTCTGGGGGAAATGAAATACAACTATATGTATAGCTGCCTAATCCAAATGTAATTTTTACTGACCTTCACTCCAGTGTTTTCTAGTTTGATGAAGAATGGGGCAGCTTATTGAACTGGGTGTTTTGAGGAAGAACAGCAGCGTGCAAACCAGGGCCACCTTGGTGATGAGCCTGTGTAAAAACCTCCCTGTTTACCATCACCAGAAGGACTCAAACAGCCAAGATACAATAGGGATTTGGGTAATAGTTAAAAGAGGCAAAGTCTTACAAAGCAAACGTATGAGGGAGAATAGCCTGGCTGACAAATTGCAGAGTATTGAACATTGTTTGTGCCTGAGCCTATGCAGACAAATGCTTGATGGGAATTCTGATAAGAGAGTAAAAGATATTTACTTTGTGTGTGTAGGTCCTCTTTTTATTTTTGGAAGATGAAGAGCTGAAGTTTACATAAAGATACCAATGTTAAATTTTCGGCCGAGGACGCTGCAGTGACGCACATAACTACTTCTAATTTAGCAAGAGGAACGAGAAAAGTCAAGGCTCAAATGGCCAACCGCAGTGCTGTGTACATGTGTGTCTTGCCTGTGTTATTACGGAATGTTAGTCTAATTTTCCCCTAGGCGGACCATGGGTATTAGTATAAGAACAGCTCATACATATTTAATGTCAGGTCTTTGTCAGTAAGACGATTAAAAACCACAACCTAACAAAACTGTAGATGCCTGAAACTAGAAGTTACAGCCATAAGGAGGGCACTGCCTTGAGCAGCAAAGATTGTTCTAAATTACAAACTATTAATGCTTAGTTTCTCAGCAGCCAATCAAACAAGCATCTTGTGAGGTCATTAAAAACTAGCTTTTACAAATTAGCGTGAGGTTCTTTCCTCATTTCCCAAGCCTTCCACTGTATCCTAAGTGATGTACTTTCACCTGGACTCAAGCAGTATAAACTGGAGTTATCTCATATTAAGGGTTTGTTCTTGTAGATCTAAACTCCACGTTTCCCTTGGGCTTAATGGGACTAGCATGTCATTCTCCCGTGGGGCTCTATCTAGAGCGGAGGATGAAATGATCGGGAGCTTTTTAAAGCCCAGTCTTGGGAAATCACACATAGCCTGGCAAAGCAACATGAGTATTTTGCCAGAGGCTTCTAACTTCTACGACACTGGTATTGATGGAGACATTCAACCTCAGATTAACTGTTCTGTCATAATTGAATGTTCAGTGGCTAACTCAATAGTTTATTCAGTGGCCCCATTAGACCATGGCAAGATTATTTGGAAGTAGAAAAGACAGGGATGATAGCCAGTGTGGTCAGCAGGTATATGACACTCATGGCTAGAGCGATGACCCATCTTCATTCAAGGAAGTTCTGTACTGATGAGCACCTGGACCAAGACGTTGGTTCTTCAGTTTTTTTTTTACTGACACCCACATTCTTTGTATGAACACATAGCACAGTATATCAGAACTATTCTTAATTGATTTATTCTTTCAGAATATGCCACCAGAAACTTTAATAATTTTTTCTAGTCAGTTTTTGGTATTTTATTTTCAAAGATACATATAAAGTATAACTCTTAACTATGCCTTTTCATATCACAAAACACGTTTTTTTATTTCTTATTTGAATACCTCTGCCGTTTTAAAAGATATATGTTTATGTTTTATTAATGAAGTTAATTTTACATTTTCCTTTCATTAATATGAATTTATTTAACAGTTCTCTGCTGTTTAGATTGTATCCTCTTTTTACTCTCTTAACAGAAAGATGGATATTTCTACTGTGTCCAACTGGGCTGGGATCCCTAAAATCCAGATGTTTCCTAGAGCTAGATAGGAAGGAAAGGAACAGAGCTGACCCTGGTTAAAGCAGCTGCTGGTCCCTAGTGGCTTCTAAACAGTTTGTATCTTGTCAACTTTAGTAATTCCTAACAATAATGGCAACAGAATTTTCCGTTTGTTCATTTGTCTTGGGCAATGGATGATGTTCAGCATACAGTGGCTTGTTTGAGTCGTGAGATCTGAAGAGTTTATCTTGAGAGTCCTTTTAGCTGGTTATTGTATGTTATGATTGTTTGGGGGGCATTTGGTCAGACTTTCAGCTTCTTTAGTCTCTCTCAGATTTCATGATCTAAAAAGCCACGTGCTGAGCATGCCTTTGTTTTTATTGAGCCCCGAACTCTGTAAGACAAACGGGAGAGGCATCTGTAAGGGTTTGTGATGTTTTCTGCAAACTCTGATCCATGGTTGTTCCAACCGTTCTGGAGAACTAATCAGATAAACTACCCAGACAGTGACCTCGGGTGGGGCCATTCTGGTCTGCTGCCCTGCACACCTGAGCCAGCCATGAATGTGTCAGGCGAGCAGAGAGAATTCGTGTGAGCAGGAGTGTCAGGGCACCTGGAATCCAGAACTAGGTATGAAACACAAGAGTCAGGACACTGAGGACTTTGGATATACCACAGTAAGATTTGGAGAAGAGGGAGCAGACGAGCCTAGGGAAGCATGAACTCCATATATATATATATATATATATATATATATATATATATACACACATATATATATATATGTTAAAGAGAAAAGAGGGCAGTGAGACAAACTGTGCTTGTAAGTCAGGAACCTCCTCCCTCTGGGGTCTCTGGAATTACTCATCTTCTTAGGGAATCAAGAGACCAATCAGTGACTACTCAAGAAGCACCCACAAAAGGTTGTACTTGGTGGTTACCTGTTTGTACCTACTCTGCATTATTAATAGGTGATTGTCTATGTAAGATCCATTTTCCTGTCAAGGATGCCACGCTGTCAGATGCTGGGGACAGGATAAGAACCTGTGGAAGACTGGTGGACTCTTGCCCTGCTTTCCCTTCCAGGACATGTGGGGGAAGCTCTCCCCTTCTCAATAAAATAAATAAAACAAAAAGGGATTAGAGAGCTTGTTTGGAACTGCATCCAAATGCCTGGATCTTAGAAAGGACTTGCTAAAGGTTGCTCACTAGACAAATTAATGTGATGATGGTTCAGGCTCCCCCTTCAGAAATGCCATGAATCTCGCAGGTGCACATTCTGGTTCTTCTCCATTTGGGCCTCCTCTCTCCCATGGTCCTGTCACAGCCACCCTCCAACCATTGACACCCCTCTGTCCTCTCTTCAAAGTCAGGATGACAGATCATAGTCTCTGTTTTCCTCTAGGGCCTTGACCAAAACAGTGGTGAATCACATGATCCTATCCTGGGTTTATTTGTATTTTTTTTATTCTGCCCTTGCAAAAGATAATAACACAAACTTATTTGCAAAGCACTAATTTATTTCCTCTCTTGCCTCACGAACTTGATTCTTCTGACTGTTTCTTTTTAAAGATGCACTTCTCAAAGAGCTGTGGGCATCTTTACCTCTTCTTGTCCATACATAGCCGAAGCCCAGATAATTAAGCTACCTGGCCCAATTCTCCAGCTTAGAGTGTCTGCTAGCGGATTCCTGTCACCTCTAATTGTCCCATAGGCAATTCCCTAGAGCCACTAGGACTTTGCGCTGTGCCTCCAGTGTGCTTCAGATTCCTTCTCTCCTGACAGTTCATGTGACATCGCTCTGTCACCTCCTCACTTCCCTAACCCACTGTGTCATCTTCACAGAAGCTCAGATAAAGAGTTGAACTGAACCTCCTTCCACACTTCTCCCAGGGATCCACTTAGCCTTTCTAGCCACGGTCCTACACAGCATTGGCCTGCAAAGGTGGGATGGTGCTTCTTAGATATTTGCCAGGGATAACTGTAGGAAACTGTGCCCACTACAGGTTTTGGAATGCGTGATATTAGGGCCATGTATACATTAGCCTTACATTTATTAAATGGCTTAAGTAGCTGTGATGTCAGTATTTAAACCATTGTTTAATATCTGTGTGGCTGTCATTGGGTATGTGTCTATTTTTTGAGGTTGTTGCAAGAAATTATTGGAGACTTGGGGTTGTGAGATAGGGTTCAGTGGGAGGGTTTGCCTGAGATACGCATCTGTAGGTTTGAACACTAACATGACAAACAAGCAAACAAAATATTTAAGGCTTTAAATGACACGAATTTATTCTTGTATAGTGGTTGGGTTTCTAAAATGAGTTTCATGGACCATTATGAACTATACTTTGGTTGGAGCTCTGAGGGGAAATCCATGTCCTTGTTATATGTAGTTGCTGCCCTTGGCCCCTGTCTTCACCTCCTATGTCAGCCTGGCACCTTCTAGTCTTTCTCTCCAGGACTGTTTCTACCATCACAGTTCTCCAAGGTTGACTTCTTTGTTGCCCCGTTGTCTATGTAAAACCTCGGTGATTGCAATGAGCCCACTTGGATAATATCATTCACCTCAGGACCCATGACCTGTAAAGTCTTTTTTGCCAATAAGGGGACATAGTCTCAGGTTCCATTCCCCTAGTGTGAGTGTGTGGTAAGAGGGTGAGATACATAGCCAGACTTCCCTATTAAGGAATTCACCTTGTCACACATTCACCCATAAAAACATGAATATCTAAGTATGTTTTCTGACTCCTTGCTTTATTTCTAGATGCAGAGAGAAATTGTTTATGCAAGAGGAGATGGCCTTGTCGCCCCCCGCCCAGGATCCACGGCTCACCCGCCTCATGTAATTCCAAACTCCCCACCATCCACTCCGGTGCCCCATTCCTTACCTCCCTCTCCATCCAGAATTCCTTACGGGGGCAGCCGTCCCATGGCTATTCCTGGCAATGCCACCATCCCCAGGGACAGACTCTCGAGCCTGCCAGTCTCCAGATCCATCTCCCCAAGCCCCAGTGCCATTTTGGAAAGAAGAGATGTCAAGCCGGATGAGGATGTGAGCAGCAAAAACCTGGTTCTGTTCAGAAATGAGGGTTTCTATGCCGACCCTTACCTCTATCACGAGGGACGAATGAGTATAGCCTCGTCTCATGGTGGCCACCCTTTGGATGTCCCAGATCATGTCATTGCTTATCACCGCACGGCGATCCGCTCAGCAAGTGCTTACTGTAACCCTTCCTTGCAAGCAGAAATGCATATGGAACAGTCATTATACAGACAAAAGTCAAGGAAATACCCTGACAGCCATTTGCCTACCTTGGGCTCCAAAACACCCCCAGCCTCTCCACACCGGGTGGGTGACTTAAGAATGCTAGACATGCACCCGCATCTTAGCACACATGGGCCCCCTCACACCCTGCAGCCAGACCGGGCCTCCCCTAGTCGCCAGTCCTTTAAAAAAGAATCCGGCACCCTGGTGTACATCGAAAAGCCACGAAACACTCCAGGATTATCCAGCCTTGTAGACCTGGGGCCTCCTCTAGTTGAGAAGCAAGTTTTTGCTTACAGCACTGCTACGATCCCCAAAGACAGAGAAACCAGGTAAGACAGTGGGGTGGCTGAGAATGGTCTGTTCTGGTGCATTGCTGAAAGCTGCTTTATAGGAACTAAGCCAGGAAACACAATTCTGAGTATGAGGGAAGCTACCTTCCCCTGCAGAGATCCTGAATGAGTAAGGTCAGGGGAATAGGGTCTACTAGTGACCATGTGAAAGGAGACAGGAGTACCACAAAGGCCACCAGCCCTACCTGTCTCTAGACTCTGGTGCTCACAGAATTATCATTAAGGACGCTTGGGATTGTATTGGAAGAAAACAGTGATTAATGGAAACCACAAAGAAAACAGATGGAGGAGTCATAATAATTCCTGCCACGGGAAATGAGTACTGGCCTAGCTGTTGGCCACAGCCATTTGTGTTTCTGCCTATGCAAAGCACTTTCATTTTCTCATCTGGCTTTGAAAGATAATAAGAATGAGTTTGCATGAACATAGACTGTTTGGGCTTAATACTCATTCAGGAGTGGAGCTGGAGTAGGTAGAGTTTTCGAGTAAATAAAATACTCTGAGATCTATATTAATATCAGTACATATCAGTCTTCAAGTTTTATGTCCTGAATATATCTTGAGAATGCTCCCAAATCTGCAAAGTGATAATTGAAAAAACAAGTTTTGATTGAGGAAAGTTGCCTAGCCTAAATTGATTAAAGGGAATAGAATTAATTATAATCATAAAATTTAGCAGAGAAATTGACTTGGAAGGAACAAACTTACCTCTTTCATGTAGGTTCAGAAAGGATAAAGCATAAGAATCAGAAATTAAGTTACTCAGAACCTGCTTAGGGCCTCTGTTCCACACTAAAACGTGGATTCTCTCATACTATTATATAACCTTCGAAGAAGTCCAAACTTGTGAATGGAATGTGAACTGTCTTCCTAACTTACTGTTTTCACACAAACCAGTCCAAAGCCCTGTCACCTCTGGCAGAAATTTAGCATACGAGGCTGCCCCTGTTTGTTCAGTCATAAGGAATCTCACAGAACAAAGGTTTCAGGAGAATGAAACAGGAAAGAGCATGAACGATTTGAAGTCATGGATGCAAGAACAAATTCTGGCTCTCACAGGGGGAAAAGCAGCAACTGGGTGACTGGCTTGAGGTTGTAGAAGTAAGACAAAAGATGGCGCTTGGAGCTAGTGGTGAGCTAATGGTGAACTAGTAGTGAGCTAGTGGGAAGCTGGTACTGAGCTATGGTAACCCCTCGGTGATTATGAGGACAGATGCTGGTGAGGAAATGGTGCATCAGAGAGAAGATGAGAGCTAGAAGCACAAGGATTTAGTGCAGGAAGTTATTTTACAAAGAAAGAATGCACTTCTGTGATGTAAGACTGAGAATAGGAATCCACCCTTCCCAATTTTCCAGCATGTGACCTCTGCTCCAAGGGAACCTTGAGGGGAGCAGATGACCCAGAGTGTGGTTCACCACTGTCACATGACATTGTTCCCATGCTGGGTTCTGGGTACATTTTCTCAACAGAAGAGTCATTCGATCTATTAAGTTATTTTTCTGTTGCTGTGAAAAAAATACCTTGACCAAAAGCAACTTATAAAACAAAGGTCTTATTTTTGCGTATGGGTCTAGAGGGCTAGATGCCCATCGATGTGAAATAACAAAGGAAAAATTTTATTTTGAACATCCTGCATTGTTGAATTCTTGTTTGTTAATTAACTCATCTCCAGAGATTACAGTTGGGGTGTTTGTGTGTTTGTGGGCTGGTTAGTTGCTGGACTCTTTCCACAGCGCATACACACATACATACATATACACATAAATTCACATGCACATATGTGCACTCCTATATACACCACAGACATATTCACATGTACAACAAACACATATATAAACACAGGCACCCCACAGAAGCACCTGACCACATAGACATAATTGCAGACACACAAGAACACCACAGACGTATTTGCTGAAAACACATACATTCTTGTATCTGTACTGCCCTAATTAGATTTCTATTTCTATGATAAACACCAAGACCAAAAACAACTTGGGAAAGAAAGTTTTTATTTCATCTTACACCCCTAGGTAACAGATAACAGTCCATCACTGAGGAGAGTCAGAACAGAAACTCAAGGCAGGAACTTAAGCAGAGGCTATGGAGGAGTGTTGCTTACTGCCTGCTCGCTCTGCTCCTTATGCTCCCCCAAGACAACTATACACCATCTACGCTTTACACCTCTGCTTATGAAAGGCCTCATATGTCTGGACATAGACATTTGTAATAGCAATGCCTTTGCTGACAGACAGCATGTACCCAGCTGTCATGTACAAGGGCCTCTTTGGAACAAACCCTGTATTAGGTATTATCCATATATCATGTGATAGAACTACCATACATACCAGAACAACCACTAGATACATGCTTGTTCTTCTCCATTTCATAGATGTGGAAACTAAGGAGCAGGGAGACTCCATTGATTCTGTAGGACCACCAGTGCTATGGAATGACTCAGTCTAGTAAAGGGTCAGTAGCTTTTGCCAGGCGTGCGAGTATACACCTGCAATCCCAAGGTCAAGACGGTAGATCGATGTCAAGGTGACACATGATTGGACCAAAGAGAGTGGGGCAGGGATAGAGTTTCTGTAAGGCGGGAGAGAAGGAGAAAACCACAGAGTCAAGATGGAGGCGACAGAGGAGGATGGTTCAAATCAAGGTGAACTAGATAGGTTTTATCTTGTCTAGGTGGGCGGCTTATATCTTTATTAATTGGCAGTGAGTTTAATGTTTGGATATATTGTGGATTGAGAAATTGACATATAAATGTGTTTGAGAAGTTATTGATTGTTGAATCATGATTTTACCAGGCTATAGAGGACCGTGTGGGACTGGGTACCCGACTCCTCACTGGAGCAGCTCCTGCAGAGTGAGACCATGGGACTGTCAGGAAAAAAAAAATCCTGTTTATCCTTATTGCAACACAAGATCCTGCCTTAAATAATGAGGAAATAACTCAGTAGTAGAGCCCTTGCTTAGCATGTGCAAAGCTCAGGATTTCATCCCCATCAGACAGGGAAGAGGAAGGAAGAAGTCCTGCATCATTTATGGGCAGATAGCTATAGTAACCGTGGCTGATTGACAGCAGTGTGCCCGCCTTCCCAGAGCAGCAAAGCAGAAAGAAGTGAATTCTGAACCATGCAGCCAGAATCCTTTAGAAATCATTTTAGGGCTGGATGCTAAATAACTGTTCCCAAAGGACATTCACAGTCACAAACATGGCAGGATCTGTATAATTATATTCTAAATATGCACATGCCATTTAAAGTCCTAACTGCCCTAGCTGGTACATTAGGAGGAATACACAGAAATGGAGAACAGAGAGAACATTCCTGGTAGGATTTATCTTTTTAAAAAAATGCATTTGAATACTATGTCAAAGGGGAAAAAAATGTAAAAGACAAACACCAGGAACAATTACCAAAGTGCAAAATTATATGCTATAGTCTTACTTAGCTTATAACATTGTTTTAGAAATATTTAATCTGGGTAGTGTTTTTAAAAAGTCTAACCTTATGAGTGTGGGATATAAGATGCCAAACCAATTTCTGTTGTTGTTTCATAATATTAAAAGCAAATAAATGAAAGTACTTTTACTCTCTATGAGTCTCTAAGTGAGATTTTGCATTTAAAATATGAGCTGACAGAACACAGAGCCCAGGATTTCAGGGGAGCCACGCTTCCTTCTGAGAGCCAGCAAGACCCCCAAAAGGCTCCTAAGAGCACTTGACTATAATAGCCCAGAGAGCTGCAGGACATTAGAAATCAGAGAGGAGAGTCCTTTCTTTCACAGGGATGCTAAGAGAAGTCCAGGGGCAGCTTTCGAAGGAACAGCTCTGTTGACATAGGAATGAAGTGCTCAGCGCTGAGTCATTTGATCTCCATACTCAGCCATGCATCGGAAGAGATTTCAGTAAATATCTAATAAAGCTCAGCATGTACAATGTAAGCTGTCTGCTGGTAGTGCTCTCCTAATGAGGAGGCCATGAATGCTTGACATTCTTGTACCTGTGCCTCTAGAAAGATCATCTTGCATATTTTGGTGGCTTTGCCCAGACAACTCCTGCTGGGACTGCAAAAAGGCAAATGGGTTCAATCAGCTGTAAGAGATTGGTGAAGCAGACAGAAGATGGTTAGAGCCCACGGTTCTGCCTCCCCTTGTTTATAAAATTACTTCATTTAGCAGCACATCGTCCTTGTTTGTGTCACATAAAACGGCCCAGAAGAACTGTAAAGTTTGAGGGCATTTCTGTTTTTGCTGTTTTCTATTTGTAGTTTGGGTCATATAATTGAAGGCGTCTTTCTAGAAATAAAACACAAAATTCCAAGGTACTTACTGCAGAGTCACTAATGGCCGTCCTTCCAAATGCAGAACAGAATCTTTCAATGGAATATGGTTCTTCATGCTTAGAGAAATAGAGCTGAGATCCCATTTTAACATTGTTTGGCAGCCAAAGCTCGTAAGTTTATTAGAGTAGGAAACAGTCATACTGAGGAGCAAAGTCTAGTCCTGTCTGTACCCTCAGTCTAAACAAAGAGAAACCACATGGCACCTGATTTATCAGGCACCTCACCCTTGGCCACTTATGAAGAAGAGCAAAGAAAACATGCGTGCGTGCGTGCACATGCACATGTGTCCTCAAGGAAGCTAGTGTGCTAGCTGGCTGTGGGAGTCTGTTTCTCATAGCTTCCCATCACTCTCTCACTTTGTAAGAACTAAGTGTTAGTGTGTTGGTAGCTTTGAGGGGTTGGGTGGATTCCTGTTTTAGAACCTGACCAGATGAAAGCTTAAATCTGACTTGGTGGAATTTAAAAGTGTCCATTTGGCTAGTAACCTTTCGAAGTGTTTCTAAACAGCGCTTTCTCCCGATAGAGCACAGTGAACCATGTAGGGTGATCAAAAATGTAGGGCTGTTCTTTTACTTCCACCTGGGTTAGCCAAGGTGAGCCACCTCAGAAACCTACCCTAATGGGGCCCTATGAGGACAACCAAGCTGTCTCCAAACTAGTCAAGTGCCCACCTCCCCCCTAAAATGGAAACCTCGGAGACACTATGCTCTTAGGGAAATATAGAGCTTTTTCTGAAACATAGTAAACCTGAGAAACAGCTGGCTGGTGGGCATAAAATATAGATTATCACATTATATCTGTTCTGCCCTTTACCTCGTGATAAAGCAGTATTAGAGTTTGCGTGGTTGGTTGGGTTTGGGGTATGCATTTCTAAAACAGTACTTTTATATATATACCCAGGCTAGCCTCAAACTCTAGACCCCCTTGCCTCAGGCTTCCAGAAACTACCATGCGCACACAGCTAACAGAGCATTATGAGAAAGTTCACTGAAATACCCATCAGTGCAAAGTTTTGCCCACCAACAACTTATGGTGAGGTGTTAAATTCTAGTGGACTTTAGAGCCTGCCTAGATGTTGCTCCCCATCTGTTGGCGGTGAGTTTATTGATGCACTGATGGAGTCTTACTTGGCCTCCATTTGCTCGCTTAGAAAGTGGAGAAGATACCGACTCCATACAGGATTCCTGAGTGAATGTCTAAGAGGTTCTCCTTAGAGCAAGTGACTCTACCACAGAAAGACAGAGACAGAGAGACAGACAGTGGCAGAGAGAGACAGAGAGAGACAGGGACAAAGACAGATATAGAAACAGCTGTCTGAAGATGCAGGTAGACTTTAAAAAAATATATAATTACAGAAAATACCAAAAGGTATGAGGGAGAGAGGTGAGAGAATAAAATCTAAAAATAGACTTGGGTTGAGCATGTAAACACAGCATAGAATTTGCTCACACAAAGATTCAGATCATAATATACAAAGTAGCAAAGCCATTAGCAAGTGTGTTTCAGGAAAGTCTTCAAGATAGAGCGTCCTGAAGACTGGAGACAGAAAGACAGGACGTCCTTTTATGATTACCCTGGAGCTGTGCAATCTAAGCAGAGGTCTTGAGGGCAAAGAGCCCCCTGCAGATGTGGTTGGCTTACCTGGATTACCGTGTGTTGTGATGCTTGCTAATGCCTGACTAAACTGGGCCCTGAATTGCTTCCCACAGAACTGTAATTGTGGATCAATGGGTGTTTATTGAGGTCCTCTCTTATGCACTTGGCTGTGACCTGGTTGCTTTGGAGGTCCTCTCTCACACACTTGACTATGAACTGGTTGCTTTGCCCTGACAGAAAGGAGCTTAGATGTGGTCCTCATACACAAGGACCATAAACTTTGATGACAATCATAAAACATTCAGAGCTTAATATACACCTCTAAGCTGGGCTCTGGCTAAGTGCAGGCAAGTCTCTGGTTCTCACTACTATACTCTTACCTATCTGATTTGTTTTGGCTGTGGGGATGCATGGGAGATGTATTCCTGTCTTCTTGAGAGTGATAGTCTCCTAGCAAAGCAGAAAGTGGGAAAGACATGCCAAGCACAGCACCTCTCTGAGTCTTGAGCTGCTTGGGGGGAGACCTCTTCCTGGTGTTCCAGAGTCCAGCTGGGAAGTTCAGACACATTTTTTTTTCCTTGAAAACAATGTGGAGCAAAAGGACTAATAATACACTTTAGTAAAGAGGCTTCTGTGGGCCAGCTGGAAATGCAACCACCACTTATTCCAAGTCCTAAACAAAGAAAGTACAAGTAAACTTTTCAATTACACCCGTACCATAATCGAGGGGGAATGCTTGTACATAATTAATTCCAAAGCAGTGATACAGACTGTAATTGCTAAGAATTCAGAAACAGGAGCACTTTCCTAAGTCAGCCCCATCTGGGAGCTCCATGAAAATCCTCCAATGCTCTGGAATTTATGGTCTGCATATAATGAAAGAAAAAGAAAGCCAACTGGTCTTTATTCAAAACTGGCTACATTTCTACCATTCCAGTACCTATACAATGACATCACGATAGGGTGTTTTGCCAGTCTGCGAAATCAAGTAGGTGCCAGTTCATTGAATTATTACTACATTTTCCAGGAATATAACCTCATGGGTAAAGAATATTTAGTAGGCATGCGATAGATCAGTAAGCTCATGCAACAGAAGTCTAATAAATATGTTTGGCCATCTAATAAATATATGAACATAGCTCTTTCTACCCCAAAGAAAGATACCAGGGAATGACCACTGTAAAGTTTGAGCTACTTTAAACCAACTTCTACAGAAAAAGATGCCATCTGTCATTAATTGGGTCTAATTAAAACATGACTATTTTTTCTGAATATTCCAAAGGTGCTGTCAATCAAAAGCCTTGAGTCTGGCTCAAGGGAAATAGAGTCCCCTAAGTGATCTAACATTTAGATAATTCCTTTTTGGTTCCCAAGCAGATCCTCTCCAAAGAGGAGAATCAAAGCTTAGGAACAGATCCAGTCTCCAGGAAGCTATAGAAATCAGTGTGACTGCTCCAGGCCTTAAAACAAGGCTTGTCTAAGTAAATCAGGCTCTTGTGATGCCCACACCACGACTTAGCTTGTGTTAGAATTCATTGTCTCTCCAACTGTTAGTCAAGTAGATGACTTTAGGCCTTATTTTTCATGAATAATGTGGTTCAAAACTACAGCTAACTCTAGGAATTCCCACTTTCCAAAAGTGGTAGGTCTCTAAAAAAAAATTAGTATTGTTACTGTACTGTTGTGGGGGAAGTCATGTCCTCCTCGTCCACCCTCAGACAAAAGGCTTGGAGGCCACTTGTCCTGAAGGATAACATGGCAGAAAATAAGAAGGAGACACAGTCCAGAGTGTGACAACTGGAGCCATTTGAGTAAACAGAGGTCTCAACACCACGCTGCTCTATACTGTTTGTAATAGAGGAAATTAACAGGTCTCTACCTCCTCCGTCTCCCACAAGCCACTAGAAAGGTTACAGGCAATAAGAACATTAGAGCAGGCTCCGATAAGAAATGCCTTTCACCTTTTTCTGAGTCTTTTTGGTTTGGTTTGGTTTGGTTTGGTTTGGTTTGGTTTGGTTTGGTTTGGTTTGGTTTGGTTTGGTTTGGTGTGGTGTGGTGTGGTGTGGTGTGGTGTGGTGTGGTGTGGTATGGTATGGTATGGTGTGGTGTGGTGTGGTGTGGTGTGGTGTGGTGTGGTGTGGTATGGTGTGGTATGGTATGGTATGGTATGGTGTGGTATGGTGTGGTGTGGTGTGGTGTGGTGTGGTATGGTGTGGTATGGTATGGTGTGGTGTGGTGTGGTGTGGTGTGGTGTGGTATGGTATGGTGTGGTGTGGTGTGGTGTGGTGTGGTGTGGTGTGGTGTGGTGTGGTGTGGTGTGGTGTGGTATGGTATGGTATGGTATGGTATGGTATGGTATGGTATGGTATGGTATGGTATGGTATGGGTTTTTTGAGACCAGTTTTCTCTGTGTAGCCCTGGATGTCCTGGAACTTACTCTGTAGACCAGGCTGACTAAAATCTCAAGAGAATTAACCTACCTCTGCCTCCTAAATGCTAGAATTAAAGCCACGTGCTACCTCTACTATAACCCGGCCTTGAGTCATTTTACTCCTCTGGAGGCCACACTAAGATTTCACAGCTAACGTAGGTAGGAGTCAGGCACAGGAGACACACCTGTAGTTTCCAGACACTCAGGAGACTGAGGCAGAAAGATCTGGAGTTGAGTACAATGCAGACGGCGATGTGAAATCCTGTCGAGGAAAAGGCCGCCATGGTGAATCTTACCTTCACAACACCTGAGGAGCCATCTCTCCATAGTGTCTGTCAGCTGAAGATGTTCTGTGACAGAAATGAACAAGTATTTCTACCAGTTTGTACTTGTACTTAAAAGAAAAAGTCATTCCAGAGCATGAATATCGAAGAGCACCCTCGGGGAAGAGAAAGAAACTCTAAAATTGATGATTTCGTGTTGGCTTGCTCTGGAATGTGGTAGCTAGAGTCACTGACCTGCCAGAGCCAACGGGAAATGAAACACTTCACCCTGGGCTGTGTGTCACCATAGCCAGAGAGCCATGGTCTCCGTACTCTGTAGGCAAGTTTATCCATGCTTCCTGAAGAAGCCTTCCCTCGCTGATATCCAGTGCCTTCTGTAATATCAAGGGATCACCCCATCATCAGTTCTGGGTGGTTCTAATGAAATAGGTACAAACCCCACTTTGTGACTCAGTAAGTTCTGTAGCCAATAAAAGTCTCTTAGCTATAAAACCAGAAAGCTATCGAGTTATGCTGCCTGCCATCCAGATCCAGGAAACAACTGTGTCTTGTCAAATGACTTGGAGCTATTTTCAGGTTCCAGCTAGTACAGTCTGCACACAGAGAGTAAATTGTGAAGTAGATTAACTACTGGGAGTGCTGCGTGGCTGCACTCACTGTGCTGGGAAAAGTCTCATCAGGCTTCAATACACCTGGGGAGCCCTGGCCTGGGTGTGCCTGAGCTTTGACCCACTTGCCTGACTTGGCACACCCTTCTTT
Organism: Micromys minutus; assembly: GCF_963924665.1. Taxonomy (NCBI): domain Eukaryota; kingdom Metazoa; phylum Chordata; class Mammalia; order Rodentia; family Muridae; genus Micromys; species Micromys minutus. Next base: position 41,981,272 of record NC_137975.1, on the reverse strand, counting down.
TCTTTTAACCCCTTCAGTCAGGATCACTGAACCAGAGTGGGAAGAATAAGGGCCAAAATAGCAGAGCCTTTTGACCCTGTGACCTCTAAGTCTCGACACTTGAGATCTGTGTGTCACTGTCACTAAGTATCTAAGACATGAACCTTACAAAAGGGAAGGGCCCATGGATCACAGGTTCAGAGACCTCAGTCTGTGTTCACTTAAGCCTGTCACCTTGCACCTGACCTGTACTTTTATCAAAGTGAGGTGCATGACAAAAGAGGTCTCTGCATTTCATGGCAGCCAGGAAGCAAAGCAAGGCAAAATGAACCAAGGTCATATATTCCCACCAAGGGCATACTCATCCACTTCCTAGTTTCCATTCCTTCAGTCCTACACAGGTTAGGGATGATCCAGTCTTTGGGAGGCACTGAAGATACAGACTGTAGCTGACCTTGGGCCATAAACCCCACTGCATGTGTCCTGATCCCTGGGTCTGAACTTGGCAGGGACTCACCTACTTTGAAGACTGTGCATTTGTGGTTGTGCCTGCCTGGTGCTTTGTGCCACTGAACAGCCGCCTGGATGGCTCCTCTCCAGCCTCAGGACTTCACCCAGATGCCATTCGCTGAGAGAGGCTGTACTTGACTATCCTGTGGTTTCCTAAGCTGGCTTCCAACTCTGAGTCCATCTACTTCAGGCTGTTCTCAGCAGAGAAACCATGAGCTCCTATTAAAAGGCAAGTCCCCGAATGTCCTCACACCAGTCAGCGTCATGTTGACAGTCAGAGCCAAAACCCCTAAAGATGACCTATGTCTGGGGCGCTCACACTTGTTAGCTATACTAGGGCCAGTCTGATTTATCCCCAATAGCTTTCCATAGTAACCAGTGCCCTTTTGCTGGTTTTCAAGCAAATGATAGGATTCATCCTCCCTGTGGAGTCAGAAGAAGAGCACGCCCTGCTGCTGTCTGGTTCCCATCGCCCTTCTGTCATTCATTCCATTGTAGGTCAAGTAGCTCTTCAACTCCTTAGCCCTGCCAGGTATGGTTGGGGGAGAGATGTAACCTCCTTTCTGTGTCTTTGGTGCCTAAAACTTAAATGTTGGTTGAACTTGTAGAGGAAAGAAATTATAACTACATAAGTTAGAACATGAGTCTAGATCAATTCCTGGTCTGTGTTTTCGCTGAGGTCACATTTTAGTTGGTTTGCTACGGTTGTGGTTCCTTTAGTGCCCACATTAGAGCTATCAGTCTGTCAGTCTGTGTGCCCTGCCCATGCCCTCCAGCTTCAGTGCTTGGTTCACATGCTAGCTCTCAGGAAGAGTTACATCTCCAGCTGACTTCTTTCTCTCATCTGGAGCCCTTTGTGGAGAGTCAAGGACATAAGCACTCCACACAATCTTAGTTTGGGTGTAACTCCCCATGTCTCCATTCAACTGACTGAAGCCTAGGATCAAGAGGTTCAAGTGAGGCCTCATTTCCTATCATGGGGCCAATCCCCGAAGCCAGTGCCAAGGTGAACTTGGCGTTGATAATCAGCCCTCTCCCGTAGCCTTGAGGCAAACAAACAGCGTTGGTTTTTAGTCTGTGAAGAACTAAGGCCTAGAGGGGACACCACCAACTAACTGTCTTTTCTTCCTCACATCAAACTATAGACTTGCATTCTCTTGACGCCTCAGAACATGTATAAATCGCTTTTTACCTTCATCCACAAATGGGGCTCCAGTCTTACTTTCAAAGTGGACTTCTATGTGTGTATTTTTGTGCATCTTAAGTTCAGTACAGGGTACAGGTACAGCTTGGTGATTCAGCATTCAGAAACATTATATGGGCTCCTCGTGGGGGGGGTCTGGATTCTAGTCCTATGCACCAGATGTAAAACTCAAAGTGAGCCTTAACTACTGGGAGACTCCCCCCACCACCAAGTGGGACATGAGAATGGAGATCGTGGCAAAGGACTAGAAGGCCACCCTGACTGGCTATTACAAGCAGTTTTTATTCTTTTTAGGGGCACCGGTTATATCAGCAAGGTTACAGATCAAACTTATTGGCTAAGCATATTGACCCTTAAATCTATTGGCTAGCAAGCATGACACACATTTGAACTCTACCTGGGGCTTTTCAGAGGGTCAGTCAGTACATTCTGAAATTTTTCCTTTTATTGGAGAATGTTCCTGTGGGTAGAGAATTGAACTTGGCCTAGCCTTTCCCGCAGGTTGGAGGGGAAAGCTGTATGGAGAGTATGAGACTGTAAAAGCCCTCAGGGTCCCTCAGTGTCACTGCCATGTTTGTTGACCACCTGTCTCTGTCTGACTGTCTGTCAGTTCCAATCTCTGGGGATCTTTCTCACACCATGGACTATACTGTAAAACACAATAAATCATTTCTTTTTTTAATTACTTCCTGTCTGGTGTTTAGTCACAGCTATGTGACAGAAAGGCAGCTTCTTGTGCTAGAACACCCACAAATATGAGAGAGTTTCTTGACTTTAGATGGCAACTTAAGACAAGTCATTCTTTAAAAAAAAAAAAAAAAAAGAAACTATTTATTTTTCTTTTTAGTGAAAATAGATTTCTAACGCAATATATTCCAATTTTGGTTGCCCCTTCCCCAGTGTCTCTCAGATCCTTTCAAATAATTTTAAATTCAGAAGTAGGGGACACATTGAGATGTCTGAAGCCACAGTAGGGAGGACAAAGCACACGTAGCCTTCCTGCTCACTCCAGAAGCAGAGGGCAGGTGGATAATAAACTCTAATGGCCAGCTCCATCCAGCTCCATCCGGCTCTATCCAGTTCCATCCAGCTCCATCCAGCTCCATTCAGCTCCATCCATATGCCCTGAGTGAGCCCAGGCACCTCAGGGAGAGCAGAGAGGTGATTCAGAGATTCAGGAATGGTGTCTTAGTTGCTCAGCTTGTCCCAAATAGGATAACTTAAAGCAAAAATGGAAAAGTATTAGATTAGTTGCCTGCAAGGCTTCAAGCATAGCAAGAGGACCTAGATTCTGGTGTTCTGTTGACTTCATTCTTTATCAGATCTTGAATTAATTAGGGTGTGTCTCCTTTCATACCTCAGAAACAGGATGTGAACTTGCAAGGGTTTGAAATCTGTTCACTATCCAATTGTAAAAAACGCCTTCAGTACTTGTAAGAATAAGGATTTACTTCTGTCCGTGCTTAATCTGTGGAAGGCTCCTGTGCAGACATGATGGCCCCTTGTCTTCGTAGTCCTAACAAGCCTACGTTCACTAACCTTTCCTCACTTTCTTGGGAGAGTGAGAGAGAGAGAGAGGGAGAGAGAGGGAGAGAGAGAGAGAGAGAGAGAGAGAGAGAGAGAGAGGGAGAGAGAGAGAGTTAATAATCTGTGTTCCAGATTTCCATTGCTATAACTATATACCTGAGTTAAACATCTTTAAAATCACAGTGATTTATTTTCGATTGTGACTTCAGTCTGCAGTTTTGGGGGGTCGGTTAGCACAGTGCTTGTGGTGAGGCAGAACAGCATGACTCAGGGTGCTTTGGTGGACTGAAGCTGCTTACCTCATGGCAGATGGGAAACTCAGGGAGAAGCCAGGGTCCCAACATCTCCTTCAAAAGAACTCCCTGGTGATGGCTTTCTTTTGCTGGGCCCCAGCAGCTCCTAGCAGTGCCGTTGGCTGGAAACCAAGCTTTCAGTAAGTAAGCATAGAGCCCAGTGACAGTGAGGAGAAAGAACAACAAAACTAAATCTAATATACAGCATTAAACCCAGAAGTGAATTTAGGGATCACTTAGTACTCTTAAGATAGCTTTTCCTGTCCTATGAAGCTATTTTTAATGATGGGGGACTGGCTAAGGAAGGCTGAGTTACTGATGCACATTTGCTTGCTGGACTGGTTCCAGCCAGCTCCTCTGTATCCCTCTTGTATCTTGAAAAGTATTCTTTGGGGGCTGGGGAGGTGGCTCAGTTCATCTATCACACAAACATGCAGACCTGAGTTCAGACCAGTACACACTTAAAGCAGACAACGTGCCTCTGTAACTGGGGACGCAGAGACTGCTGGGCTCTTCAACCTCATTGGCTACCCAGCCTAACTAAATTATTGAGCTCCTAGGTCACTGAGAAACCCAAACAATAAGGTGGAAAGTGAGTGTAAAAGACACTCTGGCTCCCACACGCATGCTCGTGCACAGGCTCATCATGCATGCTTGCACATATCCTTTGGGATCACCATAAAGGATTAATGGTCTTCACTCAGTCTGGTGTTAGCTTGGTTCCTAAACTGGTATAGATTTGCTTACCTGTACAAAGATGAGAAATAAGAAACCTATCCAGGATCAAGGAGGCTTCTTCCAGGACAAAGACATGTCTGTAATCGAAAGAGGTTAAAGGTGAAACTTGAATCAAAAAAAAAAAAAAAAAAAATCACATAAATGAACTTGATGGTTAAAATATTTCCCCAAACATAAAAGGTTTTCTTCCCTCTGTTTCAAAGGCGGAGAAGGTGGCCCTCTAACAGTATGGACGTATGCTTCCCCTGCACATAAAGGACAGGGAGGGATGACGTCGGTCAGGAGCTGATTGATGATGGGAACTGAACTTGCCCTGAATTTGCCTTGAACTTTTTTCATTCATGTTATATTTGGGCCTCAAACAGATTTGTGCATCCAAGATGACTTGTGACATTACATGACTAGTTAAGTGTCTCCACTCATCACATAAATACAGCTTTTGGAATGATATAAAATAGTTTATGAAATCATTTTTGAACCATCTTCTTGACAGTAATTACACCAACCCACAATACCTTAAACCAAGTGAACTTGTCAAGAATTAGCCTAAGCATCCCTAATATTCTAATGGTTATCATACAGAATTGCCACTGCAGTATAATGACAGAGTCGTGTTTAATTTCTCTTCTTCCGCTACATTTCTCTTATATATTTTTCCCTTTTCACATTAAACACACATCATAGCATTTCATCATGGGAGAAGGCTGTGTAAGTTTCCTTCCAGTTGCTGTAATTTAGTTAAACCATAAAATTGTTTCCAGATTACCAACCATGAAATGGAAAGACAATCTTATTTATGAATTTATAAATCAGATAATCACCCCCAAATGAATTCTGAAACCAGAAACACTTTGGTGATTAAATAGGAAGGAAGAAGTTTTCTCATTACCGTGTGTCAAAAGAATTGTATTTTCACGGAGTAGTTCTGGCTAAGACATTGGCGCACACGTTTGTGGTCTCTGCCCTGTCCGTCTGTCACTGCCTCCACAAATCTAACTCACATGGGAGTGGGAGAGAACTGTGGCACTTCGACTGTCAGGGCCAAGTGTCTCTAAGCTGCAGGCAGGATGTCTAAGAGCTACCAGCAGTACCTGACTGAGTGTCTCCCTCCTGGTATCCCTGTTGATGCCATAGCCTGGAAGAGGCCCCCTAGGGAGTATTCGTGCCCTTACTAATGGTTCTGATGTACAGAACAAAGCATGAAGATACCTAGATTATACATAGGGCTTTTCTTCTAAGCCTCTAAACTCTCACGTCACACTTGTCTACAATTGTGTTGGTATCAGCCCTGAAGAATCAGGCGGTGGGATGCTATTGCATTCTCCATCTGCACACAAAAACCATCATCTGGGGGAAGCTTAGTGGAGAAGTCCAACTCCCACTGAGGCAAAGAGAATGCAAGGAAACCCCATGGGCCATCACAGGCCACACCAAGCCTCTGTTCTGCTGCTCTGTAATTCTGTCCTTGGGAATGATCCAGTTAAAGATAAAGGTCTTGTGTCCAGGGTACTTGGTTTGGTTTTTAATGCACTGCCACCCACTCTTAAACAACAAGGTAGTGAATGCTTTTGACCAAAAAGAGACTGAGTAGAACATTGATTTAGCCCTGATCTGTGTTGTGTTTATAGCCAGTGTCACAGGGCCAGTGGATCTGAATTGCATCTGTAGCCAGTGTTCTAATAGGGAATTTCTTCTTCCCCTTTCCCTCTTAGCAGATTCTTGGCTATTCCTTGTAGCTGTGCGCCTGCCTGTACCTCGAATTTCTCTTTATCTTCTGTGCAGTGAGTGGTAGGACTAACCGACTTTCACTTAGTACTGACATCCTTTCCCCATCCAAGAAGGTCAACTCCCATGGCAGACACTGACTAATACGCCCTTGTCACCTCTGAGATGCTACTGTGACTTACCAAGAAATGTGGGATTTCCTTGTTTGAAATGTTTACATGCTTTTTCCTTGACATGTTGACCCTCTTATGCTAAAGAGGAGGCCAAGCACACAGTAATGTCTGAGATTAGCATCCACTGCTGCGCCTGGACATATCAGCAGTCAGGCTGTGGAGATGTGTGTCTATACTTGGCATCTGAGATTATTTCTACCCCAGTAAAAAAGAGATCATACTGTTCAGACTTACATGGCTTAGTGGGGATGTTAGCTTTTCACAACTATTATCTTCCACACTGCATGACATATATTCAAGAAACTTCATGTCATGACTGTGCCATTCATGTAAACTGAAGAAAGCACATGGACTTGTCAAATCAGAAGTGGGTAGTTACAAAGTTAAACTTAGTAATTAATAAGGCATGTAAAGATTTTAGCCCAAAGGCAAGACTCAAGGCCTCAAAGCTCAAGGATGCTCTTGATTGACAGAAAGCTCAGGATATAGATTTCCTGTGTCTTCATGAGCCTAAACTCACCAGTTGCTTTTTTGTAGTGAAAGGATGGATTGCTATTCTACCTCCCTAAAGTACCAGGTAAAGCAGTTGGCTTGCACTGAAGAACCACAATGTATGCGTGTGCTGTTTGTAGAATTCCTCTTCTGCACTCATTCATCACCATCACATGTTTCCATGATACACCCATTGAGATGCAGAAATGTGAGCCTTGAAGAGAAAGGCACAGTACCATAGGCAGTAACTAAGGGGATTCTCATTAGTGTGCTCATGATTGAGTTTTTGAATATATTTTTCTTCCTTGATTCTGTAAAATTCTGTAGGCTAAGGCTTCTACACCATTAGACTGAGCATCCTCTACTCCCCAACTCAACTTCATTTCGATTGTATTCTTCATGGTGTTGGCAGAAGGAGTTTCTTGTCTGCCCTTGGGCTATGAAACAACACATACAACAGATATATCCATCCTTCATCCCCAAACCAGCCTGCAGCTTCCCAGCCGCAAAGAGCAGCTTAGAGGCATGTAGGAATGCAGGGCCTGGCTCAGAGTATCACCCGTCCCACCGAGGTCTGCTCTCATGCAAAATAAGAAACAAAACAGGGCAAGAAGACTGAGGGTGATGCCATTTTCCAGGAGGCCTCTGTGGCCTGTGCATTTTCTCTTTTGTGAGGTCACTGTCTCCTCTCTCAATACTTATCATTGAATCTTGCCTTCTCAAGGATCTGCAGTTCTCCGGGTTTGAGTGGACTTTGGCCGCCTGCTGAGTGGTGCCTTTTATAACCCTCAGGTGGATGTTCACCTAGAAGAACCAGTCTGAAAGTCAACAGAGCTTTAACAAACAATTCTCTTGTTTTGCAGAGAGAGGATGCAAGCCATGGAGAAGCAGATTGCCAGTCTAACTGGCCTTGTGCAGTCTGCGCTTTTTAAAGGGCCCATTACAAGTAGTAGCAAAGAGGCATCTAGGTAAAAAAAGAAGCAAGCCATGCAGCGGAAAAAATAATTCAGCCCGCTTCTCTTTAATCATTGCAGCCATTCATTCAGTGAAATTTGTTTCCTCATGATCATTTAGGGCTGACATGTTTACATCTTTATAAATTATGGTGTGGGGGCTGTTTTTTTCTGGGGGTGGGGGGTTTCTTCCTGGTAATTCTTGGACAAAGGTAACACTTTGGCCCAAGAAGGGTCGGAGGGCTTCCCAGTGCATGTGGCTTCATGGACCACTCGCTGAACAGTGCGTGTTACTTCCATCCATGCTCGTCCACAGCCATCATCTGAAAATCACTGTGTCCAGCTGCATCCTTCCTGTGTCAGCACACACCTGGGAAGCCTTCTCCATCACTGGCAGCCCCGGAGCTGATGTCAAACACCTCCATTGCTTAATCCATCATCGCTAAATCTTAAGAATAGACCGGTCAAGGAAAGTTGGTGGCACTTTGAAAACTCTAGAGTTGACTCTTTTTCTTATTGTCTTTTTTTATTCAGTGAGAAAATGATGAAAGCCACAGCCAGCAGGAACCAAGCAGATGGTGCCGGTGAGTGTTCCCAGGAGCTCTGGAGGTCATGAGTTTCAGTTCTGGCTGGCTTCACAAGTACCAAGTGTTTCTCTAAGTATGATTTCAGAGGCATCCTGAAGAACCCCCATATCTACAGCAGCTTCCTGCAGTGTGGAAATTACCTTTATTAGCCAATTATCCACATCACGATCATCACATGACTTTACCTCCATGTGTAGATTGAATATGGCCAATGTAAAACATGGTATTGGCTGCTTATAACTTAGAATCCACAGAAAAGTTGAAAATGTATGTGTGTTGAATATGAAGAATTAGGGATTATCCAACAGGGCTTGCATCCCCCTGGAAAGGTGACTGGGGGTACCCAGGGTACCTAGAATTTATCGAAGGGAAAGCAGTAAGGATCCTTCTTGGTAGGAGCAAATCAGATGTCTCTTAAGTATGACATGAAGCCATTGGGAGATTCCACTCTGGGGAAGGATGTTAGCCTGGGTGTAGAATGGGAATAGACAAGAGCGACTGGGAATAAGTAACTACTTATAGAAGTCTAGACAGGAAGAGGGAAGGAATGTGTGTGAGTTAGGACTTTACTTCTAAATGCTGACATTCTTCTGAAGGAGGACTGAGTCTTGTCACTAACAGACTTTCAGGTGTCACACCGCTCTGTGTGGTGAGAACCGGATCCTATGGTCCCCAGGCCGGCCTCTCTGCAGACTGTGTATGCTGTCTTCCTGCTCGCTGGGTTAGAAACAGATCAGGGCAGGAGTGTGCTCACATGCTGAGGCGCTACAGAAGCCAACAGCCAGTTGTAGGAAACCCCTAATTTGGGGGAAACCACATAGTCTACTTTCATGCAGCCCAGGAATGTGGATAGGATTAAGGAATGTAGATTTAACCTCCCTGCCCCCCCCCACCCTCCCCGGACTGCCACCCCTACCTTTGATGAGGCTGAGCACAGCTTAGCACTCTCAGTCTTATGAGATGTTTCTGAAGCCTTCAGGAATAGAAATCAATCTGTGATTGATTTAGTTATTTCATAGAAATCACTAAACTTGTCTAAGTTTGCTTTGGGGATATTAATTCACTCATTTCCTTATTTATTATGAACTTAAAGGGGATAAGATGAAACTAGTAAACACTAAAGCCTTCAATCCCTCCGAAATCCACTCTGGAAAGGATGAGCATCCCGTATGTCATCCTGATCAATGTGCACATGAGGGTTTGTAAGCTTTGACACCGTCGTGATGTCTGGAGTGTAGTAAATAAAGAAAGGCTTCAAGAGTGCTTTCTGTGTGCCTGGCGCTGTTCATGCATTAGCCCACGGCTGTCCATCCCCAATGGCAGTGTCATCTTTGTTTCCTTGCTGCAGATTAAGGAAACAGAATACACAGCCACACGCTGGGACACACAGGTCGTAGCCCTACTCTTACATCTCACCCTGTCGTGCTGTGATATCCCAATCCCTTGAAAGATGACACCAGTTGTTTGATTTCTTCACTTTGCAGTCATTGCAAATGCCATTACTGAGCAAGGAGAAAGAAGCAAGTGTAGTTTCTTTGGCTGTGTTTCCAAGTGTGTGGTCACTAATTCTGGGGGACAGATGGTGGCAGTGGCCTTGTGTTTTCTGAAAAGCCTAGGAGATTGGCAATGCCATTGGCAATGTGAGTGATTTTTCAGTCCCGTGTCTGTGCCTAGTTTGGTCTTTCTCCTTCTAATGAATGTGTGAAGGCTAGACGGTACCCACGGGGGTTTAGTTGCCATAGCAGCCTGTACAGTACACAAAGTATATTATTCTTCCATAATCCTAGGAAGTAAACTATAAGACAAGCAGTGTCATCCCTGTGTATAGACAAATAACAGACTTATATAGAAGCCAAGGAATTCATTTGGGCAAAGGTCAAGCAACAGAACTGAAATCCAGCCTTTCTGGTCAAATTGGAAATGTGTAGTTTATTTTAGACATGAGGGAGCTGACAGTATCTCCCACTTCCGTTAAACATTTTAGTGTTTCAGCTAATGCACCTAGCCGTATGAGGAAGTCAGTGCTGTTCATATCTTATATGGAGAGAGATAGACTTGCAGTAAGTTGAGATGCTCAGAGTTCCCCTAGCTAATGACAGTCAGTCTTCTTAAACCTCACTCCAGTGTTAGTTCTAGCACAACAAGGAATATTAATTTCACATCACACACACACTTAAGATTCCTACTGAGATCTAACCAGGTGCCAGAGAAGGCTCTCAGTGGGTAAAGGCACTCGGACAAGCGTGCTGATAACTATCCCCATAGCCCACAGAAGCCAGAAGGAAGAGACCAAACTTCAGAATGTGCTGTGACCTGTGCCTACATGCTATGTTATATGTACTCAAACTTGCCAACACATACATCATGATGATAGTGATGACAACAGTGGTGATTTTAAGACGTAGCAGACCAAAATCAGTTACCTGGAGTAGACTCAGTGTAGTTTTTCAGTATACAGAAAGAAGTAAGGTTCTGGGGACAAACTGTATGTTGTCTCTTACTACTAGACTCAGCAAGAAACTGAATGTGACTACCCATCTGGTGTGTCACATACCAACTCCAGGTCTTGAGGCTCCAGTGTGAGTGGGTGCTTATTTGGAGTCCCCAGCAACTAGGTCCTCTCTATCGTCAGTCTGCATCTCAGGGCCTTTACTATAGATCCCTCCAAGCTGTTGGGTCACCCCCAGTGCTGTGGACTTGCTGAGATTTTAGATGGAGACAGAGAAGATGGTCCTTCACATTATTCTTTTCAGAAAACTAGCTAACTTCGTTAGCCTGCGGAGTAGCACCAATACCCACTTAAGCAAGTACAGAGAGAACACGGTTAAGTTACTTTCTTGTTTGAGGTCACACGTGGGAACATGGATCATGAAAGTGGCTTCCAGTTTCTGGCCTGAGTAATGAAATGACCTTGGCTCACTTCATTCAGTGGGTGTTGACCTTGGCTGAAATCGAATGGAAAGAGACAAAGTAGTGTGGGGAGGCGAGCGGGATCTGCTTGCAGGGAAGGCTGGTGGTGATGTGAGGCTGTTCTGTCTGTGGCTCCAAAGATAAATGTAGGCTGGGGGGTTGGGGGAGGCTGAGAAGGTGGCAGAGGAGAATGGGGTTGCCCTGAGAACAGAAGACACCCAGGTCTCAAAGGCTGGATTTAGAGAAGCATCTGACAACCAGGGAGGGGTAGAGAGAGATGAAGGCAAGGGGTGGACGTTTCGGTGTGACAGGAAAGAGAGAAGTGGCTGACAGACAACACCGACTAATGGTGTGCTGAATGAAGACATGCTCCCCAGAGAGTCCCCAACTGATCACTCCAGCACTGGCCACTATTGTGAGCAACCGGTTCAGTGTATCGGTAGGACTAAAACCCATGGTGGAACCAGAGGTTCTTGATAAAGATGCATTTGTAAACAACTTTAGGTTCCATTACGAAACTGATTTTTGAAAATGTGTATTGGAAGCCTGTTGTCAGCTTTCAGCTGTAACAAAAAAAGCATGCGGACCGGAGTCAGCCACCTCTAAGAGTTGGCTCAGCAGGTAAAGGTGCTAGTTACTCAAACAGCACAACTGAAGTTGGATCCCAGAGCCCACTGAAACGTGGAAGGAGGAAACTGACATGCACACGCACACATGCATGTAGGCACACGTGCAAACATAAGCAAGTACGATTGGTGAGCAAGGGCCAGGGGTGTGTATAAGGACTGGGCCTTCATCTAAGTGAGGCGCTGGCAGAGCGGGCTGACTAGCAGGGTGTCCTTCTTCACCAGAGAGACCTCATGGTTCCATTTCCTGTCTGGCTGATATATAGTGTGGTGTTGAGAATATTATCATGCCTACACACATGCCCTCGTACCTGCTGACATGCAGATCTTGGCTGATTCTGAAGGGACAACTTGAAACTGAGAGCTGTTCCCACCAGGACATCTGACCTTGGAAGACACTGAGTTGGTTATGACATGCTACCACAGTGAGATGTCAGTGGGCATCTTTTCCCTCTGCACCCCCTCTCAGTAGCTGCCCAGATGGCAGATGCTGACTTTTCTGAGGATGGCTTTGATTTGTGCGGAAGGGGAAGGGACATGGAGACATTGCTCAAGTTTTGACTGGAGACAGGGTGAATAACCATCAAGTCCATAGGACTCCCCAGAAGTGCTGACCTTTTGGGGTTCTTTGGACAGTCAGCCTAGCGTGAAAAACTTGCTGTGCCACCAGCTCTGCAGCCCAGTTGTTGACCCACAACAGAAAGACAGGCCCCCAGTAGTAACCACTCCAAGGTGTGTGAGTCAGTGACAAGGCTGTGTTCTGCAAGGCCAGCCTGGTTCTTCACAAAGCTCCCAGGGGAGGGAATGGGGGAGGAAGAGAGAGAAAGACTGTCTGTGTGGTGTGTGTGTGTCTATATCTGTGTGTATCAGTCTGTCTTCATGTATGTTTGTAGGTGTGTGTGTGTGTGTGTGTTTGTGTGTGTTGTGTGTCAGTCTGTCTCTTGCTCATATGTGTCTATGTCTGTGTCTGTCTTTGTGTGTGTGTGTGTAGGTGTGTGTATGTATATATCTCTCTTGCTCATATATATCTGTGTGTGGTATGTGTTGGTGTGTGTGTGTGTGTGTGTGTGTGTGTAAGAGTGTGTTTGCTTGTGTATGATTCTGTTTTGTGGGTGTGTATTTGTAGGTGTGTGTGTGTGAAAGGCTGTGTTTGCTTGTGTATGATTCTGTTTTGTGGGTGTGTACTTGTAGTTGTGTGTATGAAAGGCTGTGTTTGTTTGTGTATGATTCTGTTTCTGGGTGTGTATTTGTAGGTGTGTGTGTGTATCTATCTGTCTCTTACACACAGGTGTCTGTGTGTGTGTGTGTGTGTGTGTGTGTGTGTGTGAAAGAGAGAGAGACAGACAGACAGACAGACAAACACACACAGACAGATTCAGCATTTACTTGTATTCTCTTTAAAAGGCCAAACCATAGTCCACACTCTTTAAACCTTGCTGACCCTGTATGTCATTGTCAGCTCAGGCCCCTCCTGAATGGGCCCATGAAATGTGTGATCCTTGTGTAGGATGACCTGAAGAGTCTGTGGCAGCTGGGGAACATCTGAGGAGCATTTGCTTTCTCCAGAAGCCTCTTCCATGACAGAAAGAGCCTAGTGGCTCAGAGTGCTCCACCACACCTTTCCCTAACCTAGACATTTCTTCCCGTTGCCCTTTTGCCTTCTCTCCTAAAGAATCCTTAAGTGAAGCCGTGTTTTCTTACTATAGGTGATAATATACAGAAGCCTTCTTTTAATTTTAGAAGCCCTTGAGGATTTAGCCCAGAGTACACTTTTTTTTTATTAGTTTACCATCTCTGAGTCCAGCATGTTCTGTGTCTGTGTGCCACCAGGGGCTGATCACACCGCATACCCTATGGAGGCCCAGAAATTAAGTTTTCCCCTACTCTAGAGGGACAGATATATGCTACCCAGGTTTTTAAAATCTAAAACTTAGCAATAAGAATACTGGAATACCAGCATCCAGAAATACTGTGAATACTTTGTTCTGTATACTTCTCAACTTTTTAAAAGCCCTTTGTGTTTAAAGAGAGAGGAGGGAGGTGGAGGAGTCTGCATTGGGGGGTTGGAGAGGGAGGGGGGAATACAGGGGGTCCAGCAGCAGCCCAGAGGTTTAAGTCCTTAACATGGCGTCATCTGTGAACACTGCTCTGCCATCCCATGGCAGTAAACTTTCTAGAAAGTGAGGGTTACAGACTTTGTCCCTCAGCACTCTGTGGCCGATAGCTTCCGTGACATTTTTCTTAATTGGTTTCCAGTATTCTGAGTAGAGATAGGCCGCATAGCTTAGGTCTGCATTCTATGGCTTCTGATGCTTTTTGTGTTTATTTTTTTCTCGTAGGAACAGCCCATGTTTCTGCAGGGAAGAGTCCGGGCACTGTGGAGTCCTCACTGCCTCCGGGCCAACCCCTGCCTGCCGGAACCTCGCCCATCCACACGAGCCTGATTGACATGAGGAGGAACGTGGCTGAACTCAGACTCCAACTCCAGCAGATGAGGCAGCTCCAGGTACTCCTCACAGATGTGTCCCCTGTCACTGTGGCTCTAGGTCTGATTTCTCTGCAACCCCATCCCCCATCTCCACCCAAGCTTCAGCTTCCCCGGGCTCCTACTTCCTATAAGAGCTAACTGGAGGGGCCACACATATGGTCAGGATGGCACACGTTTCTTGTTTACCTGGAAGCCTGGCCTAGAACCTTCCACTATAACTAAAGCCAGTGTATGACAACTTCTAGCAGTAAGTGCAAGCTTTCTCCCAGCCATGGCTGACAGCCCTCAGTGTTGTGAGACCAATCCCTCCTGAGGAAAAAGCCCCCCTCCTCCACAAACAACTGCGGTGTCTTTAGAACTGTGAGTTTAGCAGAGCAGATGGATTCATGAGGGTGAAAGAAAGCTACTGTGGATGATTTGCTGAGAAAAAAGTCTGCACTTTATTTGGGCAGTATGTTCCAGATGTCCCTTCTCCTTTTCATTACTGAGGAAGGTATGAGCTATAGGGAGTCAAAGGGAAGGCAAAAATAACCCTTTCTGTGCCAGATTTTAATCAGCAAACACTGTCAGTCTGACAAAACAGGATAGCCCATTTCCTGGCCTCGTCCTAAGGAGTTGGGAGACACAGCATAGCATGAGGTCACATGTTTGTCCAGGGTACCACTTCACCTTCCCCACCTTTGGCTGGGGTTTGGACACTGAGGACGCAGTCCCAGCTTGGCCTTCGTGGGGACATCTCCCTGACCTCCTTTAAGGAGCTCATAATCTAAATAGTGTTAAACACACCCCAGAACAGGGCCAGCCACATAGGCCAAGATCCTCTATGGCCCGAGGAAGTAATGTGCAAATGGCGAGGTACAGGCAGGAGAGGACTGTGAACCACAGTTCCTTCTGCATCCCAGTGGCATGGACCCAACATGCTTCACCACCTAACTAAGATAACAGTGGGAGACCGGGAGAGCAGCTAGGCCCAGAGTCACACTCATGCCGGTAATTCCAGCCCTTGGAGGCTGAGGCAGGAAGACCATGAGCTTGAGGCCAGCCTGTTTTGCATAATGAGATACCATCTTAAAATTCACCTCTTTGTGGCAAAAATGAAGTGTAAAATGAGGGTGGCTGGCTCGGAAGACCTCCTTTGAGCCTCAAGGTACACGGTGCCCACACGGCTTAGTGCTCAGACACCCACCATGCACCCTGCTTTGTCTCACTGTCCTAGACACCTGGGACATTAGGTGCATGTTTATTTAAATCACCTCTCAATTGTGGCATCTGTGAAAGTCTGTCTTGGAGAGACTTATTGTCTTGCAATTTTTTTTCATTTTATGTATATGTGGAGGAGTGTGTGTGTGTGTGTGTGTGTGTGTGTGTGTGTTACAAAGGCCAGTGTGTTACAAAGACCCGTGCGTGCAGAGGCCAGATGGGCTTCTTCCTCTATTACTGTTCAACTTAACACTGAACCGGAAGCCTGCTGTTTCAGCTGGGCTAGCTGATTACTTAGCTCCTGGGAACCACTGTCTCTGTCTTCCAAAGCTGAGACAATAGCTGCGCCATTTTATATAGGGGTGCTAAAGATTCAAGTCCAGGTCCTGGTGCTAGAACACATGCAAGTACTTACTCTTACCCATTGAGTCATCTCTCGGCAAAGGTGATGAGGATGGGAGGGAGAGAAAGAAGGAGGAGATGGGGCGGGGACTGAGAAAAAGGAGAAGGGGCCGATGGGAATGAGAAAGAGTGAATTGATTTTTCAATAAAGTGGAGTGTCTCAGTTGATGGTTAGAATGACAAAGTAGAATGTCTTTAATACTGGTAACAAAGGGACAAATGAAGCGGGCTAAGGAAATCCGCCTTCTTCAAAAGCGGTTTATGGGCATTCAATTCCGGCCGGCTCTACCTTGTAGATGGACTCCATGTTTCTAGATGTTCTCAGCACTCACTGATCTGTCTGATGTAAACCAGCTCCACTGTCGAGTGTTAAAAAGAATTAAAACTCAACTGTTTGGCCTCTCACAGCCAAAGGACAGGTATTTAGGTCAGACATCACCTGTCACCTCCCAGTTTCTTTCCTGGTTTGTCCGGAGTCTCCCCCTCTGAACACTGCAGCTGCCCTTCAGCGCCACCTGCTGGCTATTTGGAAATGGGCTCCACTCCCTCACCCCCACCCCCAAATGGAAGCTGTCATTTCTCCAAAATGAGCAGCTGTTGGTTTCGAGACATGCGTGGTGTTGCTTTAGCCTGAGCATAACATTTGTGTCAGATGTTTCATAAGCATTTGAGACATTTTTACTCTGGGTATGGCGTTGTTAGCTGTGACAGACCCGTGGATGGTACATGGCTTTGGTTCTGGGATGGTTGGTAGAGATCTCCTGTCACCTGCTGCCCCTGTCAACCTTGAACCTACACCAGCACAGTGTAAAACTGTCACTTTCTTAACGAGGCAGTTCTTGGCCAAGGTTTAGCAGTCCATTCTAGCCCTTTGGGTTTCTTTATCCCTCTAGAACTGTTCTACCTCCTTGGCTCTCTGCAGGAGTTCAGGGCAGTGAGCGGTGTGCTGCTGAGCTTAGAAATGTTAGTAGTTTCCACAGCAGACACGAAGGGGAGCTGAGCGTTTTGCTTCTTTACCTGGCTGCTGTGAGCCTCACATCTCCACCCAGATGGTTGTGTTTTCTGTGACCCAGGCTTCCCTCCTTCACAAACGCCTGTCTTCCCAGCCAGAGAGGTCTTCTTAATACAAGAACAATTGAGAATAATTAAGCTGGGGTAACACAAATTCTCCGTCAGTACCTGTATTATCCTATACATAATATGAAATGCAGACCCAGAGCAATTATGAGTCTACGGATAGAGCTATCATTGGAGAGACATACAGAACTCTCTCGAAGAGTCTCAAAAGAACCAGAATTGAATTAGAAATTTAAATGTTCTTTGAGCTGTGTTATAAAATAGTGAAACCGAATGAACTCCTTTGTATTTGGCAGCCTGCTCCAGTAATTACATAATTAAATCATTGGAAAGCCCTAGACTATACCAGATCATCGTATGTGAACATTTTATTTCCAGAGTGATGGATTCTTCAAAGGAATAAAAATGTGAAGCAGACACAAGGGGTGCTTAGATGGGGACACTGATGTCATATGAGTCTCTGTCCTGTTTCACACAAATTATCAGTAGACAAGGCATTGCCATAGTTAGGGTTTTATTGCTATGTAGAGGCACCATGACCACAACAACTCTTAATAAGGAAAACATACTTGGGGCTGGCTTACATCTCAGAGGTTTAGGCCATTTTTTATCATAACAGGAAGCAAGGTGACATGCAGCCAGACATGGTGCTAGAGAGGTAGCTACATCTGGACCAGCAGACAGAAGGAAGAAAGAGTGAGACCCTGGGCCTGGCTTGAGCATCTGAGACCTTGAAGCCCAACCCAGTGAAACGTGTCCTCCAGCAAGGCCACACCTCCTATAGTGCTACTCCCTGTGAGCCAATGGGGCCATTTCTTTCAAACCAGCACAGACATGTTCCACCCACACTGCCCATTAGAGACACTTTGGATCCCTCACAAGAGTACATCTACTGAGTCACCCTGCCAGAATCTGACGTCATTGGTATGGACTGCCAGGTAAGCTAGGGATTTTAGACTATTCCATGGTAAGAAGTACTGCTCTTAGGTTATGATGAATGCTCAATCCAGTAAGATCCATGCTGGGAGCAGTCAGCTGTCACAAGTGCCAAAGGGAATGGGAATGAGTACCACTCTGTAAGGCCATTAGTAGGTGATAACTTAAACGACCCCAAACCATGCCCCCTCCTCTCACCTGCTGGTCAGCTGTACTCTCTGCTCCGTCAGATTTGCTGTAAGCCACAAGCCAATGGGACAGTTACACTGTTGTGTTCTCAGGCCCAGGTAACCTGGCAACAAAAAACTTAGCAACTCAGCAGATGTTTTCTTCACAAGTTGATGTACTTCATCCGTTACTTTTCCTGAGATGCTTATAAATAAAAATCCATATTTTTTTTTCTAATAGTGAATAGTTTTTTTTTCCTGCAGAATGCCCCAGTATATAGACTTATTTTTTCCCCTAAGAAAATTCCAGACCCACAAATGTGGCCATGCGTCTGTGCCTCTCTGAGTTGGGGAGAGAGATGCATTTCTGGAAGAAAACAAGTTCTGCAGAGACCACAGTTAGGAATTCACCCAAATCAAAAGAATGGAAACATTTTACTGTTCCAATTCATACATTCCCTCACTTCTTGGCCCTTTATCTCTTAATTGGGTTTTCTGATAAGTTAAAAAAAAAAAAAAAAAAAAAAAAAAAAGATCAGGTTATTCTGAACTTAGAGTTACCTTTTTAAGAATTTTGAGAAGCTGATATTTTTTTCCTGCTGAGGGAGGATCAACATTGAAGAAGATTCAGCAGTATACAGAGCTCTAGGATCTGCCCTTATGTAATTCACAGTTACCAAGCGGCAGTCAGAGCTGAGACAGGACTACCTAAGATGGCGAGACAACACCCAAACAACATGTGTCCATGACCAGGCATTGTTTATTTTGTTCCCTGAAGCTTTGGGGAGGTCTTACATGGGTGGGTAAGGGTTATGCTAAGGTCTGGTTTTCATTCCCAAACTCCCTGGTTTGTGGTCTAACCACTGCTTGGTGTTACTGGTACAGTACAGCATCTGGCCTCTTTTGCTAGCTAGCCATGTTGTCAAGACTGGTTTCACCTAGTGAGCCAGGGTGAGCGTGGGAGGTATGGGCTAGTTTGAGGTAGGTAGATTTTGATTTAAACAGTTTCCTACATTATTCATAAAGTGGACATGGATAACTCACTTGGCCCAATTAAAGACTGAATGGCCAAGAACATTCTAAGTACACTTGTAAAAACGTCAAGGGCATTTCCAATAAATTGTGTTTGAGCTAAGAGGGAGTGGCTGAATTCCACTCACCAGCCCGCTGTTGACAGCTAGAGAACTGGAAACTATTGTGAACACGAACATGAATTCTGGACCTGGGTTGGTCAGAAAAAGAATCACAACACAGGAGGTGAATCGTACCATCTGCTCAGAAGAACTTTCCAGATGTAATGCAGAAACTCAAGCAGTCCTGGAATCATCTTGTTTGGCAAAGGAGATAAAAGCAAGTTTAGAGAGCTTATGGGATGGAGTGCCAAAGAGAAGTCTCCATATAGAAAGAACTAAGTTAATCTGTGGACCAGGTATTGAGTAATAAGCCAAGCATGTGTATCATGAACAGACCTGTGAGGCAGGCAAAGACCATGTGGGTAAACCAGCAAGCCAAAATCTTCCTAGAGACCACCCAGGCCTGGAGGAGTTAAAGTTTTGACAAACAAGAGTGAAGAGGCCATATTGGATACCTCAGCATGAAGTACAGACTAGGAAAGGACTATGCTCCGGTGTTTGGATTAAACCTGCCCAAATGTGAAGATTACCCTAGATTCTCCCTCCAAATGCTTTACAAAGTATTCTCTCAATAACAAAATGAACCTCACATAACTGGCCTTTCAGAGAAGACCCAAATTAGGAGGAGGAAAACGAGGAAGAAGGAGAAGGAGAAAAAGAAGGAGAAGAAGAAGATCTAATATTTTATGCCTAACATGCAATCAAAAACAGTTAAACATGAGTAATGGTGAAAAATACAATGTATGAAAACTCAGCCAATAGAAGCCAACCGGAAGTGATGGAGGTAAAGCAAAGACTTCCAAGAGCACTGAGATGACTCTCAAAGATTTAGAAGAAAGCATGAGCCAGTGCTACAAGAAATTATGGGTAGAAAAAAATATGTAAGTGGAGTTTTTGATAGTTAAAACACACACACAGTAGGGCTGGAAAGATGGTTCAGTGGTTAAGAGCAATGGCTGCTTTTCCAAAGATCCCACATTCAATTCCCAGCCACCACATGTCAGCTCACAACTGTTTGTAACCCCAGTTCCAGGAGATGGCACACCTTCACACAGACATGCATGAAGGCCCTCACAGCAATACTTCCTATTTTGGGATAGACATGTTAGCATCTACTGCTAATGAGCCCACAGTATTATTTGAGCTTGTTTCATTGTGGGGTGTAAGCAGGAGGGTTGTCGCAGAGGGCTGTGTCCTAGGTCATGGCACAGTGATACCAACCCTCTTTTCATGAACCCTTGACTGTGACACTATCCTTGGTGGTAAAACACATCCACCCAGAAAGTTTAAAAAAAAAATTCTGGGGCTGGAGAGATGGCTCAGTGGTTATGAGCACTGTTTGCTCTTCCAGAGGTCCTGAGTTCAAATCCCAGCAACCACATGGTGGCTCACAACCATCCTTAATGAGATCGAATGCCCTCTTCTGGTGTGTCTGAAGACAGCTACAGTGCACTTAATATATAATAAATAAATCTTTTATATAAAAAAAAAAATCCTGACATGCAGTTTACATCTCAAAGCAGTTAATCCGTTTTTTTCTCTCACTAATACCCAGACATCCATAAAACCTTTACAACTTTTTTAATCATTTACTTCTCTGTGTCTTATGTATCCTGCTCCATTCACTGTGCCTCCCCATCATGGCAGAGTCCCGTGGCACTTGAATTCAAGTCCAGCTTTTCATAGAAGGCAGTGCTGCTGTTTATGTTTCGCTGACCTCCATAAACAGTACCACCCGTAGACCTGCTCAGCCAGGCTGAGCCCAAGGTTCACTCCCAATTCAACCACTTAGAGGATGGTTCTGGATTTTTCCACTGCTCCTGCTATCAGTTCTCGGTGTGGCTGCTTACGTTCATTTATTCAAAAGATGTTATTGGATCCTCTTCCTAGGGCAGAAATTAGCAATAGGAGAGAAGGAGGTAGAAGTAGAAGGTTCAAGGTCGCTGTGGCAGAAAGGAACTCAGTGAGTCAGACCGAAGGATGCTGGTGTGGCCAGGAAAGTACAGACAGCAGAGGAAGTTTGTGTCTGCTATTGGACTGACTGACCCTAGAAGGAACATTAGCAAAGCCATGTGAACATGACTGTGAGTCATAGAAGTCATCAAGAATGGTACGCTTCTATGGGGCTCTCATCCTTTCTTATCAACACTCATGGAAACCAGTCATAGCCCGTAGCCATAATCTCTTCGGCCAGTACTCGTGACGCAGAATCATGCAGGAACTGGAACCCAGTGGCACCTCTGCATGTGACCCAGCTCACTCTATGCTTCCGTAACGAAGATCACAATGAGGCTTTGAATGAGCGGTGAGGTGAGACCTTGTAGTGGAGAAGGGTCCAGAAACCAACGCAAACCACGGAATGTGGCTGCAGCGTTACTGGGGACTTAGGGAGGGTGGAATGACTAAACCGCAGTTGCTGCTGAAGACGATCAAGGTCGCTTTGTGTACATATGAAAGCCTAGCATCCTGCCCCGAGGATGCAAGTGTTGGTAAGCACCTTCTGAAGAGTAGCTTCAAACTTGCACGCTCTTTGCTCCATGTGGTGAGAGACCAGTGAGCTTTAGAAACCTTATGGAAATCATGAGCTTACATACGAATGCGGCCTTTGTCAAATCCAGTGAAATTAGTAAATTCCCAAGAGCCTTTGTCTCTTCTGGACTCATTATCATTGGCACCATCAATACTGAGTGTCACAAGGTAAGGAGCTCTGGTTCCATGCTACTGAGACAAACCAGAGAGTGCAGAATTCCCACCCAGCCAATGGTTGCTGAGGATTCACCAGAACCTCAGAGTAGCCCTGCCAAGGAGAGCAGACCCCACATCAGAAGAGGAAAGTGAAATGGAGAGCAAGAACGTCTAACAAGTGTCTGTGGGTAAGAAGGACTGAGGGCACTTGGATCTCTTGGCTTCCAATGCTAGTGCTCCGTGAAATCATGTCTGTGAGAGTTTGTGCTGGTGTGTGTGTGTGTGTGAATGCGTGTGTGTGCAACAGTAGCCAAAGACTACATTTTTTTATAGGACAGAAACTGAAGTTCGGCTGTGAGTTGCCTGCTAAAACTCAGCTGTTCTTCGAGGAAGCAATCCTATATACAGCCCTTGCTTTCCTCTCTTTCTTACTGAAATGAAGATTCAGCTGTGGGTTTTCTCTGCGCCCACTTCTGAACACTGCAGGGCATTCAGGCTTCGTGATGGCAGGCAGGCGAAGCCAATGGAGGCTGATTTCTTTTGTTCAACAGCTGCAGAACCAGGAGATTCTGAGGGCGATGATGAAGAAGGCTGAGCTGGAAATCAGTAGCAAAGTGAAGGAGACCATGAAGAGACTGGAGGACCCGGTGCAACGCCAGCGCACCCTGGTGGAGCAAGAGAGACAGAAGTACCTCCATGAAGAGGAGAGGATTGTGAAAAGGCTGCGGTGAGTGCCTATCACCCGGAGGAGAGACACTATCTCTGCTCACATGGTGCCCTCCTTAGCTGGTATTTTTCTCCCTCTCTTTAGTGAGCACTTCCTATGTATGTCAGAGATCTGCCGAGCCTGGTATCTGCTATTCCAAGTGTCCCTCCTTTAAGGAGCCTGGGAAACTCAACAGTCCCGGTGACAATATGTTTCTGGACCAGGAAAGTGTGAGGCATCCTTAGAGAACCACATGGGTGGGAGTTGGCAGGAGAACTGGGTATGTGACACTGACAGCATCTCGTGATTGAACTGTGTCGTGATGCCTTCTATAGACTGTGCCCCTGCTTTGGAGACCCGCTTGGTACCTGTCTGAGCTGGGCTTGCAAAGACTAAGATCATGGGAACCCACAGTAGAACCAGAGAGCCGACTCCAGAAAGTTGTCCTCTGACCTCTGCATGTGTGCCCCTGCATACGCAGTCACACGTCATATACACACAGCACTAATGTAAAATGTATGGAATACATCTTTAATATAAGTATTTCTTTTACCTTCAATATGATAACTGGGTGGGTCAGTATGGCAGGACAGTGGGCGTTAGGCAAGATGAGTAGCTCAGGGCTTCTGAGAAGCAATTCCTGCTCTTTGCTCACCCACCCCTGGCCCTCCCCCTTTCCCTCTAAACTCCAGAAAAGAAATGCTCTCCCTTTGTAGAACCTGGTAGGTTTGGGTCCTCCAAGCATTAGGATAGAGAAGTAATAGTAGGGTTTAAAAGAACAGAGAAAAATCGAGTCAGGATCTTTCCTGGTTTTCTACATGTGAAATAACAGGCTTCTAATTAGAGTCAGACTAAGTTCACTTTAACAAACAATATGCTTCTTTTAACAAAGGCAGAATGAAAAGCAGCTTAAGGCCATGCTGAAATCCGGAGCCCCCATGAGTGTCTGATGTCTTGTTGAGCAAAGCTTACATATTTCAAAAGCCCATTGATGACTTTCAAAAGACAGTCTGCATTCATTTCAACTGCACTGTCTCCTTTTAAATCTTTGAATTAATAACAGTGCCCTTCGGGGCTTTAACAGGAGTCCGGAGCACATGAGTTGGCAGGATGGGGGTGTCAGAGGTTCCCTGCTGCCCAGAAGCGGGGAGTGCAATCTGGGGATCTTAGGGTCACAGGGCTATGACGAACCGGAGGCAGATTGTGCAAGAGAAACTAAAATAGGATTCCATTTGGATGGAGTGTAGTGGCTTTGGGTCAGGTAGCATCTCCTTGGAGTACTATTTGCAGACTGACCAGTGTGTGGGTGGTCGAAGGAACTGGGATATCTCTAGGGTCACTTAGCTTGAAAGGGTTTCATCAAAGCTCGAAGGTATGCAGGAGACTGTGCTTGGTCTACTAGGAAGTTTCCCTCACCACTGGGCCATATTTAGAGGTCTGGTAAGGATCGGTCCAGCTCCACCTCAAGGAACAGCAGCGGTATGTGTCTGCGGATATGTTCACAGAATACCAGGCGTGCTTAACCAGTGCAGGCACAGAGGAGGTATGCCATCCTTTCTTCTGAGATTTCTGTATCAGAATGGCTGGCATCACCAAATACTTCCTCTCCCTGTTTAGAAGAGGGCAATGTGCCATGTATGGCTTTCATCCTTGTTGAAAGTGTGCCCCTGTCCTGCACTGCCTTAGCTCCCTCTCACTCATGTAGAGGGAAGGGCCATCCTCTACTCCACTGAGGCTCCAGAACCTAAGTTGCCGTTCACTTACTGCCACCTAGTGGTCATGCATTTCTCAGCACCCTGTCCTTAAAGGCTTCCTCTTGGAATTGCAGACAACTTGAAAGGATGCAAACATATGGATTAGTAAAGAGGCCTGGGCAGATTGTTTTTGTGGTTTCAAGTGGAAGAATGTAACTTGGCTGTGTTTGAATTAGTATCTGTTCTCCTCTCTCCCTCTCTCTCTCTCTCTCTTCTCTCTCTCTCTCTCTCTCTCTCTCTCTCTCTCTCTCTCTCTCTCTCTCTCTCTCCCTCCCTCCCTCTCTTCCTCTACCCCTCTGTCCCTCTATCACTCCCTTCAGAAATTAGATCTCTAAGTGTTTAGTCATAAGAAGAGAGAAGAGAGGCCGCCATTATCAATGGGACAATGGGATATACTAGAAGTTATCCTTTAGGGAATTTTGAGGGCAGTTTTATTCTTTTTCCCAGGGATATTTGGCAATGTCAAGGGACATTCACATATGTCACAAATTACTGGAATTTGGGATTGCTTGCTATTGGTACTATTGTAGAGGCCAGGGATGCAGCTAAAAATCCTTCAGTGCACTAGACAGTCCTGAACTAAAGAAGTTATCTGGTTCAAAATGTCAGGTACCCAAGTTGAGAAACCCAGTTGTCTCAAGTGAGCCAGCACACTTCACTACAGTACTGGCTCCTGACCCCCATGCTACACCCCTGTCCACTACAGTACTGGCTCCTGCCCCCTATGCCACCCCCTGTTCACTATAGTACTGGCTCCTGCCCCCCACCCCCTATACCCTCCATCTCCGGTACTTTATTCCCTCTGTCTTCCTCTCCCTGCTCACCAAGTGTACAGCTTGTTCTCTTGGCTGTCCAGAATACAGTTGAAAATTAAGAATGTCTTCCACAAGTGTCCCACTGCCACCACTAACCAACTTGAGCCGCAAATGACAGTCACAGAGAGCTCTCCTGTTGCTACCTTACACATCCATGCAACATTCCAAAGCAAACTGCTGTGGACTGTGTTTTCACCTCTTCCTTGGAAGCTTAAGATAGGGCTGAGACACAGCAGAAAAGAGGGAGCACCCTGCACCTCTCCTTTCTGAGACCCTCCATAGGGAGCACCCTCTTTCTGACTCTCTCCATAGGGAGCACCCTGCTCCTCTCCTTTCTGACACTCTCCATAGGGAGCACCCTGCTCCTGCTCCTCGCCTTTCTGACACTCTCCATAGGGAGCACCGTGCTCCTGCTCCTCTCCTTTCTGACACTCTCCATAGGGAGCACCCTGCTCCTGCTCCTCTCCTTTCTGACACTCTCCATAGGGAGTACCCTGATCCTGCGCCTCTCCTATCTGACTCTCTCCATAGGGAGCACCCTGCTCCTGCTCCTCTCCTTTCTGACACTCTCCATAGGGAGCACCGTGCTCCTGCGCCTCTCCTATCTGACACTCTCCATAGGGAGCACCCTGCTCCTGCTCCTCTCCTTTCTGAGACCATCCGTGCTCAGTTCCATATGCTCTCTGCCTCCCCACAGTGAGCTGGAGGACTTTGTTGAGGACTTGAAGAAGGACTCTTCCTCCGCTGGCAGAGTGGTGACCCTGAAAGATGTGGAGGATGGGGCTTTCCTCCTTCGACAAGTGGGAGAAGCTGTGGCCACTCTCAAAGGTAAGCCTTCTGCCAGAAGTGTGTTGCTTGGAATGTTTAAGAAGCTTTCACATAGGGACTTGCCATCCCATTTTACTTGGGAGGCTGAGGCAGGAGGATCCCTTAAACTCAATTGAGACCAGACTGGAGAAACAGTGAGACCTTGTTTCAAATAAACATGTAAACAAATAAACAATCCTTCAGATAGTGAAAGGTTCATTCAAGACTTCTTAGACGACCTTTATAAAGCATGCTGAAGATGGAAACTAAACAATACAACTAAAACTTTCTATTCTGTTTTTACTGAGCTTACACACATACCAAACTGTCGGAAACAACCTTAACTTCCAGTTACCTTATCCATAGTGTGGAGGGAATGGACCCAGGGGGCTCTGATCTTACCCAAGGTCCCTTGGTTTCACCCTCTGTGCTTCACCCCACTGCCTCTTGACTTGTGTAAGCATGCTTCTTCTCTGTGCTACCCAAGGTCACAGGACTAAGGTGGGCATGGTTACTCTGCCTTCCTGTTCTATAAATCACTACTGGTTTGGCCTGTAGGAGAATTTCCAACCTTGCAAAATAAGATGCGTGCTGTCCTGCGCATAGAAGTCGAGGCGGTGAGGTTCCTGAAGGAAGAGCCACACAAGCTGGACAGTCTCCTGAAGCGTGTGAGGAGCATGACAGATGTCCTGACGATGTTGCGGAGGTGATGTCACTGCTGTGGTACTTACTGATTGGGTGGCTTGGAGGAAAGAGGCACTCAAAGGCTGGTGCCCAAGTCATGGGCTCTGAGAGCCTATTAGCATCATCATGACTGTCACTCCTTATTTCTGTTATCCTAAGGACTTGAGGAACCACTTCAGCCCCCAAACAATTGTCGCAATGTGGCTTGAGGGTATAATTCCTCAGCATAGACTTTTGCATTGGCTCCATCCTAGGCCTTTAAATTGCTAGGCATGTGTTGGGTTTCAATGATAGCGTATGCACCTAGATTTGATCCTATTGCTATAAAGACTTAAAAATAAATTTAAAAATAAAGTTAAATAAGTAAATAGGGTTTTTTAAACCAACACGTGTTTTGTTTTGTAAGAGTTTATAGATGAGAACAAATTAAAATAGTCTATTAGCCTCACACACATACACACACATACACACCACACAAACACATACACACACACATACACACACACCACACACATACACACTACACACACACACCCCTCCACACACCACACACACACAACACACACATACATACCACACACACACACACACCACACCACACACATACCACATACACACCACACACACACACCCCACACACACACACCACACATACACACATACACACTACACACACTCACACATACACACCCCCCACACATACCACACACACACAACCCACACATCCATACCACACATACCACACACACACACACACCACACACACACACACACCCCCCACACACACCACACACACATACACACCCCTCCACACATACCACACACACACAACCCACACATCCATACCACACATACCACACACACACACACGCCACACATACACCCCCCACACACACACACAGGGTGGGGGGAGGCAGGGAGAAAGAGCACTCAGGAACAGGGAGTTTCCAGGCAAAATATGTCAGAAACTTTTGTAAGAGTTTTATTCCCTGGCTACAATTACTCTGGCCCAGTGGTTCTCAACCTTTGGGAGTCAGACGACCCTTTGACAGGAGTCATATATCAAATTTCCTGCATATCAAGTATTTACATAACAATTCATTACAGTAGCAGAACAATTTTATGTTTGGTGAGTCACCATAATGTGAGGAACTGTATCAAAGGGTCGCAGCATTATGAAGGTTGGAAACCACTGCTCTGTCATATTTAGAAGAGAATTATATTAGCATGCAGTTAACTTTAAGATAGATAAGATGAATTCCTAATCTTAAGAAGCATATTTGATCTAGCAGTAACCAATCCCAACAAATAACTCTCCAAAGCAGGTGTGTGGTCACCTGCAGAAATCCAGACACCGAAGCAGTTTGAAGTCCACACAGAGCATCCAGGAAGGAGATGTGGCCACTCTTTCCCAAATGCCTTTCATTTTCACATGTCAAGTGACCTTTTTCTTCCACAACAGTAAAGATGGGTGAAAGTACTTCCTTCAGATTTTGTCCATATGTTATAGTCCTTGAAGCCTTGAAGGCAGCCTCATTAAAGGAAAGCAGTAGGTTGTAGGGAGCAATGTCTCTTCTCTCTGGAAAACAGTTACAGGATGTTCTTATACACAACACTGACAGTCAGGATTTGTCTTAAAACCAGTGAAGACCAGAGCTTGAAGAAGCTGGGATCAAATGTGTTGACTATTCAAAGACTCAGAGTTTAAAGTAGCCTATACTAGGTTAAAAGAGATAGAGACAGAGATAGAGATAGAGAGGGGGGGAGAGAGGGGGGATGTGAGTAGCAGAGGAAAGTTGTAGAATTCGGAGTCTTGTTCAAATCAGAAAAAAAAAAAAGAAAGAACATTCTAGTAAGAAGAGAATGTAAACCTAATTAAAATGTAGGGATCAAGGCCACTATTTGATATTTCCCAGTGTATAACTTTACAGTATTAACCATAACACGTACTCCCCATACAAGGCACTTTCTTATTCGTTTGTTTGTTTTTCTAGAAAGGGTTTCTCTGTGTAGCTCTGGATGTCTTGGAACTCATTCTGTAGACCAGGCCAGCCTTGAACTCAGAGATTGGCCTACTTCTTCCTTCTTAGTGCCATCTAGGCCCGGCGAAACAAAGGTGCCATTTTTACAGCCGTCAATACATTATACTGAAGTACCCAAGACTCAAAAATGTCAGTGTCTGTCTCTTGAATTCCACAACATGTTAGAAGTGATACAAACACAGGGGTGTCTCCCTCCAAAGACCATTGTGTTTTCAACTGCAGCCTATGTGAGAATGAACACATTGCTTTGAATGTCTCCCAGAGAGTCAGGCAAGGCAGTAAGTACATACTTGTGATCCCAGCCCTCAGCAGGGATCACAAGTACAAGGTCAGCATGAGCTACACAGACTGTCCCTCAGAAACCCACGCACACGGCTATAAATTAGTTGTAGAACACTTGTGCAGCATGGTCATGGTTCTGAGTACCATCAAAACAAAGGAGGATGGGGTCTAAACACAGCTTCATTTAGAGTCACAGTTGGCTTTGAATTCGAAAGTTTGTTGAGTCCACTTAAAGGGAAAGAGCAACAAGGTGGCATGCAAACTGACAAGTCTCACAGCCCAAGAAGAACTGGGAGGCTCCTAGAAGCTTCTGAGTGAGAACTGGGTGTATTTAGGGACATCCCAGGCCAAGGTCAAGTGGAGGAGTTTCTAGATGTGTGTTCGCTTCTACTTACCACCACCAATGAGGGGCTAGTCTCAGTCCGGATGCAACAGCATTGCCATAAAATAAAGAGACTATCTCTTGGGGCTGACCCATGTAATACCAGGTACATCCACAAGATGCAAGATGTGGCTAATTTCATACACACACACACACACACACACACACACACACACAAGCATCTTTTGAAGAAAGAACTACATGGTTTTGGAAGGTTGTCAGGGTAACTAACCCTCAGCCCTGAACTGCTCCTGACTGCTTCTTTGTTTTCGTCTGAACTGGTACTGAGGCATGACACTCAGGTATGCCCCAGAGAGAGCGCGGAGGGAGAGTCACTTTCGTTTAACACCCCTATGCATGACTTTTCCTAGGCATGTCACTGACGGGCTCCTGAAAGGTGCCGATGCAGCCCAGGCCGCACAGTATGTCGCCATGGAGAAGGCCACAGCTGCAGAGGTCCTGAAGCATCAGGAAGAGACCGCTCACACTCCTGGGCAGCCCCTCCACTGTAGCACCGGAAGCCCTGGCGATGCGAAGTCAGAAGTGGTACCCCTATCCGCCATGACAGTTCACCATGTACAGAGCTCGCCCGTGGTCATACAACCCTCCCAGCACTCCTCAGCCTTGATGAACCCGGCCCAGAACTTACCTGGAGGGACCGGACCCCATACAGCCAGCCCCACAGCAACCACACCAGAAGTAACTTCTGCACCACAATCGGCTCCAGCCCCCCAGTCTCCTCAGAACCCAATGAATGGTTCCTCCATGCAGAGCTTGTTCATTGAGGAAATCCACAGTGTGAGTGCCAAGAACAGGGCAGTGTCCATTGAGGTAGAGTCTTCTTTCCATTTCTCACAACCCTATAAGCATGGTTCTTTCCCGCACGAAATTTATATTCTGATTGTTGTATATTTACATACCAATGTATGTATATTGTGTGTGTGTGTGTGTGTGTGTGTGAAATAGGACTGTGTGTTCACATGAATACAATATGAATCAAAGATACAGTTTGACTAAAGATAACTTTTTATAGATATTTAAGATTTTGTTGTTGTTTGTTTTTAGATTTTTGAGGAAACAGAATATAGTAGTAGGGTTCAAGGAAAGGTCCTCAGATATGTGAAGATGACCCCTAACCTTGAGGACAGTGGGTCAGTGGTGTGCTGGTAAATGTTGAACATCCAGCTCTCAAAGAGAAAGACCTAACAGGAAGTATCTGCCAGCACCCATGGGTGCAGATCTGGGGGCTGGCGTGCTCAGCTGAGATGGCTGAGTATGGGTTTACAGAGCAATAGTGCAGTGAGTCTTCTGAGCCAGTGAGCCCTAAGCCACTGTGAGAGAGGCTTGGAGAGGGTTTGCCTCCATCCTGAAAGTCGTAGAATCTGAGTAAACAAGGAAGGTTCTGTCTTAGTGTGCTTTCTATTGCTGTGATGACCAAAAGCAACTTGGGGAGGGGAGAACTTACTTGGCTTCTAGTTCCTCGATCACAGTCTACTAAAGGAACCCAAGAAAAGGGCTCAAAGCAAAGTCCTGGAGGCAGAAGCTGATGCAGAGAGCATGGAGGGGCACTGCTTACTGGCTTGCTCCACCTGCTTTCTTACACATCCCAGAACCACAGCCCGCAGTGGGCTGAACCTTCCACTATCTGATAAATTAAGAAAATGTCCTGCTGATTTGCCTATACACAATCTTAGGGAGACATTTTCTCAATTGAGGGTCCTCTTCCCAGAGAACAAGTTGACCAAAAAACTAACCAGGAAAGGACTTGAGGGGGGGCAAACAATGCTAGAGAAGGAGGGCTATGAATAAACCAGCTTACTGAAGACACAGAATAATGCATCAAACGGGCTGACGTTGATCTGGGAGCACTTGAGGACTAGTGTGAAGTCCCTGGGGAAGTTTTCAGAGGACACAGAAGGTCCGACCATTGAGAATAAGTATCCAGAGACAATACACACAGTCGGTTGGAATGGAGGGAGCTGACTGGGGAGTCATTGTAATAGTCTAAGATTGGAAATGGAACAGTGGGCATCGTAGGGAGCATCTATAATCTCAGCAGGACGTTGGGAGTTGGAGGACAGCCTGCGTTACACAGTAAGATGCTGAGGTGGGAACAGACAACAAAGCTTTGCCCAGCCCATGCTGGCTTCTGGGTTCCCCATCACTGAAAACAACAAATCAAATGACACCCTCCCCCCCCCCCAAAAAAAGCATGCTATTTTAAATATATCTAATCTCCCTAGTGTTCTTTCCCCTAATTTCAGAGCCCTTCCTCCACTATGTCCCCAGCAACCTGGTCATACCCCACTTTCCCTGCCTGGGTGTGTTTGGATGACTTATTAAAGCTGCCGTGGCGGTACTCATGTAGCCCCTAGACGTGGAGTAGTTTCCAATCCACATGTCGTGTCTGCACCCTGATTCATGTCACTGTTTCAGCATTGCTTATTGAGGAAGGGATAGAAGGTGGGTGGTGGAACATGACTCTGTCCCCAACACTGGGCAGGAGTGAGGGGTGGGAAAGCTGCATTCCCTTACTTAAAGGATGTCGGTGTGAAACATTTTTATTTTATAAACATCTACTAAGAACCTGATGGGCTTAATTGTTAATTAGATGTGTATATTTCAAGCTGTGAAAGGATACTTAGGGATTCTCTCTGAACATGCCTATGGTCCTCCTTATCCCTGGGCCATTGATGAATCAGGTATGTTTTATTCATTCACCGAGCCCCCTACTATCCCTCATAGGTTCTGGGTCACCAGTGAGCCAGACATGCCTGTCTATGGCTCACCAAGTACATAGCCGGTGGTCAGTGTGAGGGAGGAAAATACAGAGACTGATGATGGTGGAGGGGCTTCCGTCTGTGTGATGTAAACTCTAAACAAATGCCCCATCTCACTGGCCCACGTTGACTAGGACACTGTTTCTAGCAGTAGTACTTACTTAATAGTCTTATATTGTGAGTAAACACTACTCATGGAGTGAAATTCCACTCAGTTTTACATGAAAATGACAGGATAGTGTGCTTTTAATAGCATAAAGGTGTTTTAAAATACGTGCATGCATCTCTATCATGAACCTTGACTGGTCTAAGCAAATAACCCCTCCCATTTTATAAGTAAGAGAGGATGGCCCAGAGGTCATATATTAAGTCTTGAGCAGAATTAGAATTGAGAGAAAAAATTTTTTTCTTAAACTCAATTTATTTTTGCAACTGATGTATAAAAACACAAAATTGTACATATTAATAGAGTACCATATATTCCAGTACTTGAGTGCACTGGAAAAATCAAGACATAAGTTTGTGCCGTGGTTCTTAGTGAGTGAGTGTGTTTGTGTTTCTGTTTTTTAAACACTCAGTTTGCAATGAAGGCTGAATCGAAAAGACAAAGTTTTATAGTAGAAAACACCTTTGAAAAAGCAACATCCATACCGTTTTAGTTTAGCGTTGGCAGAAGCGTACAGGAGATTCTGATGGCTTCCAGGGGCAGGTTTGAGCTTCTGAGATGGCTTTTGTGTGGGTGAGCATCACCTGGGCACTGTGGTAGAAATGAGGTGACAGGCAGCCTCCGATGGACAAGGGCATTGTCTCAGGACACACTGCGTCACACCCCTTCAGCTCTTTGGTAGGAAACCTCTAACCTCAATCTTCTCTCCAGTTCTCAGGCCGTCTATAACTGTTGTTCTCCTTCAGAAGGCAGAAAGGAAATGGGAAGAAAAGAGGCAGAATCTGGAGCACTACGACGGGAAAGAGTTTGAGAAGCTCCTGGAAGAAGCTCAGCTCAACATCATGAAGTCAATTCCAAACCTGGAGATGCCCCCCACTTCCAGCCCAGTGCCGAAGGGAGACACAGCAGTGGATAAGCCGGAGCTGTCAGGTGAGGGCCAGCCCACAGCAGGCCTTGCAGACAGGTGCATGCTCACAGTCTTCAATTCAAAGTCTGTCACCACAGAAACTCCTATGGGACAATAGGATCATGTCTTACTTTCTGATGAGTCTCCCTGGCTCAGCAGACAAAGTCACTTGCCACCAAACCTGATGACTTCCCTCCCTCCCTCCTTCCTCTCTCTCTCTCCCTCTTTCTCCCTCCCTCACTGTTTCTCCCCCTCTCTCTTCTCTCTCTGTCATTTCTCTCTCTTCCTCTCTCTCCTTTCCTTCCCTCCCTCCTCTCTTTCTCCTCTCTCTCTTTATCTCTCTCTTACATGCACACCCACCAATCTCTTTACAAAACAAACTTCCTGAAGAAATCATGACACTGGAGGAGTAGTTAATTCTCCAAAAGCTGGCTTTTTTTTCTTGTGTCCCTGGAGAGAACTGAGCCAGCTCGTCATATTTTACCTTGTTTTCACTTCAAACTAAAAACTTCCTGCATAAATTATTCAGTTACTGGCTGAATGTCTTTATTCAGTACGTTGCTCTTTCCTCCTTTTTAAAAACACATTCTTAGAGACAGTTCACTGATGCACGGTCCACCCAGGATGTATAGCACTCACCTATAGCTGTTACTGCTGGATGCCTGTGTGTGTGTGTGTGTGTGTGTGTGTGTGTGTGTGTCTGTGTGTATGTGTGTATGTGCGTGAAATGTCATTTTTTTTCTCTCTTACAACTTTATTTAAGAAAAAGAGGGATACATATACAGATTTTTTAAGGCATTTTGGCATAACACTATATGAATATTTTTTTCAGTACTTAATTCTTTTAGAGGTTTGATAGCATGCATTGAAATCCCACTATTTACCATAAGCATAAAGTACATGTAGGACAGAATGGAACATGGAAACAGATTTCTTGGTGAGTATAGATTAAGCATAATGATCTTTGAATACCAAAAATTGCCACAAGGTTATTTTCTTAGCTCTAGAATTATTAGTGATTTATGGTCCAGGTGTACCACACCACACTCTGAGAGGGTGCTATACATTTATTTTTTTCCTAAGAAGGACTGAGGCTTTCTTTTCTTTTTTTTTCTTTTTCTTTTTTTTTTTTTTTTTTTTTTTTGGCCTTTGTTTTTCTTGAGCTTCATACAGTCTGTGAGTTGTTTCTGAGGTGTTCAGAGCTTTCTGGGGTTAGTATCTAATTATCAGTGACTGCATATTATGTCTGTTCTTTTGTGACTGGGTTACCTCACTCAGGATGATATTCTCTAGAATATCATTGTTTTTATGTATTTTTACTAATGAAGCAAAAGTCTACATACAGGGTCATAAAATCCTAGTGGAAATATTGTTAAACTACGTAGATAATGAAAAGGATAAATAGATATGAAGTACTTTTTGAACATCAAATCTTCAGTCATTGTTAAATAGAAATTATCCAGTAGGTAGTTCTTTAAAATAACAGGGAAGGATTCGTTCAAGAGGATTACAATAAATGAGAGAGAAGTCTTGGGGGTGGAGAGATCCTGGCTCAGCCAATACCAAAAGTGTGCTAAAACTAGGTGCAGTGACCATGTCAGGCAGGGTCTAGCCAAGAAAGAGGCTAAAGGAGGCCTGACCGAAGCTTAATCAAGGTAGAGATTTGCCCTCACTGAGCAGTGAGAAGACAGACCTCTGTTGTCAGCCTTCACAATCCACCCATCCCTGGATGGGTGCTCAAAGCCAAGGCAAGCCTCCCAGTTGGGCAGGGCCCCTCTGCATCATGGGAGCCTTGGAGCCACACCCTTCTAGGAACACCCTCTTGCTCTTCACACCTGATGACTTATTCAGGTCTTCATGACAACATGAAGAAGGAACTTAAGAGTTCCCTCCAAACAAGTTTCCAAGAAAAGCAAAATATACCCTGGGAAATTCAGGCCAAGTCCATAGACGAGAAGTAAGAGAAAACTCCAGAAGTTGGTTTGTGGGTTTAGGTTTGGTGAACCTATGGCTCTCAGGTAGAAGAAAGTCAGGCTGTTGGATTAATCTTTGAGTTATGACAAATGCTCTTTCCTCCACATGAGGTAGAGCTGAGAGATACCCATATCCCCTAACTTTGCTGTTAACTCTAATTTATAATTCTCTCATTTACTCCAAGCTGTCTCCGTTTGCCAGCAAGGCATCTTTCTTAGCCATCACCAAGGCCTGCTCCTGAGCCCCACTTCTTATGTGTCTGTTGTGTGTAGCGTTGCTACCCTGCCTAAGCTCCAGGAATGGGCCACTCTATCCCACCCAGCTTCCCTTAAATCCCCGGATAAAAGACAGAAACAGAGGGGATTTGGAACTTACTTTTAGCTCCCCAATGCTTTCACTTTTCCATTGCCCCTCAGTTTTATTTATATATCAAGAAATAAAACACCAAATCTAATAGTTTGCATTGCATTCACAATAAGCCAATGGCTATGTATAAGTCACTTAGCCCCAGAACTCCCCAGTGGGAAGTCTGCTGTTATAGTATGTTGTAGGTAGTTTGTAAGAGATGAGAAAACTGAATCAATGAGAAGGTAGGTCATGTACGCAGGGCTTTCTGGGAGTTAAGTTCTGTTTGTCGTCAAGGCTGTCCTCTTAATCATCGGTCTGTGGTGAAAATAGAATTTGTAATCCAAGTTGTATTGTGTTTGTATATACCAGATATGTCTTGAGATGGTCTGTGAAGTAGCATATTCTTTTCCAGAAGATTCTCCAAATTCAGAGCAGGAATTGGACAAGCTAGGGGGAAAGTCACCCCCTCCTCCGCCCCCACCCCCTCGGAGGAGCTACCTTCCCGGATCAGGACTTACCACCACGAGGTCTGGCGATGTGGTCTACACTGGCAGGAAGGAGAGCATGTCTAAGGTCTGATGGGTTGAGTCCTGGCAAATGGTTTTCTGGGTGAAGACAGTTCTATCCATCCAAACAGTAAACAAACAAACAAAAGTTATTTCAACTCACCCAGATACCCAGAAAGTGCCTGGGAAGAGAATGTCAGCTAGTGCTATTGGACTAGACTTTTAATATGACAATGTGAAAGGCAGATTATCCACTACTTTTCTAATGGGACATCATTAGACTGAAGTGGGGGTAGGAACGTAACAGATCAGCAGACATAGTAGTGGGCATTTGTATAAAAAAGTATTAAGTGCGCTTAGCTTTCACTTAATATGGAAGTTTTTATTTCCTGTGTTAAATGAAAAAATACAATTTCTAATTGAAAATGTGATGAGGAGGAGGCCTTTTGTAAATGTGGGGGATTTACAATTATATAACTCTTCAAATTATTTACTAATCTGACATCTTATGCAAGAAAATAAAGCAGGTTTTTGGCTAGAAAAACCAGAGCCAAAAAGTCCTTGAGAAGCCACGTGGTCTGACCTAAGGGTCTGACACTAGTATCTACGGTTCACATTTCCTGTAGGTGAGCAGTGAAGACTCTGGGCCAACCCCACAACCTAGAGCTACAAAATGTCACCCAGAGGAGCCTGCCTCAGCCTGGTCCCCATCACCACCACCAATCCCTGCCTCTTCCTCCAAGGATGAGGAAGAAGAGGAAGAGGAAGGAGACAAAATCATGGCGGAACTCCAGGTATGTAGCTGAGGTGACTCCTGGCCACTGGCTCTTTGCCTTCTCATCTGGCCATGGATCCCACAGGTTTGTTAAGAGCTAGTGAAAAACACTGGAGCTAGCCTTTGTTAGTTGTGTCTTTTAATCCTGGCCTCCATTTACCAAGATAAGAACTAATGAACTCTCTGGGCACCCAGAAAATATTGTGAATAGTGGCCATTTTAAAACAACTGCATAAAGTTTACATAGGAAAGTCATTTATAGACCTCCCTAGTTCTAGGTAGTAAGAATATTCTCCCTCCCCACCCTTTTCTCATTCTCCTAGGCCTATTAGAAAGTATTTTATTAACATTTTTAGTATTTAGTGACAACATAGCTCTCTGCTAGGACTGAGTGTGGATTCCAAACTCATCCCACAGTGCTGTCATGAATGTTCCTCTGCTCTACAGCATGTCCTGAGGAATCGCCTCATTAAATACATACATAATTTCTAGACCATACTCTGGATTTTTCAACTTGTACATTTTATGGGACATTTTTGCTTCTCAGAGACTGCACCCTTTGTGGGACCCCCAAAACATCCTGTCTTCCTCACTGTGGGTTGAAGCAGCCCAGTAAATATAATCCTTCACATGATGTGGAGAGGACCATGTCAGTTTTGTGATACTGGGTCTTGTCTATTTTTTTTTTTAATGGTGTCCACGATAACAGCTGCCAAAATTGAGCTTCTTGCATTTTATGAGGAAAATGAGACTTCTGGGTGTTCTGTTAAGTGACGAACCCTTTGAATACTCCACCAAAACCACAGATTGTCCTGGATCAAAACCTCCACTAAGCAGACTCCATAGGTTCTTCAATGGTCAGAACTGTATTGATAAAAAACAGATTTATAGTTAGTAACCATTAAACCTTTGAATGTTTCAATAGAAAACATACATTTGTCATAGATGCTTCTAGCTATCATATAAGATGACCTCTTCTGCATTCAGAGTCTTTTATGTTCAATGCCTACTGTGATGATCTCTCTCCTAGGAGTGGGATAACTGGTATCTGGCTTCTTGCTCTGTGATTAGTGGCTATTTATAATAGTGAGTAAAATTCTCAAGCTTCATTGACACTCCTGCTCTGGGAAAGGGACCCTGTGGGTCCAGCAGTCCCTTTTTAGAGTAGTTTCATGAAACAGTGTCCTGTGTTCAGGTGACCAAGCATCAAAAGTAATTTGAGGCTGGGGAATCCAACATCTAACAGCCAAAGGACATAGCTTGGTCCAGTGGGCAGGCCTGTAGATAAGCCAAACGTATCTAGGACAAGCCAAGATTGACTTTGTAAGGCAAAGACAGCAGGGAGGACAAAGATGACCAGAACAGAGGAACAACCACTGAGGGCAGAGGAGGGACCCTGTTGTCAGCTATGTTCAGATGTTAGCACAAATGCTGCAATGGCCACTTGACAAAGTCAGATTCTTTCTGCCCACTGAGTTGTTTCCAGATAGCAACATTTGACATAAAGAGGCATTAGGCAATGACTTAAGATCATTCATTTCAATAAGTGCTTTTTAATACTAATTGCATATTAGAATTACTGGAGCATTCATGTGGGAATGCTCTCCAGCCCTGAGATTCTTATTTCCTAGTTCTCTTGAGGGAGACCTGGAAGCACTTGTGGTTGGTTGTGTTGGCTGCTTGCTCCATAGCCTTGAGGACTGTTGGTGCCCAGCAGCTCTGGAGTTACCAAATGTCCTCCATTACCTCAGTGCCCGCAGACTCTCTTGGTGTCCCCAACCCCATCAGCTGGTAGACAGAAGCTATATTTCTGCTCTTCATCTAAGAACTACTACTTCCTGACCCTGTTCACCTGATACAGCTGCTGGCCCCACAGTGATGTCCAGAGCTCAGCATCCTTGGCCATTCAGGACCGTGTGGTGCTGAAGAGCACTGGTTACTTGTGAATGAACAGAGCAGGCTGAGATCTGTGACTGCTTGAGAGAAGGAACACGTGTACATTAGTTCTTTTTAAGTTTAAAACATCTTGTGAGTTTTCTTCCTATACATAATTTCAATAAAGCCGATAAGAAATGAGGAATGTAAAGATGTCTTTTCATCTTAATGTGTGTGTCTATTTCCCAACATGAAAGGGTCGAGGGATTGAGGCCTGAGTTTCATGCCTGCTAAGCATGTCATGGAACTGCACATCCAGTCCAAGGGTATTAATAGTTTTTAAGGGCTCTGTCCATTTCATCTTTATAAGGAAGCTTTTGCTTAGAGCTCAGTCCCAGTGCTAGCTTGAGGCCCTGTGGGTACAGGATTACAGGATGCTGCCTCTTAGCAGGAGTCTGAATGCAAGTTCAGGGCTGGGGACCCTGTGTCTCTGTACAGCTGAATCCCTGTTAACCTCAGTATTTTAATTCCTTAGGCATTCCAGAAGTGTTCCTTTATGGATGTAAATCCAAACAGTCATGCTGAGCAGTCCCGAGCTGACAGCCACCTTAAAGACACTAGGCCAGGCGCCACAGCCCCACCCAAGGAGAAGAAGGTAACATGTGGTAGCTATACACTTACCACACAGTGAGACAGCCCTGCCCCCACCCCTGCTCTGCTACTAACATGGCGCTCTTGCACTTGACCTTTGGCCTTTGGCCCTTCTGTGTTACTCTCACCCTTTTCTTCTTAAACTAACAGAGATGCAAGTTTAGAGTGAGATTAGAAACACTTACCTTGGCTTTTCAGATTGAGCATGGCGGCCTGTGAGCGGCACACAATAGCATATGGAAAAGCAAGACAACAGCTTCCCAAACGAAAGAAGGCACACCTTCCTAGAGTTTCTAGACCAACTCATTAAAAGCAAACACAAACAAAAAGCCAGAAAATAGCAACCAAATAAGTACAACTGTTTCTTATTTTCAACATATCTCATAGAAGCCTGGAAGCACGGAAACATACCTATATACACATTGACGTATGCAAACCAGGGTCCCTGCAAATTACTGCCGTTTTTGTAAGTCTATGTTCCAAAATACTAAGTCTAGTTTTAATGCTAAAATACTTTACTCATGACTTCAGAGAGGCATCAGGGCTGTGTAGCAGAACCTGATGCTGAATAGAAAGCTGTTTGGAGCCAGACTTCGAGCTTCAGTGTGGAGCTGATTCTAGAGCATTTGAGGTTTGGGAATTCAGAGCCATCTTACCTTAATTAAGAGTTTAACCCGCTCAGGTTCAAATGTTTCCCTCTAGAAACTTACATTTCAGACCTGGGGTGCACTCATTTACTTTAAATAAAGAGAAATAATATTAATTAAAAGAAACTGCAAGGTGGCCTACCATATACTCCACTTTGATTCCTTGGCTGTTACCTAAGCAAGCTCAGTGAGGCAGATGCATCAGATCGCAGAGGGAAAATGTAACACAGCCTTCAGAGGACCTGCTCAGCTCTGCCCCACAGCATCACAGTGCCTAGTGTGAAGTGACTAACCTGTCCCCAGTAGACCGATGAAACTCTCAGCAGGCAGAGGGTGTCCTTATGCTCCGGAAGGTCATTAGACAGTGATGGCAAAGCTGTCTCACTCAGAAAACTGAACCCATGAAATAGCCAAGAAATACCTTGTTTGTTCAGTGTGTGAACTTTTCTTATATAGCCTTAATTACTACTAATTTGTGGAAGGCCCCTAGCAGGGCTTGGTATGTCATATTTAGACCATTCTAGAACACTGGCTGGAAACTCATACATCCCAAGGGTTCCTTGTGATGATCACAGTCTCACTATAGACTTTTGAGTTGGTGCTGATGTTGTAACGGGTTCTTGTCTCACAGTTTGAAGTGCACACCCGTCGAGAGCACTGATTGGGAGCAAGCTGCTATGGGCTTTGTTGAGTGCCCAACACTAGGCTGGTTTGTAGGGTAGGTAGTCATTCTGAGTCATTAAGCTCAGTAGATGAAGCACTTATTGTTATGGTTATTATGATATCCACAATTATCAGACTTATCCCCCAATTTTGTCATTATTAACCTCTGTGGCCTACTCATCTACCCTTCCATAACTTAAGCGTTCTGCAGTTTTTCCTCCTCCCCTTAT
The DNA here is from genome assembly GCF_963924665.1 of Micromys minutus. NCBI lineage: Eukaryota > Metazoa > Chordata > Mammalia > Rodentia > Muridae > Micromys > Micromys minutus. Next base: position 41,940,473 of record NC_137975.1, on the reverse strand, counting down.
GACGCTCCAGCCTGGTACCTCACTTCTATAGTTTCCTCATGACTGTGTCTCTAATTTCTGTTCATTATCCACGTGCATGGAGCAGGCTTCCCTGACTGTTTATATAATCCACATCATGGGGCCCATTAGCAGATATTAAATGGGCTTGGTTGTCTTTCACATGGCCATCCAAGACTAAGAAATCACTGTCAATTTCTAGGGCATTTGTGACTGAATTTCCCTGAAGTTCATCACTCGCTTTCCTACATTTATTTCCTTTTTCTAATCCAGTGATTAAAACAAACAAACAAACAAAGTACTCTGCTGGAGTAGTTCTGCTCCTAAATTAGATTTAAATATACAAGTAAGACTGGAAGTATTTAACAGTGGATAATGTTATGGCCCCGAGCAACCAACACAGATGCCAACCCCAATTCCTACCCTTACCCCCGACCCCCAGCCTCCAGTAAATGGGCTTAGCAGGGGACCTGAATTTAGTCATGTCCAATCCTTCCTTGGATTCAAAGAGTTAACTTTTACTTGGGTCCTAGTGATATATGCTAACTCCATGTTTGGAATTGAAACCTTGGGCTGGATCCTCATTTAACACCCTTCTGAAAGTCTTGTGTGTGACATTAGTTGCTTTGTAACCTGAATTTGAAATCTCACAGAAAAACTTACATTCTGTTGCAGCAGTCCCTGCTTGGGGGAAGCCTCATGGGGGACGGATGAGCTAACAGGAGGTGGCTGGTGGCAAGTGCGCCTTGTACTTTGTGATTAACTGTGTTCCATGTGGTTAATGCTGACTTTGTTGTCCATGTGTTATTACTTGAATGCGTGTGACTGTTCCTTCCACTCGTAACTAGGGCAGCAGGGTTAGCCTTGGCATAGCCTGGGCTACTGTGCTTTGTGATGCTGTCATTGCTTTAACCAAACGGCCATCACTGGGATTGTATTTCTCCAAGACAGGACTTCCTCTTGGTGTTCTGCAGCTAGAAGGGTCAGCAGTGGTACCCTTAGAGAAGAAGATATCCCAATATTAGGATGTGCAGGGCCTGGAGCTACAGCCAGGCTAGAACACTGTGCCCTCGGGTGAAATGATCTGATTACCTGGATCCTCACTGCTGTTTAGTCCTTCAATCCTAAGTCTTAGTGAGACGCCCCCTAAACATCTGACACCTTAAAATAGGAAGAGTAAGAGCTGCATCATGAAATGCAGAGAATAAACACAGCCTGGGGCATCATGGCCATCACCGTGGCCTCGGATGCTCTCTTTGTGTTTAGGTTACACCGTGCACTGTGCAGTGTAATATTTTGGTGAGCAGTGGGCCATGTTTACAGTGGTGGTGCAATGAGATCCTAACTGGCCTCAATCACCTGCATCACAGAGTTTTGCTGAGGTGGCTCCGTGGTCTCAACAGGTCTACTTTGCTGCGTGTGTATCAAATTACCACAGTTGCCTATACCTGAAGGGATGGGGGTAATCAAAGCTGCCGCTGGTTTATGTAATTTTCTATACATTCGTCAGGATCTTAGAGTTATGTGAAAGCCAAGAGCCCACTGTAATGCAGTAGGCCGGGCTATACAGACAGCAGCTGTGTGTGCTAGTTTGTTGAATCTGTGAGAGCATCCTGAGGCCACACACAGTGACAGCCTAGCCATCTGGAGGGTTTGAGTACACTCTAAGATGCTCACACACAGGATTACCCCATGACCCATTTGTCATGACTTGTCCCTGTTGTTGAGGACGACAGGGCCACAAACTATGAAGCATTATCACTGCAAATTTAGATGTGATCATTAAGGTTCTTACCAATTTGAAGGTTATTTGGATAACATTTAGAACCTGCAAAGACACTTTCGATCTGTCACTGGACCACAGAAGAAAAATGCTTTTTATGTCAACCCAAACAGAAACTCTCTGTGGGCTGATTTCAGTACAAGAATTGGAAGGGACATTTTAAAAATCTGCTCTTGTTCCTAAATTTGTAGACAAACCAAGACCAAACCCTGAGACAGGAAATAAATGATTTGTTGAAAGCCACATAGGTAGAGGCAGATGTGTATCGGAATCTCTTCGCTCTCCAGCGCTTCCTGCGAGCCCAGCCTTTGGTTCTGCTAAGAACAGGGACAGGCAGGTGTTGAAGAGAGTTGTTAATGGCTCCATTTATTCTCTCACCTGCTCACCCACAAGTTTGAAACACTTGCAATATTCTGCTAATGAAGACTTTTCTCTTGTGGAAACATAGGGCAGTTTTGGATGCTGGAGATCAGAGCAGCTCCAGGTAAACAGAGAGCTGTAGGCGTCGGGTTGGTGTCTGATACATGTGCTTGGACCATCCGCATGTTTGGGAACATGATTAAATGATAGTTATAGTCCAATTTGGGGGGACATGTGGTTTTGTGGAGTAACATGTCGTACACTGTTCTACCAGAATTTGGAATTTTTCCATGAAGATGTACGAAAATCTGATGTTGAATGTGAAAATGACCCCCAAGTGGAATCTCAAAAGGTGAGTTTGCCACATGTGGGTTCCAATTGGTGTCGTGCAGTTTAATTACATCCCCTTGCAGAGTCTTTCTGGATTAATGTGTGTGATTTCCTTTCTCCACTTTGCCTCTCAGGTTACAGCAGGGGCTCTGAGACCTAGTGGCCCCCCCAAGTGGGAAAGAGCCACAGTGGATAGTAAGTCTGGCATCTCAAGAACATCAGAATGTAGAGCTGACACCTTCATGGAGGAAACTTCCACACCCAATAAGAACTTATTCAGAGACGGTAGAAATTATTCCCAGAAAAATGTGCCTAAGGTCAGTTTTAATTTCACTGGCCTGAACTCATTAGAAGGTGAAATCAACAAAGGGCCTAAGGTCTCGGGACTACAGTGTGCCATTTCTGACACCAAGAATCAGAAGTTAAATTTTGGAAGGATAAAAGAGAAAGGCCAACAAGGACAAGAAAACATAGATAAGAGTCCCATTTCTCCCCCACTTCGATCAGCAGAATTCAGTGTTAACGATGTCAAAACCCAAGATCAAGATGTTCTTATGACAGATCATGGCCAAGTTGTTCTGAGATCTAAGGCGGGCAGGCACCCTAATATGAACATGAATGAGGAAGGAGAATCGACTCCAAGTTCTCCCAGTGAGGAACACACAGCCACTGATAACATCGCCTTTATGATTACCAAAACTGCTGTCCAGGTTTTGTCCAGCGGGGAGGTCCATGATATAGTGAGCCAAAAGGGGGAAGATGTACAGACAGTTAATATTGATGGAAGGAAAGAGACAGTGTCTCAGCAAGGAGGGACTGACGGGGAAGAGCCGGTTGTGTGCCTGGACAAAAAACCAGTTATCATCATTTTTGATGAACCCATGGACATCCGATCTGCATATAAAAGACTCTCAACCATCTTTGAGGAATGTGATGAGGAGCTAGAGAGAATGCTGACAGAGGAAAAGATAGAGGAGGAGGAAGAAGAGGATGAAATCGGAAACACTGGAGTCCAGACCTCATCCCAAATGTCCCAGGAGCAGGTTAACTCAGGAAGTGGTAGGATGGAACAAAAGGCAGAAACACAATCACGGCCCCACACCCGGTCTGCAGAGTCACTGACTCCAGGAAGCCAGGAAGTTCATAAAGCTGAGCAGAGAAAGCTTAGCTCAGCTGATTCTCCAGACTTGGGAAGTAAATGTGACATGACTGATGACCAGTTTGAAAGCCCCAAGAAAAAGTTCAAGTTCAAATTCCCTAAAAAGCAGCTTGCTGCTCTTACACAGGCAATCCGCACAGGCACCAAAACAGGAAAGAAAACCCTGCAAGTGGTGGTCTATGAGGAGGAGGAAGAGGACGGCACTTTGAAACAGCACAAAGAAGCCAAGCGGTTCGAAATCACCCGGTCACAGCCTGAAGATGCCCTCAAAACAGTGGCTAGGAGGCAAGAGCAGTTCAGCCATGAGGGCACATTTCCAACATCAAGGACTGATGAAATTAGGAAAACTACTTACCAAACACTGGACAGCCTGGAGCAGACCATAAAGCAACTTGAAAATACAATCAGTGAAATGAGCCCCAGGACCCTAGTTGATACCCCATGTTCTTCCAACAGAGATTGTGGTGCAAACTTGCCCCACATAGCCCAAGAGGTCTCTCCCCGGTCTTTGCTAGTTCTGGATGAAGTACCCCCTGCCCCAGAGCCCCCCACGTCCATATCTTCAGCTTCACGTAAGGTATCTTGGTCTGTGGAAAATGGAAAGATCCAGCTGCTTCTTAAGCCTGTCATAATCACAGTAGCAAAAGGTGTCTTGTGATTTAATCGCTTCCCTTCAGGTGGCTCGCGGTTGTTTTTTTTTGTTTTGTTTTGTTTTGTTTTGTTTTTGTCTATTCGTCATGTACCCGTCTTTTTCTCCCTTCTCCGTCGCCTTCCGTAAACAATGGCAACTAGGTGTCTAACAGCTAATCAATTCTGTTTGTGCCTCTGTTGCTGATTGGTGTTGGGTCAATATAAAGAAGCTGGGTCAGCCACGTCCTGTTGGTACTCACATTAAAATCCAGTTGATCGGTAGTGAGCTGTTGATTCTGTTTGATTCCTCTGATTAACCCAGTTGGTGTTTCCTGGGTCTGTCCTGCATGTAGGGCACTAGCTTCTCACTTGATCTTCTCTGCACACAGTAGGGTCGTCTCCGTAATAATCCTTCTCTCTGTCTTCCCTTCTCCTTGGTTATCCCACAGGGCTCCAGTACCACCCCACAGACAAGCCGGATGCCAATCCCCATGACTTCTAAGAACAGACCAGGAAGCCTGGATAAAGCCAGCAAGCAGTCCAAACTACAGGATCCCCGCCAATACCGTCAGGTAGTTTTACCTTAAACCCAATTTTGGATGGACACTATTGCAATTAAGAAGCCAGACGCTGACTTAGTTTCTACCAAATACTGTTTTCTCTATGAGAGATCGTTTATGTAGACATCCTGGATCTGGGGGCATGGAGAAAGTCTAAATAAACCTGTGTTAAACTTTTCACTACCCTCTTGCATGCTTACGTTGTGACTTCATATTTTAACTGTTAACACACGGTGCCAGGCCAATGGCAGTTTCTTTGGTGAATGTAAAGTGTCATCTAATCCTCTTGGGAAACAGAGACAAATCAACCAGCTGCTGACAACTACTCTTAGGCCACCACTACTAACACCGTGTTGACTGCATTGCACTCAGTCACATTAACTCTCCCATGCTCACACTCGAAACCCCATGACAATCCCCATGCATGGCCGGCAGCAGTGGGATGGGCTGTGGAATGAATGAGGTGTCGTCTTCCTTTCTGTCATTTCTGTACCTCCTTTGCTATGTGCATGGGGTGGTTTCCGCCCGGTCCAGATAAGCACAGAACTTAGCTCAGGCATCGGACCATATGTTGTTTTTCTTTTACTGAATGATGCTCAGAAGGTCTGTGTTGCCAGGCCCTGTGCATTGATCGTGTTGCTGGCTTTCTGACAGAGTGTCTTCACCATCTTTGTTTGCAGGCTAATGGAAGTGCTAAGAAAGCTGGTGGGGACTGTAAGCCTACTTCCCCCTCCTTACCTGCTTCTAAGATTCCAGCCCTTTCTCCCAGCTCCGGGAAAAGCAGTTCTCTGCCCTCTGCTAGTGGTGACAGCTCTAACCTCCCCAATGCACCTGCTACTAAACCATCGATTGCTTCTACCCCTCTCAGCCCCCAGGCAGGACGGTCCGTTCACTCCGCCTCCCTCATCCCTTCTGTCTCTAATGGCTCCTTAAAGTTTCAGAGCCCGCCTCATGCAGGTAAAGGCCATCACCTTTCGTTCGCACTTCAGACTCAAAATGGCCGTGCTGCCCCTACTTCCTCTTCCTCCTCATCTCCTCCTTCCCCTGCCTCCCCCACCTCCCTGAATCAAGGTGCCAGGAGTATCAGGACCATCCACACTCCCAGCCTCGCCAGCTACAAAGCACAGAATGGAAGTTCAAGCAAAGCCACCCCATCCACAGCAAAGGAAACATCTTAAAAGCCAGATCCTATTAGGCACCAGGCGGAATTACATTCTTGTCTTTATTTTTTAGCAGTTCTGGAACAGCCGTTTTCACAAGAGAATGTACCATATTGCTGTATTGTTCAGGCTTCATGCAGAGTATAGAGTTGATAGGTTGCAGTAAAGCTTGTTTTTTTTCTACTGTTGCTGTTGTAACTATACCGTGTTTACTGTCTAGATTCCATAGCTATTACATGAAGAAAGCATGTGCTATACAAAGAGAGAGTATGAGGAGAGTGAAGACATGTCTGAGACAAGCTGACTGTACTATGCATGTAAAACATGTATGATTCCAGAATTTCAGTATGTTTTGTATAAAAGTATTTTTCATTACGGAGACTAGAGGCAAACAGAGAAATACACAAGTGTGACTATATAAATTGTAAAGCATATATTACGATATTTTCTTTTATTTTAGTGTTATTTAGCTTTATTACAGATTTCTATTTTTGTCAAGACTTCACGGTTCCTTTCAAGATCATTTTTGCCAAAACATTTTGATACTACAATGTTGTACATTTGAAAGTAGCGTGCTAGACTCTAAGCCAATGAGCTTCTTCAGCCCATAGAAAGAAATTCAGTACTCTTGCACTGCCGTCAAAAGTTTCTAGGATAATTTGCTAGCGCAAGCCAGCTAATTTTCTTTTTCTTTGATTTCTTTTTATTTTCTTCTTCCTTGTTTCTTTTTTTAAGACAAAACTTATGAGTATTCTGTAGCCGTTTTCTTTGCACTATCTAACCCCTTTTTATGTTTTCTTAGACCTGGTAACCCACACCATTGCATTGTGGATTTTAAAATGGACACTTCTGTATGGTTCTGTACACTGAGGAACTTTTGTAAATATACAGATATAAATAGACATCAAAATACTATATGTGACAGCACATAGAGTAGTTTTCCCACACCAAAGTTAATTTTTATGCATGCTTTAAGAGTCTATATTGGGATGGGCAGAAATGGGACTATCCACACATTTTTAAAAAGCAACAAGTTTGCACAGTTAGGGTGGTTTTGTAAATAACTGTATTTGTATAACACAGCCATGTAACATACGGAACTGTAAGCAGAGACTTTGCCAAGCTAAATAAAGGGCTGCATGCGCATTATTTTTTGTACCTTGTCACTATAACGACTTCCAGTTAACAAAGATGTAACTATTGCCCCAGGGTTTCGGCTTTGAGGGCATCTAAGTAATGTGTAACCACATCCACTCACACAGTGCTGCTTCCTTGAAAGCGAAGGATGAGTTCCTAATAAACTAATCAACAGTGTGACTGTCTGAGCCTCCTTTCCTGCCTGACTCTTCTCTAGGGCATGGGGGTGGGGGTGTTGCCGTAAATCTCCAACCCCAATAAGCCCATGCAAAGAGCACACAATTCTGTTATATTTATAAGCTGTACGCCTAGATTAGGCAGATAGATCCACCACTCCACGACTCTACTCCCCAGCTATGAGTCCCTTGCTACTTGCGGCTTCTCAAGGCCACATGGTTCTGCTCCAACTTCCTTCCACCTCCTCTTCCTTGTCTTCCTCTGTCTCCTCATCTCCTCTCACCTTCCTCTCTTCCCCCTCTCTAAAACCTCCAGCCCCACCCTTCCCTTCCACTGCCCAATCACAGGCTCTAGCCTCTATTTGGCCAGTTAAAATGGAGAGAAGGTTCTCCTGAAATCATGTGGTCCACTCACCTGAGTAGGAGATTCACTCTTCTTGAGGGCAGCAGCCCCTATTGAGGAAGCGGAATTAGCATCAAAATACAATCAGCACTGGGGCAATACACAACCAGGAGGTTGGCTAACAAACAAAACAAAACAAAAAAAAAAAAAAAAAAAAAAAAAAAAAAAACCTGCACACAGATTTGCATACTCATCTATTGTAGGGGCTTTTGCTTCTTTCTTGATTTTCTTTTTCCTAATTTCTAGTAAAAGTAAAAAGAACATGTCTTTATCAGTAGGTTGGGTTTTTTCTTTTTAGTCGCCAATTTTTAATTTTTTAAATCATTATTTTACGTATATGGGTATTTTGCTTGGATGTATGTCTATGCAGCACATTCATTCCTGGTGTCTGTGGATGTCAGAAGAGGACGTCAGATTCCATAGAATTGCAGTGAGCTTCCATGTGGGTGCTGGAAATCAAACCTGGGTCATCAGGAAGGGCAGCAGTGCTCTCAACCACAACCACTGAGCCATCTTTCCAGCCTGGAGTTCATACACACACACACACACACACACACACACACACACACATGTACATATACATACAATGTGTGTATTATATATTACATATTATATATTTAATATATGTATATATTAACATATTTAATATATCTTGTTGGTCTACAAGAAATGTACATGCAACACAGCATATGTTTTCATTTACAGAAAGAGGAAGAAGGCTGAGGAGAAGGCTCAGTCAGGAAAGTGCTTGCCCTGCAAACCTGGGAAACTGAGCTTGACCCACAGAATCCACAAAGCAGTTGAGCGTCGCGCTATGCCCTATGTTACAACCCTGAGGCTGAGACCCACGGATCCTTAGAGCCTAGCTGGCCAGCCAGTCTAGCCTAACCAGTGAGGTCCAGGCCAGTGAGATACCCTGAGGATCAGCATCCAAGATTGCATGTATGGATGCACAGACAGACAGACAGACATGCATACTGGCAGAGAGTTATTAATAATAAAAGTTCCCAGACTCCACAAACTGCCTGAGGAACCCGGAACCTGCTCATCTTTTTTTTTTACATGCAAAAAGATTTAACTTGGTGGTTAGATGTAAAGTCCAAATAGTGCCACACTTTACAGCACCCTGCTGTGTGTCCCCAGCTTTCAGGCGTCCCGACACCATGCCTTCATCAGAAATACTTTCAGAGACCCCTCCTCACAACAGTCATGGCAGCCACACGGTCAGTAGCACTTGGGAAGTTGTTTCAGTGAACGAGATTCCAGGTTTCCCAACAGGTCCCATAGTCGTGAGAGCACGACTTTATAGACACCGGAACTGTAATTGTTCTCTGTGACTAATTCATGCTGGTCTACTTGTTCCCATTTATGGCCTCGCTGGGAATTTAGCTAACACACCTACCCACAGGCTGGGGCTGAGAATGGGGGCTGGGGGTTTGAGTTTGATATCATACTTCCCAGAGTTCCGGCAGAGCCCTGAAGCTCGTGGTCCCTTTGAGCCAGGTAAGGCTGACAAGAGCAGATTCCCTGGGCTGAAGACCTCTCAAGGCTGCCCCAAACGTAGCAGCTCACTGCCTGCCTCTCCAGAGCATCAGAGGGAGTGTTCCTCTTCCTGTGAGAAAGGAAAGCCCAGGCTGCTGCCCGTACCTCAGCAGAGAAATATTGGCTCAGCACCCATTTCTAAGTCTGACATCGTTAGCCTGAGACACAGTTTTACTCCAACGAAGTAGCTAGTTAAGATCCGCTCCTCTTTCGGTTGGTTCCTCACCTCACCGGCTGAAAGCCAACACACCCATCAGCTGCTAACCACAATCAAGCCTAATGGTTATCGCCCAAGGCTTGTAAAGTCTAGCTGAAGGCCCAGGGACATCAAGGCATGGCCCCCAGCTCCTCTTCCACCTACTCATGACCTGCTGAGCCTTGTTCTGTGTCCACACACTATTGCTCTTCCCCAACCCCATCAACACTCAAAATCCTTAAATAATAAATTGCTTCTCTTGTGTGTATTTTGTGTTTTATGTTCTTTCCTTTTTACACAGGGCTATACAGCAAAACCTAACAGGGCATCCTAGGTAGCTGCTGTTTGGTTTAAGGACATTCTAGTACTAAGATCTCAAGGTCAAATTAAAACTCAATATAGATCATGACCCCACCTTGGTCACTTTAACATCTAAAGTGGGTAGTAGGTGCCTAGAGCAACTGGTTTCTCAGGTTTTGTTAAATTATCAATATGTATTTGCTTAAGAAGCCTTTGTGGTGGAGCTGGAGAGATGTCTGCTCTTCCAGCGGTCCTGAGTTCAATTCCCAGCAACCACATGGTGGCTCACAACCATCTGTAATGAGATCTGGTACCCTCTTCTGAACTGTAGACATACATACAGGCAGAACGCTGTATACATAACAAATACATACATACATACATACATACATACATACATACATACATACTTTATAAGAAAAGAATCCTTTATGGTAGTCATTAATCTAATAAATTTGACAGACTTATTTCTAAGCTTCATGGAACCAGCAAAATGGTTCATCTGGTAAAGTCATCATAAAACGTAGTGCTCTAATTTTATTACCCAGTACATATATAAATGTGGGAGGGGTAATGTGAACCTCAAAATTTGTCTTCTGATCTTTACCATGGGCTACATGGCCATTTCACAAGTGCTGAACAACATATGATTCCACTGAACCAGTCTGTGGCTTAGGGGGTGGATACTGTTTCTTAGATGCTGTTTTCTAGTTGTACAAATCTAAATACAGTTTAGACTTCTCATCTGTTAATATGGTACAGTGCTGGGATTTAACTTTCAGGACTGTGGGATTAAATACGATCCATACAAAAATTAAGTCAGAACTGAACACTCAGAAAAGATTGGGTTTATTGTTAGCACAATTTCATTGAGAACCATGATACTATTTGGCCCCTATGAAGTTTCTGCCGGGGGTCTGAGGGTGAATCTTGGGGTGGACAAGCCACTGATGGGCAGGGAGGGGACTTAGAGCCTTAGCAAATGCTGCATACGTCTTTCTGTCCTTCAGGGAGCTGGTGTCATTTGACCTTCCTGGGGACAATACAGAACTTTCACATACTGTCTCGGCATCAAAAGGTCTGCCTGACTGGTACGGCTGCCATGACTAGCATCCTTATACAGGCATGGAGAAATAGAAATAGGACTCATGGATGCAAGAATGTCATTTTACAAAGTTACATTCTAGGGCAGGGTGTGAGTTCCCAATTCATCCAAAGCCCTGCCCATCTCTGGGAGAAGTACCAGAGGCCAGACCCCAGAGAAGGGGGACCTAGCCATTGGAGCAGGTTGCATCTTCCTTTCAACCAGATTTGTAAACCGCCCTCTTCTTGGATGTTCCTGTAATGATAACCAGTTTCCTAGGGGTTCTGTAAATGCTAATACATTGGAGCAACCCAGCATCTATTGGAAGGACAGAGAAGCCAGAGATACCATCCAATAGCACAGAAGCCAGTTTCTGTACAAGAGACAGTAACGCCAGCCAGGAAACAAGCCCTAACCAGGCCCACCATCCAGCCCTTGATCTGTACTACAGAGTAGAAGACAGATGTGTCCAAGCTAGTAAGTTTGCAAACTGATATTGTCATGCACAGACTAAATGAAAGTTTTGTATTGTTTTAAGTAAATTTACAATTACGTGTTGGACCACACTCTAGGGTCCTGTCCAAACTCCATGTTACCCAGATTAGCAGCAGAGGCTCATCCACCCTAGATCAGGAGAGTTAAACTGTGATCCACATATTCTGTCTCCAGAATGTAGAGACACTACATGGGATACCTTAAGTCCACACAAAATGCTTACATTTTAATTGCCTGAGATTTCCTTGAGTCTGTGAATGCAGCAGCAGTAATGGCCAACCATCACCTAGTAAGAGCCAGGCATGATACTGCAGGAGCTTAGATCTGCTGTCTTCCCATTCTCAGCCATGGACCCTCCCCACTGCCCTCCCTCCTGGTCTCACTGCACCCCAGCCTAGGCTGGTAAGGTTTGGGCTGTATGGAAAGAAGCTTGGGTGTCTTGCATGGAGTGGAACGACTCATGGAGGTTCAGTGGAGGGCAATGCTGTCGACAGGTGTTTCCCATCCCTAGCTCAAACAAAGAAGCTCACTGCAGAAAAGCAGCCACTATAGGGTTATTGCATTTCAAGCTCCGGCACCTTCCCGTTCAGCAAAAGGTTGGTGACAAGACCGCTCACCAGACTGGCATTGTCATCAGCCATTAATTGTTAAGAGGGAAATGCAGTTGGGTACAAACCTGGCCTCATATCACAACCCCTCTCCTCACAGCCCAATACTGGCATCTAAAACTCCAAGATGCTGGGCAGGGACCTTTTGCCAGAACCGGTCCTCCGTGCATCACTTTCACTATTCAGCGTGGGGATCCTCTGTCGGTTAACGCTGTTCAGCGGGTGAGGTGCTGTTAGTAAGGGCCTCCTGGAAGGGATTCTGTGGTCTTGGCTCTGAAACTTGTCAGCTGAAAGTCTGGGAAGGAGCACTACAGCCTCTACCCAGAGAGTTTTCCAAATGAGAAAAGGAATCTAGATTCTGTTGCATGTAAGTTTCTTCTTTTAGCCAAAGTCTTGTATTGTGGGCCCGTGTTCCAGAGGCCTCACACAGAGAACCTGGTCTGGCCAGGTTCGAAGGGGAGAGAATTCAGGACCGGTTTCACCACCTCTGCTGGTGGTGATGATGCCCGCCTCTGTCTCCGCAGCTGGATTGAGCCAGCAGGAGACTCCAGTGGGGGGCTGCAGGGGAGCTTCCCGCGGGGCGGCTTCGGGAGAGCAGATCTCTTCCCAGGCAGTGGTGTTACAGTTCTTAAAGCTCTCAGATGATCGGATGGTTCAGAGTCTGACAGAGAGTACCAGCTTGGCCTGAGAATTTGGGGAATACCTCATCTGCATATTTGGGGGTGTGGTCCTGTTTCTACTTGTTGTGTGGTCACATCCTCACCTGTGGAGGAGGGACTTGGGTCATCACCTACAGGACTCGAACCTCTCTACAGGGGGTTGTGGGGGCTGTAGCTACATGAGGGGAGCCTGATCTCCTGGGAGGCTAGAAAGCTCCCGCCATCCTTTAGGATCCCCAGGGCTTCAATTTATCTTGACCGGGAATCAGGGTACCCTTCACCACCCACAGCCCCACAGCTCCCCCTTTTACTTTTTAAAAAAGGAGGTGTCATTTGTAGTAAAAATTTTGGGTGGGGTTGAAGTATCAAAAGAAAACACTAAACAGGCTTGGAGGGGAAGCACGACCAAGCCAGAGGAGTAAGGAAGGGTGAGGGTGGGGGTTGGGAGGATAAAGGATCATTGAACCATGTATTGTTCCATGGGCTGTACAGTCTGAGGGTATTAACATCGGTATTAAACAACATTTGATTAATCTGGCTGGACATCATGTTTCCCTTGCTATCATGTAACTTCCTCAAGTTCAGTGGCTATTTGACTTTGGCAAGAAAGTTCATCTGCAGCTGGAAGGTCCCAAGTCTGTTCTCTGTGAGTCTCAGCCGTCATCTGTGGATCTCAGCGTGTCTCGGGAGCCTTCAGTCAGATGAGGTGTCTGGAGGAAGGCGGCTTTGTTGTCCCAGGCAGGTTTGAGGTGATGGCGTTCAGTCTCGGCTCGCTCGGTCTGTGGGAGCAGGACTGTAGATAAACCGGTGGGATAATCACAGCAGAGGAGCGGAGCCGCAGCAGGGGGATGTCTGCACTGGGTAGCCTGTGTTAAGCCTGTGATGGTTTGCTTGGGAGCGCATCACGGTCTGTTGTTATGATCTTAGAAAAGCAAGGGTGTTAGAGGAATTTAGTCCTGGAAGGCATCCTTTAAGTCTTGAGGAAGGAGATATCGTGTTAATTATGTGTCTGGAGTAGGCAGTAACAGCTTGTCTGTAAAAGGAAACTGGTTGTTAATTAAGAATTGAATAATGTTTATCAGTATGGTTGGTTTGACCTGTGGGAGTAGATTAGATGACCTTTAAACCTTAAAGAAAATTTAAACAAATGGAAAATTTTTAGACATAAATGACAAATACTAGGGAGAAAATAAACATATAAAATAGAGGCATAGAATTTTGGAACTGAGCAACACGAACATTGTCTCAAGTGTTCCTGTTAGGAAGAACAAGCATTTAAGCAAAGTCTGAAAACTGGGTCTCAGGTGTTTTTCTGTTGTCGTTGGCAGGACTAGGTTCAGGGGCAGGAAGTACCTGCGCTGAGGCTGTGTGCTCTAGCAGACAGGTCAGCTCTCCCCCCACCCCCACACCTGTTTTATGTGGGGGTTGGGGGGGGCCTGGTAAATCCTAAATGTAGATTGGAAGGAGATGAAATGACCAACTTTGAAGAAAAGCTGAAAAGAATAGAGTTTTGATAGCACAGTCAGGGAGTGAGAAAAGCGGGTGTTGGGTTAATGGGGGAGCTGGGGTGTCCAGACAGCCACTTGGGAAGTCAGGACAAGGGAAGTTTGACTGCTGTGGGAGGCCGCAGGAACACTGCTTCTGGGGTGGAGAAGTACAATGGGCAGCCAGAGCTGGCTTGGGGGTCCCTGGGTCTGCAACACATCCCAGAGCCACCAGGTTCCCAGGCTTTTGGACACCCAGGCGCCGCTGAATACCACAGAAGAGCTGAGAACGGAGTGGGAACCCATTTACTAATAAAATATGATCCCAGACCGTGATGTCTGTCACAGGCATGCATCATCAGCAAAATTCAGCCACAAATGAAAATACATTCAGAGAAGGGCTCAGACTCAAAGTCATGTGTTGGGACTTTTTTGAAAGGGAGAATCACTGTTTAAAACAGAAGTTCTCAACCTGTGAACCACAGTGCCTTTGGAGATGGGACAACCCTTTCACAGGGATCAGATTTCCTGCATATCAGGTACTTACACTACAATTCATAATAGTAGCAAAATTACAGTTATGAAGTAGCAGCGAATATGTTATGTCTGGGGGTCACCACACTATGAGGAACAGTATTACAGGGTCCCTAGCTTCCCTGGCTCACTAAATGCCACGGTTGCCTTCATTGCTGTAGAAGAAAACTCTCCACAGATCTTCCCATCTCTCCCGTGTGGCAGTCCTGCTCCACTCTGAAGTACCCTTCACTAGGCTTGGTTCTTGTACCCTGTCATTGTGCCCCGCAGAGAAAGCTGCTGTCCCAGCCTCTGCTGTGGTGAGAGGGAAGGCTGCGACGCGGAGGAAAGGTGAGTTAAAACTAGGGCAGCATCTTCCACCAGCACCATTGGCATGACAGTAAAAGAGGAATCAATGAGATGCAACCCAGAAGCAGCAGAATCCAAGAAAGCCCACTGCAAGATGGCAGCCACTCAGGGAGCAGCTTCTCAATGTTGACAGCATGGCCCTCCCACAGGGCTGCAGAAAGTTGGCAGCTGGGTTTATCAGGGCTCAGAAGAAAAGTGAAAGAGGCATTTCCCCAGACTCCCAGGTCATTCTTAAAGGGACAGCATCCTCTCCTAGAAAAGCCAGAGGCAAACACAGAGGCCATTGCTGCCACAACAACCAGTTATTTCCCACAGGAAGGACTTGGCTTGGCCATCATTTGTGCCCACCCCACCCCCAGATTCTCAACAATGTTATTTTACCTATTTATTTGTTTATTTAGAAGCAGAGACTCCCTATATGCCCAGGCTGTCATCGAACTCCTGTCTCCAGCCTCCAGAGTACTCCAGTTGCAGTTGTGCACCACCCTGTCCTGTGCACCTTCGTCAAGTCAGAATGTTTAAGCACCTTATTTATTATTGTCCTCATGGTGCCTTGAGAATCAGGCTTGGGTTTTCTATACCTTGTGCTTTCTGTAGAATTCTGGCTCATAGCATACAGGGCCCTTTGCATGGGGATTTAGATCTGGCCTTATGAAGGCACCGGCCTGGGGCCTCCTTGGTCTCCAGAAAGTCCCAATAGTTAACTGAGATATTTCAAATGTGTTGGTACTCAAAGACTACACTGCATGTTGAGTGGCATCATAATGACCTGTGTGGTGCCTCCTGTTTCTATGTAACTCAATACAAATACGTAGAACAAAAGCACATCCTAACCTTAATGGGGATGGACTCCTGAAGATGAGGTATAGGAAGTGAGGAGAGAGCAGGAAATGATGTCTCTACTGCAGTTGTGTGGCTCCTGTCAAAAGGTGGCAAGCAGTTCCTCTGATCATCCGGTCAGAAGTGGAACAAGGCCAAAAACAAAATGGTCTGCCATTTTCAGAAAAAAAGGTCAGCTCTTGGATCACCCCTTTGTCTCCAACATCACTTCATGCAGGCTGAACTCACAGAAATCTGGGCTGGTGGCTTTATACCATTTTTGACAACTTCGGTTCTCCTCTGATTTCTTTCTGTTTACACACTCAGCACTCCCATCCCCGACCCCTCAGCCCTGCTCACTGGGCTTCTGAAGATGGAACTACCTCTGAAATAACTGTAGCATCCTTTCCTTCAGTCACCATCTTTGGTTTCATTTAAAGCCATTGCCATCTGCCTGCAGAAGGCTGAGCTCCCAGAACAACTGCACAGGTACTTTTCCACCTGGACCAAGGGTAAGTCTGAGGCCATGGCCCAGAGAGGGAACACCAGGAGTTTTCTGAGTGCAGGGAGCATGATGCTCTCTGGAAAAGGGTCCTTTTGGGCTTAGAGAAAGAGCCGGGTCTCCACCAGTAGGACTCAGGACCTGTGAACAGAGTGCTGAGCTACCAGAACAGTTTTACAAGAGCTCTCACACCTGAGCCCACAAACACAGAACTGAGTCACTGTTCTGCCCACCCAGGAGCAATCTTCTTCCTGAGTCCATGGGCCTTCAGACCCACATGAGAAACAAGCACCAGTAAGAAACAAAAAGATCACCTACAGTCACTGACAACAAGATGGCAAGAGGAAAGTGCAAGAACCCAAGCAGTGGAAACCAAGACAACCTGACAACATCAAAACCCAGTTCTCCCATCACAGCAAGTAGTAGATTTCCCAAAACTCCAGAAAAAAAAGGTTTAGACTTAAACATACTTCTTGATGATGATGGAGATCTTTGAGAAGTATATGAATAACTCCTTTAAACAGGAGAACCAGGAGAAATCACTCAAAGAACTACAGTAAAACACAGTCATACAGGTGAAGGGATTGAAAATGGAAATAGAAACAATAAAGAAATCACAAAAAGAGACAATCCTGGAGATAGAAAACCTAAGAAAGAAATCAAGAGTCATAGATGTAAGCATCACCAACAGATTACAAGATATGGAAGAGAGGATCTCGGGGGCTGAAGACAACATTGAAAACATAGACAAAACAGTCAGAGAAGATGCAAAAGTCAAAAAGCTCCTAACCCAAAATGTCCAGGAGATCCAGGACACAATAATAAGACCAAAACTAAGGATAATAGGTATAAAAGAGGGTAAAGAATATCAACTAAAAGGCACAGTAAACATCTTTAACAAAATTATAGAAGAAAACTTCCCTATCCTTAAGAACAAGCTGACCATGAATATACAAGAAACCTACAGAACTCCAAATAAATTGGACCAGAAAAGAAATTCTTCCCAACACATAATAGTCAAAGCACCAACTGTTCAAAACAAAGAAAGAATACTAAAAGCAGTAAGGGAAAAAGGACATGTAACATATAAAGGCAGGCCAATCAGAATTACACCAGACTTCTCAACAGAGACTATGAAAGCTAGTTCATAGATCCTGAACAGACATCATAGACACTAACAGAACAAAAATGCCAGCCCAGATTCCTATATCCAGCAAAACTGTCAATTACCATAGATGGAGCAACCAAGATATTCCAGGACAAAAGCACATTTACACAATATCTGACCACAAATCTAGCCCTACAAAGGATATGGAAAATCCAACCCACCCCCCCAGTTGGTTCAGGGGAGCAGGAATCCTGCCTCAGGGTCTCTGTTTCCACCTGGTGGGCCCATGTGCGCAGAATAGGCTCAGGCCATCTGCCACCAGAAACAGCAAAGATCCAGGGATACAGGCCAGGGAGAGACAGGAACCAATCACTGACAACAAGGCCACATATAATCACAGACAACAAGATGGCAAGAGGAAAGCAAAAGAACTTACCCCAGGGAAACCAAGACAACATGGCAACACCAGAACCCAGCTCTCCCATCACAGCAAACAGCGGAATGACAATCACTCCAGAATGTAGGGCGCCGCCTGCACATTCTCCATTACAAGATGGCGCCGACATCCGGCTGGAGTTAGCAGTAAACAAGCCATGTGCGCACGTGCTGGGTAACTTTCCACTTCTTGAGCTCTGCCTCTCCCGTGGCGTCATAGGGCCTGATGAGTTTCAGCCAATCAGGGGGCTCCACGTCCAAGGCAAGGACTGATCCCTTTATAAGGGGACGGGCTAATTAGTTCCGCCTCTCTCTCGTTGGTTTCGTTCGTCTCGTGGATCTTGTTCGTCTTGTTCGTCCTGTTCGTCTTCTTGGATTTCTTGGTTTTCTCCGTCTTTTTCGTCACGTGTAACAAGTGCTGGTTCTCGAGGATAATAAAGTTTACCGCAGAAGGATTCTATTTCGTGTGCCGCGTCGTTCTTGCAGGCGAGACGGTTGCGCGGGACACCAGAAAAAGAAGACTCGACCTGAAATCATACCTCAAGATGATGATAGAGATCCTTAAACAAGAACGGGAGGAAAAGCATAAAGAAATAGAAGCTTTTAGAGAGAAAACTAGAAAAACACTCAAAGAACTCAAAGAACTAGAGGAAAACAGAACCAAAGAGATTGAGATGGAATTTAAAAATGGAAACAATAAAGAAAACACTAAAAGAGACAACCCTAGAGGTAGAAAACCTAAAAAAGAAATCAGGAGTCACAGATGCAAGCATCTCAAGAGATGGAAGAGAGAATCTCAGGGGCTGAAGACAACATTGAAAACATAGACAAAACAGTCAGAGAAGATGCAAAAGTCAAAAAGCTCCTAACCCAAAATGTCCAGGAGATCCAGGACACAATGAGAAGACCAAACTTAAGGATAATAGGAATAGAATATCAACTAAGAGGCACAGTAAATAACTTCAACAAAATCTTAGAATAAAACTTCCCTAACCTTAAGAATGAGATGACCACAGCATAAAAGAAGCTTACTGAACTCCAAATAGAGTGGACCAGAAAAGAAATTCCTCCTGACACATAATAGTCAAAATGTCAAGTGCCCAAAGCAAAGAAAGAATACTAAAAGCAGTAAGGGAAAAAGGTCATGTAACATATAATGGCTGGCCAATCAGAATCACACCCGATTTCTCAACAGAGACTATAAAATCTAGAAGATCCTGGACAGACATCATGCAGACCCTAAGAGAACACAAGTGTCAGCCCAAGCTGCTATACCCAGCAAAACTCTCAATCACCATAGATGGAGAGACCAAGATATTCCAAGACAAAACTAAATTTACACAATATCTGACCACAAACCCAGCACAACAATGAATTCCACTACTACTAGGTGGAAAACTCAATGCAAAGAGGGAAACTACATCCTAGTAAAAACAAGAAAATACCTAAGCAAGAAAACCAAAAGAAGAAAGACACACAGGCACAATTCTACCTCTAAAAGCAAAAATAGCAGAAAGCAGCAACCACTATCCCTTGATACCTGTTAACATAAATGGACCAAATCCCCAATAAAAAGATATAGGCTATCAGACTGGATACACAAACAGAATCCAGCATTTTGCTGCATACAGGAAACTCATCTCAGAGACAAAGACAGACACTATTTCAGAGTAAAAGGTTGGGAAAAAACCTTCCAAGCAAACGGCCTCAAGAAGCAAGCTGGAGTGGCCGTTCTAATATCGAATAAAGTGGATTTTCAACCAAAAGTTATCAAAAAAGATAAGGAAGGACACTTTTTGCTCATTATGAGGGAAATTTGTCAGGAGAAACTCTCAATCCTTAACATATATGCTCCAAATACAAGAGCACCCATATTCATAAAAGAAACCCTACTAAGCTCAAAAATTACATTGCACCCCACACAATAATTGTGGGAGACCTCAACAGCCCACTCTCATCAATGGAAAGATCATGGAAACAGAAACTGAACAAGAACACACTGAAACTAGCAGAGGTTATGAACCAATTGGAATTAATAGACATCTACAGAACATATCATTCTAAAACAAGAGAATACACCTTCTTCTCAGCACCTCAAGGTTCTCAGCACCTCAAGGCACCTTCTCCAAAATTGACTGTATAATTGGTCACAAAACAAGCCTCAATAGATATAAGAAGATTGAAATACTCCCATGCATCCTATCAGATCTCCATGGTCTAAGGCTGGTCTTTAATAACAACAAAGACAACAAAAAGCCCATATACACATGGAAACTAAATAATGCTCTATTAAATGATAGCATGGTTAAAGAAGAAATAAAGAAAGAAATTAAGTATTTTCTAGAATTTAATGAAAATGAAAACGCAAAATACCCAAACCTATGGGATTCAATGAAAGCAGTACTGAGAGGAAATCTCATAGCTCTGAGTGCTTCCAAAAAGAAACTGGAGAGAGCATACACTAGCAACTTGAAAGCACAGTTGAAAGCTCTAGAAAAAAAGGAAGCAGATACACCCAAGAGGAATATACGACAAGAAATAATCAATCTCAGAGCAGAAATTGACAAAATAGAAACAAAAAGAACCATTCAAAGAATCAACAAAACCAAGAGCTGGTTCTTTGATAAAATCAACAAGATTGATAAACCCTTAGCCAGACTAACTAGAGGGCAAAGAGAGAGTATCAAAATTAACAAAATCAGAAAGGAAAGTGGAGACATAACAGCTGAAATTGAGGAAATTCAAGAAGTCATCGGATCCTAATATAAAAGCCTATACTCAACAAAGCTGGAAAATCTAGAGGAAATAGATGAATTCCTAGACAGATACCAGATACTAAAGTTCAACCAGGACCAGATAAACCATTTAAATAATCCCATAAAACCTAAAGAAATAGAATCAGTCATCAAAAGCCTCCCAACCAAAAAAAAAAAAAAAAAAAAAAAAAAATCCAGGTCTAGATGGGTTCAGTACAGAATTCTATCAGACATTTTTTGACAACCTAACACCAATACTCTCCAAACCATTCCACAAAATAGAGTCAGATGGAACACTACCTAACTCATTTTTGAGGCCACAATAATCCTCGTTCCTAAACCACGCAAAGACCCTACAAAGAAAGAGAACTTCAGACCAATCTCACTTATAAACATTGATGTAAAAATACTCAACAAAATCCTTGCAAACTGAATCCAAGAACACATTAAAACGATCATTCACCATGATTAAGTAGGCTTCATTCCTGGGATTCAGAAATGGTTTAATATATGGAATTCCATCAATATGATCTACCATATAAACAAACTCAAAGAAAAAAAACCTACATGATCATCTCACTAGATGATGAGAAAGCATTTGACAAAATTCAACACCCCTTCATAATAAAAGTCTTAGAAAGATCAGGAACTGGAGACCCATAACTAAACATAGTAAAAGCAATATACAGCAAAACAGTAGCCAACATCAAACTAAATGGTGAGAAATGTGAAGTAATCCCACTAAAATCAGGGACTAGACAAGGCTACCCACTCTTTCCCTACCTATTCAATATAGTACTGAAGCCCTGGCCAGAGTAATTAGACAACAAAAGGAAGTCAAAGGAATACAATCCGAGAAAGCAGAAGTCAAAATATCACTATTTGCTGATGACATGATAGTATACTTAAGTGACCCCAAAAATTCCACCAGAGAACTTGTACAACTGCTAAACAACTTCAGCAAAGTGGCTGGATATAAAATTAACTCAAACAAATCAGTAGGCTTCCTCTACTGAAAGGATAACCATGCTGAGAAAAAAATTATGGAAAAGACAACCTTCACAATAGTCACAAACAATATGAAATACTTTGGTGTGACCCTAACTAAGCAAGTGACAGATCCATATGACAAGAACTTCAAATCTCTGAATAAGGAAATTGAAGAAGATCTCAGAAGGAGGAAAGATCTCCCATGCTCATAAATTGATTGAAAGGATCAACACTGTAAAAATGGCCATCTTACCAAAAGCAATCTACAAATTCAATGCAATCCCCATCAAAATTCCAACTCAATTCTTCATACAGTTGGAAAGAGCAATTTGCAGTTTCATCTGGAATAACAAAAAATATAGGATAGCAAAATCTATTCTCAACAACATGAAAACTTCTGCAGGAATCACTATCCCTGACCTCAAGTTATATTACAGATAAATTGTGTTAAAAATCACATGGTATTGGTATAGATAGGCAGGTAGATCAATGGAACAGAATTGAAGACCCAGAAATAAACCCTCAAATCTATGGTCACTTGATCTCTGACAAAGGACCTAAAAACATTCAATGGAAAAAGGACCTATTCAACAAATGGTGTTGGTTCAACTGGCAGTCAGCACGCAGAAGAATGCAGATTGATCCTTTCTTATCTCCTTGTACAAAGCTGAAGTGCAAGTGGATCAAAGATCTCCACATAAAACCAGGTACACTGAAACTATTAGAAGAGAAAGTGGGGAAAACCTTAGAACACATAGGCACAGGGAAAATTTTCCTGAACAGAAGAACATCAATGGCTTGTGCTCTAAGATCAAGAATTGATAAATGGGACTTAATGAGATTGCAAAGCTTCTGTAAGGCTAAAGACACTGTCACGAAAACAAAATGACAGCCAACAGACTGGGAAAATATCTTTACCAATCCCACATCTGATAGAGGTCTAATATCTAATACATACAAAGAATTCAAGAAGCTAAACTCCAGAGAATCAAACAATCCTATTAAAAAATGGGGTACAGAGCTAACCAAAGAATTCTCAATTGAGGAATATCAAATGGTTGAGAAGCACCTAAGGAAATGCTCTACATCCCTAGTCATCAAGGAAATGCAAATCAAAACAACCCTGAGATTCCCCCTAACCAGTCAGAATGGCTAAGATCAAAAACTCAGATGGCAGCAGATGCTGGCGAGGATGTGGAGAAAGGGGGACACTCCTCCACTGTTGGTGGGGTTGTAAGATGGTACAATCACTCTGGAAATCAGTCTGATGGTTTCTCAGAAAATTGGACATGGTACTACCTGAAGACCCAGATATTCCACTTCTGGGCATATACCCCAAAGATGCTCCAACATATAACAAGAAAACATGCTCCACCATGTTCATCGCAGCCTTATTTATAATCGCCAGAAGCTGAAAAGAACCCAGATGTCTTTCAACAGAGGAATGGATACAGAAAGTTTGGTACATTTATACAATGGAGTACTACTCAGCTATTAGAAACAATGACTTTACGAAATTCCTAGGCAAATGGATGGAACTAGAGAATATCATCCTGAGTGAGGTAACCCAGTCACAAAAGAACACTCATGATATGCACTTACTGAGAATTGGATACTAGCTCCAGAAAGCTCTGAATATTCAAGAAACAACTCATAGACTTTATGAAGCTCAAAAAGAAGGAAGGCGAAAATGTAAAAGCCTCAGAAAAAATTTCTTAGAAAAAAATTGTGTATTCCTCATATATTAGTATGTAACAAATTTTGTGAGCTATAATAATATTTTATAAAATAAATAAATTAATAAAAATAATGAGAGAGGCTAAAGGATATGGGAGGAGGAAGTAATAACAAAGTTTTATATATATATATATATATATATATATATATATATATATATATATATATATATATATATATATATATATGATTAATGAACAATTAACAGGTAAAATGTGTAAAGACTAAAATTATACTGAATCTATAATATACATGGAATTATTGCATTTATAAAATAAATTTAACTAAATGAGTAGTAGAACTTCTATAAAAGTGGACCTTCTCTTATTTTGTTCAATTTTGCATAATTCTTGATTAAACACACCTTCTGTGCCTACTATGGTAGTGACAATATTTCAAAGTGTATGAATTGTGTTTGCATTGGTGTGACAAAATACCTCACAGAAATGACTTTCAGGTTTGTTTTGTTCACACTTTATGCATTTCAGTCTGGCCCGTTGTGGAAGAGACAGTAGAAGAAAAATGTTCCATCCCTGAAGACTCGGAGACAGCAACAAAGCTAAGCCTACAGGCTAGGGTTCAACTCCACAGCCTAGTGACCATTTTACATCAGCTGCTCCATTTTCAACATTTCCACAGCCTTCTAAAACAATGTTGTTTGCTGCAGAATAAGTGCTCCAAACATTAACCCGTAACAACATTTTAGAGCCAAACCATACCACATGATTATGTAGAATTAACAAAGATAAGTATTCTAATATCCTGCAACATTTTTTTTTTTTGATTTCACATGACAGAAAACAATGCACAAAATTTGTCTGAGCCTAGCTCATTTCCTATAGGTGACCTTTAGTTGCACTTTACCAAAAAATAAAATAACAAATAAAGTAATTGTGTGATTTGTTCCTTTTTGTGGCTAATTAACCGTCCATGTGAGCCTGGTACCGATGTAAGCTAGAAGTGAGTACTGGATCCTCAGAACTGAAATTATGAATGATTGTGAGACTCTGTGGCTTCTGGGAATTGAACCTGGGTCCTCTTGAAGAGCAGTTAGTGCTCATAACCACTGAGACATTCTAACTGAGCCATCTCTCCATCCCTCTCCTGCTCCTATGTTTAGTGGCTTGTTTGGTTTCTTACAAATCTCTGCTCTGTTCTCCACCGTAGCTTACAGTCCCACCAGCAATGTGTAAGTGTTCCTTCCCCATCACAGTTTCACTAACATTTGGTGCTGTTCACTTCCATGGCAGCTATTCTGAGTGGCTAGGGATTCCCACACATTTTTTCCCTACAGGATGTTTGTACTACTTTAATTTTTTAGGTTGTTATATTTGTTTATTGACTGAATAAATTTTGTTAAGTGTTTAAATACTTTGTATATTCTGGATGTTGGCCTGTTGTCAAATAAAGAGCTAGCTGTGGTTTCTTTCCTTCTATAGGTTGTAACTTCGTAATATTGACTGTTTCCTTGGCTTTGCAGAAGACTTTTAATTTGATACTAACCTATATGTTGATTCTTGCTCTTATATACTAAGCCAGTAATTCATACTAGGAATTATTAATTCCTATTCAGGAAACCACTGCATGCCAATATCTTCAAGTGTTTCTCTGGCATTTTCTGCTAAAAAATTTCAATCTTCAGGACTTACACTAAGGTCTAAGATTCATTTTGAGTTGGTTTCCTCACAGGGTGAGATACATATCAGGACATCTAGTATTCTCAGCACGACTCACTAAAGGTCTATTATACAATATTCTATGTTCTTTGTTCCACAAATCTGGATGCAGCTGCTAGATGAATTTTAGGGAATCGGTTTTTAATTCAGTGGCAAATGTTGCTGGTGAGCTGGGGACTGCCTCGGATCTGATTCCTTTCACAAGCGCACCATTTTTACCAACATCTGCTTTCTCTACCCCTTCTCTTCAGAGATCTTCAGCTTCCCCCATGTCCTGAAGGCTTCATTGTAGGGACTTCTTACCTCCTCGGTTAGACCCATTCATGGGTTTTTCAAATTATACTGCTTTCCTGGTTTCTTTCTCTGTGGGTTCAATATAAGTATGCAAGTAGTATATAAGAGAGCTACTGACTTTTATGTGTTGATTTTCTATCCTGATACTTTACTGAATTTATAAGATATGAGATATTTTGAAACATCTTTCAAGTTTTATGAGTATAGAATTCTACCATGTGTTAGGAAAAAATGACTTATGCCTTTCTTATTTTCTCTCCCTTTTATTTCTGGGAATGCCCTGGCTAAGTCTAAGTCTTCAAGTCCTGTGTTAAAGAAGAGCAGGTAACAGTACACAGACCCTCTTGCCTTGCTCCTTACTTTAGAATAAAGTTTTCACTTTAACACATTTAGTATGACATTGGCTATGGATTTATTGTATAGTGTATTAAGGTATGATTCTCTTATATTTAACTTTTTGATGGCTTTTTCATGAAGGACTGATGAGTTCTTATATCTAGCTTGTTGATGGTTTTATCATAAAGCATTAAGTTTTATCAAAGGCCCTTTCTGTATATATTCAGATGATTCTTGGTTTCTATTTGTGCTATAATATGGTTATTAATTTGCAAATGTTGGATCATTGCTGGTCAATTTGGAAACAGTTTTTCCTTTTTGGTATTGTGACAAATACTATGACCAAAAGTAACTTAGGGGAAAAGTGTGTGCATGTGCGTGTGTGTGTATTTAACCACATGTATGTCACGGAACAAAAATCACGATCAGAGGAAAACCTACAGGAGTCATCTCTCTCCTACTTTGTCCATCCCAGAGATCAAACTCAGACCAGCAAGTTTGGCAGCAAGTGCCTTTAATCGCTGAGCCATGTAACCAGTCTAACTCGCTTACTTCTAATAGATTCATTTTTCTTTCTTGAATAATATTTGTATTATCAATGACCCATTTTTCAGGGGTGAAATGTTTCAAGATTCCACCATTAAGTCCAAGGTTTCATGGTAAATAATCTTTATACAATTGTATTGTTGTAGACACTAAATTCCTTTTTTCTTCCCACTCATATATAGGCATTGTATTTAAGTTGTAGAGAGCACCTGCCTCTAATGCATAAATCCCTATGTTCAGTCGTCAGTACTCCTAAAAAAAACTCAACTGTGGTCATGTGATTATGTATAGTTCCCACCTTCTCTGTGTATAGGATTTATTCTAGTTTACCTTGTTGACTTGACACAGCCTAGAGTCATCTGAGAGGAAAATTTTGATTGAAGAATTGCCTAAGTTAGATTAGCTTGTGGGCATGTCTATAGAAGAAGTTCGTGGTTGTTGTAGGTGGTACCATCCCTGGGCAGGTGATTTTAGACTGTATAAGAAGACTTGGTATAGATAAGCCTGAAAGTCCACTAGCACGTTTCTTCCATGGATCTTAGCTCTTGGTTCCTGCCTTAAGTTCCTGCTCTGACTTCCTTCAGTGATGGATTGGGACAGCTACCTCTGGTCAGAATGTTTTATGTCAGCAACAGAAAGCAAGCTGGAACAGGATGGTCCTAAGTATCTTCTGTAACACTGGTCTAGAAGTCATGCATATTTAGGAATGTCTATTTCTCTGTTGATTTTAAAATATAATTTTGCTGACTATCGTAATCTTTGTTGGCAGTTCTTTACTTTCAGGGTTTAAAATATGTTATTCATGATTTCCTGGCTTTGTGGGGTTTTGTTAAGAGGTCTGATGATGGTCTGATGGGATTACGCTTCTAAGTGAAGTTCAGTTTTCCTCTTATACAATTTAATGTTTCTTTGCTCTGTAGTCTGAGCATTTGAACTGTAACATATAATAGAGAAGTTCTTTTTAGGCTGTGACCATTTGCAGTTCAATATGCTTAGGTTTTTAACAAAATCTCAAATGTTTGACTTTACTAATGAAGATTCAGAGCCAGATGTGAACCTGCTAGATCAGAGAGGCAGGGGAATATCCCAGCTGACCTTCCTTCTCAGCTGACATCCCCCAAAAGAGTCTCTTCTCCAAACAGGCTCAAAAATCCCTCAAATGGAACGTCCCTCCCTTCTACTTCCAGTGTGTATCTCTATCTGCTCTTCTGACTTCCTCTCACTCTGGTTTTATCTTATGTTCATCTGGCTGCTTGTTCTGCCTCTTGACCAATGGCTGACTTCATTTAATCCTGTTTATAATAAACAGGAAGCTCTTGTATTAAAGGTGTGTGCTAGGGTTGAGCCCACACCACAACTAAAAACAGGTTTTTCCAGTAAATAACACAACCTCAGGGTTCATGGTATGATATTTCTTTGCCCAGATTTGGAGAAATGGTCTTTCACAATTTCATTGAATAGATTTTCGGTTTTATCTCAGCTTCTTTTTCTACTTCAGTTCTTGGATTTGGTCTCATGATGACAACACAGAGTTCTCAAAAGTTGTAATCGTTTTTATTTTTTTTTTTTCTTTACTGATTTTGTTTTTAACTAAAAGAGCTGAGTATTTTATTTTCACATTTCACAATGTAAGTATAAACCGCACTTTTTTGTATCACTTCTCTCTCCAGAAGCACTCTGTTAGGAAGAAAGTTCCTTGTCCTGCATCTAGTAAACACTCAGGCTCAGCACCAAGATCTCCTGGTGAAACAACAAGAACAACAAAACAATAAAGAGCCTTCTGCTTCTATCTGTCTGTCTGGGTCATGCCAAATCATGTCGGCATCATCATAGGGAGGGCAGGAGGTCTCATCATTGGAGGCCCGGGCATCATGGGCGTGTGGCCTCCCATGTGTGGTTGAGACCCAGGAGCTGGTCCCACAGGCATCATCCCAGGAGGAGGGGGGCCCATCATTGGCATCATGGGAAGGCCTCCAATGTGGGGTGCAGGCATCATGCCAGGCCGAGGAGGACCCCGGAGACTTGGAGGAAGTGGGATCATAGCCCCTGCAGTCGTCAGAGCAGAGAACGGAGCTGGAGGGATCTTGAAACACAGTTGTTGTTTTGTCTGTCAGGCTCTGGGCCGGCTCTTCCATCCATTTCTGGTAATGGTGTTTGACATTCTCTTTGTGTTTCCAGCCACTGCAGTGTGTCTTCCTCACAGATGGAGAATCGTGGGTAAGATATGCATCACAGTAGTCACAATAAAACTTAGGGATGTTGCTCCACAGGCCGTTGGCTACCCAGGTTTCCTCTTTACTGATTTCTGAATGTGGAACTTACTTGAACTTGTCTTCCATGCCTGGCATTCACCCTTGCGTGCGAGCTGGTCTATACCTCCCACACCACTTGCTTTTATTCTTGAGATAATCGGGTGTTTCCTGTTTCTGAGTAGAACAATGTGGAACCTTGGGCCAGAAGTCCCATACAGCTCTCTCTGATGAGAGATGAGAGTGACCTCTGCCACCTCCACTGCTGGGTCTAGTTTGCCCGTGTTGTTGCTTCTGCCATCATGAGGTGCTGGGCCAGTGAGAGACTCCAATGTGGGGGACATGAAGCTTTGGGAGAGAAAATCTCTTCCAAAACAGCAGTGTTAACAGCTCTTAAAACAAAAGCTCTCAGATAGAAGAATGATTCTTACACCCATTTACTCTCGAACAAACCATATATATATATGTTGCACTGCAGACTCTCACAGTGTGTTAGTTACTGTCATGAGACAAGGAGTGGTGCTGATAGGACTTTTAGCTCAGAAAAAAGTGTGTATCAAAACCCCCACTCTTTTCAATTCTTCTTCTGCTTTAAATTATACATATATATTATATGTATGTACATATTATATTATATATATATATATATATTCTGTCTGCTCCCAGTTTCTGCCCTATACCTCTCCTCTGCAATCCATTCTTCCTTCGTTTCTCTTCGGTAAAGAAGAAGTCTCCCATAGACATCAACCAGTCTTGGTATATCAAGTTGCAGTAAGACAAGGCCCCTCCCTTTGTATTAAGGCTGGATGAGGCAACCAAGTAAGGGGGGAAAAGCTCTCCAAAGCCACAGATTCATTAGTGATAGCCAGAACCTGGAAACAACTTACAAGAGGGGACACTTGAGTCTCACTGAGCAGGGAAATAGAATAGACATGGTGGTGGAGGAGGGATGGCAGGGGATGGGAACAGGAGGGATGAGGTTGGGGGAGGGTGGAGGGAGAAAGTACTAGGAGAGACAGCTGGAATTGGGGTGCATCTTGAGGACTGACTAGAAACCTAGTAAAGGTGGTATAGAAATTGGGGGAGTAGCCAACCAATGATTAGTCCAGCTTGAGACACATGCAAAGAGAGGGAGCCGCTGGTACTGCCTGGAGGGTCAGAACTCAGACTGTATAGCCTAGAGACTTGGGATAAAACCAAACACAACTGGCAACAAACAAACAAACAAAAAACCTAAACAACAAGTCAATGGAATGACTCCTAATAATATTCTGCTAAACTCATAGATTGATATCCAACCCAATTGTCATCAGAGAGGCTTCACCCAGCAACTGATGGAAACAAATGCAGAGACCCACAGCCACACATTAGGCAGAGCTTGGAGAATCCTGTAGAATGGGGGACAGAGGATTGTAGAACCCAGAAGGTTCAAGAACACCACAAGAAAACCTATAGAATCAACTAATCCGGACCTACAGATGCTCAAAGAGACTGAACCACCAACCAGAAAGGATGCATGAGACCGACCTAGGGCCTCTGCACATACGTTACAGTTATGAAGGTTAGTGTTCTCGTGGGACTCCAAACAGTGGGAGAAGGGGCTGTGTCTGTCTCTTCCCATTCTCATCTCTCCTTAGATATGGGGTGTGGGGCTGAGAGGTTGAAACTCTTCCCTCTTTCTGTGCACACATTTCAGTCAAGCCAAGAGCAGGGCAGTGCTCTGGGGATTAGCACACAAGGTAATAGCGACAGTGGGGAAGCACAGGCTGGAGGGGCTGTGTAAGCTGGAAACACACATGTGCTCTCTAAGGGTGGGTACTCAAGACTGGTACTGCCAGAAGTTGAGGCTTTAAAACAGTTTGGGCTTATTTTAATATGGCATCCTTTTTATTCACTCTGAACACCATCTTCTTATGGCCACAGGCAGGCAGTCAGTCTGCTGAGACCACATGAGATTGAAAGTATGAGGTATGGGTGGATTGGAAAAGCAATCACCTGCAGCTGGAGGCGTGATTGTAAAATATTATAAGGTGTGTGCCGCACAGGGAAAGACAGCAAAGGTAGGACTTATGAAAGCTGCGCTGGAAGTGTAGCCCCTTTCAGCTGGATCCCAAGGAAGGAAAGAGGCTAAATTTAGTTAGTGATTTGAGTTTTCATTTGCATGGTGTCTGCTAAAGTGAGCTGGAGGGCTGGAACAATTGCTAGTTTCCAACATTCAAAGTCTATACCAGGCTGGAGAGATGACTCAGAGATTCATAGCATTGACTTCAATTCCCAGCACCCACATGGCAGCTCACAACTGTCTGTAACTCTAGCTTCAGAATATCCAACACACTCACATAGACTGACATGCAGGCAAATACCAATGCACATAAAATGAAAATCAATACATCATTAATAAAACTATACTATAAATCTGGTGCTTTCCATTTAAAAATGACACTGAGATGAATGTGTTGACCCATGCCTATAACACCAGCACTCAGAAGTAGAGGCAGGAGGATTAGGAATTCAGCTACTGAGTGTGTTGGAGGCCATCACTTGAGTTATAGGAGACCCTCTCTCAAAACCAACAAAGCCACATCATGCTGAGGTTGGTGCACATAAAGAGCCTGGTTTAAGTATGTTTTCCTGCTGTTCAACACTCACCTCATGAGAAATCTACCAGCATTAGGATATTATTTTCCTCATCTCTGCTTTGATTAGGGACAAATTCCACTGTTTAAGCTTTATTTCCCCAAAGAGGGGGCTGGAAAATGTCTGCCAGATAATGATCAACTACGAAGGACCACTAGGGTCTGTATCCAAAGCCATGGCTGTCCTCATTATTCTGCAGATAAGGAATCTTTTGGGAGCTATATTAGGTCTTCAGGGCAAGTTGCTTATGGAAAATGAAAAGGAAATTATGAGCGATTTCTCCTGCTAATAATTATGATCAGGATAAATTTAGAATGTTATAAAAATGTCAACATACCATAAAGGAAACTTTAATGTAGGCTTCTACAAGACATCTTGGA
Organism: Micromys minutus; assembly: GCF_963924665.1. Taxonomy (NCBI): domain Eukaryota; kingdom Metazoa; phylum Chordata; class Mammalia; order Rodentia; family Muridae; genus Micromys; species Micromys minutus. Next base: position 41,909,063 of record NC_137975.1, on the reverse strand, counting down.
CAAAACAGAAATAATGAACAAGTTATAAATTAAGGCTATTTCTGGCAGCTTCAGACTGAGAGAGGCTGCATTTTGGAGGAGGCAACAATATTTAACCTAAAAATACCAACACTTACAGGCAAGGTTAGTGGTTTCTTGGTAACAAATTAACTACAGAAGAACAGAATGTTAGAGTCAGCTGACTCCACAGCACCTCTAGATCAGTTTAATTATTCATAAACTCCCCCATTCTCACTGTAAACATCTTTCCAGGAAATCCTGCATGACTCTGGGCTGCTGTGAACCTGATGCTGATTTCCCAGGCCTCTGGATAAATCCCCCATTCAAATGACTTCGTGAATTCCTCTTCCTGTTGGTCTCCAAATGGTATCCTCAAATAGGAAAGGACAAACACAGAACTCAATACACTATGACAAATGTTGATAATGGTAAATGTTTACGTCTACTGTTCTGACCTATACCAGCAGAACTTGGGTATGTGCTTCAGGAGAAAGTGGTCTCCATGAGCAAGACTCAGAAACAACAATCAGACCTACTAGACATGATTTATGTCAATAACAACACACATAAAATATGGGAAGAATAATTACTCTCTCAGGGTTCATGTAAGGAAACCTGCCTTTTTTGTAAGTGGCAATGTTAATAGTCTTCTGGAATTTAATGTGAAAAGAAAAATTTCATCTTTTACAGACGACAGTAAAATATAATAATTGGCATTTTAAAGATGATGAGACCATTTTGAAAAGTGGTGTTAAGTTTAGTGAGAAGACAAAACAAGTGAGACAAAACAAGTAAAATCTGAAACTTGCTGAAGATATTCAGCTGCAGATTAGACACAGCTAAAGATAAAGCAGCAAAGTGGAAAGTAACTGTGAAGAACTTAGGCAGAACTTCGAAGAGCACAGCACCGAAAAATGGGAAGAAGAGGAATGTGGAGGCAGAAGAGGAGCTCATTAAGCACATTTGAAAGGAGTTCCTGGAGAGCTAGGACTGTCTCACTGCCATCAGGACCCACAATCTGCCCACAGAGAGCTGATCACCCAGGAGCACTCTCACTCCAAAGCCCACAGGCCCACAGGCTCACAGGAGAGACAGGCTCCTGTCAGAGACAACAAGACCAACTAGCATTACAGATAACAAGATGGCAAGAAGCAGCACAAGAACCTAAATGACAGAAATCAAGACAACTTGGCAACATCAGAACCCAGTTCTCCTACCACAGCAAGAAGGAGATATCCAAACGCACCAGAAAAACAGGATTTGGACTTAAAATCATACGTCATGATGATGATGAGAGGGCTTCAAGAAGCACATGAATAACTCCCTTAAAGAAATACAAAACACAGGGAAACAGGTAGAAGTCCTTAAAGAAGAAACATAAAAATCTCTCAAAGAGCTGCAGGAAAATACAACCAAACAGGTAAGGAATTGAACAAAACCATCCAGGATCTAAAACTGGAAATAGAAACAATAAAAAAAAAATCACAAAAAGACACAACCCCGGACATAGAATACCTAGGAAATAGATCAGTTGTAGATGCAAGCATCACCAATAGAATACAAGAATAGAAAAGAGAATCTTAGGTGCAGAAGATACCATAAAAAACATTGACACAATAGTCAGAAAAAATACAAAAAGGAAAAAACTCCTAACCCAAAATATTTAGGATATTCAGGACACAATAAGAAGAATAAACCTAAGGATATTAGGTGTAGAAGAGAGCGAAGATTCCCAACTTAAAGGGCCAGTAAATATTTTTAACAAATTATATAAGAAAACTTCCCTAACCTAGACATCTAGAAAGAGATGTACAATAACATACAAGAAGCCTACAGAACTCCAAATATATTGGACCAGAAAAGAAATTCCTCCTGACACATAATAGTCAAAACACAAAATGTACAAAGAAAGAAAGAATATTAAAAGCAGTAAGGGGAAAGGTCAAGTAACATACAGAGGCAGACCAATCAGAATTATATCAGACTTCTCAACAGAGACTATGAAAGCTAGAAGATCCTGGACAGGCATCATACAGACCCTAAGAGAACACAAATGCCAGCCCAGATTCCAGCAAAACTCTCAATTACCATAGATAGAAAAAGCAAGATATCCCAGGACAAAAGCAAATTTACACAATATCTGTCCACAATTCCAGCCCAACAAAGGATAATAGATGGAAAATTTCAACAGAAGAAGAAAAACTACACCCTAGGAAAAGCAAGAAAGTAATCTTCTTGCAATGTAGAAACAAAGTGCTTAGGGGCTCTGAGACTTTTCATTTTCAAAACACACTCTTGGGAAATAAACAAGAACAGAATTTACTGGCTGACAACCACAGGGTCTCATAGAAAAGTCCAAATATACATGATCAACCTAAACCCTTCAAAGTTTTTGAAATTGTATAAACAGTGTTCTAAAAATATAAAAACAAAGTTTTAGTGGACAGGTCAGAATAACCAGGCTATGCTGACCAAGCTGAGTTAAGACAAACAAACAAAAAAAACCTGCTCTCAGAACAACTCCCCTGCCCTTCTCTGTACTAAATTCCAAGAAAACCTGTAAATTGTGAACAACCTTATTGCTAAAAATTTCTCCCCACTTCCTCCCCCCTTCCTCTCCTCTTTCTGAAAATTATGCTGCTGCTTTGCTGACCAAAAAAAATCATAATACAGTAGTTTGCACCCTCACCAAAAAAAGGTATAAAAGCTGTATGCTTTTGGAGTTCAGAGTTGACTCTCCCTGTGAGGCCAAGCAGCCCCCTGGGCGTGTTGGGTTAATAAACCTCTTGCCACTGCAGCAATCTATTGTCAAGTTGTGTTCTTTGGGGCGGTGCACCTAGGCTGAGACCTTGGGGGTCCAACAGCAACAAAACCAAAAAAAGAAAACCACACAAACATGATTCTACCACTAACAACAACAACAAAAAAAAAAAAAAAAAAAAAAAACCAGAAAACAACAATCATTATTTCTTAATATCTCTTAACATCAATACTCAGTTCCCCAATAAAAAGACAGACTATCAGACTGGATATGTAAACAGGACACAGAATCTTGCTACATACAAGAAACTCATCTCAATGACAAAGACAGGTACTACCTCAGAGTAAAAGGCTGGGAAAAAAATTTCCAAGCAAATGGTCCCCAGAAACAAGCTAGAGTAGCCATTCTAATGTTGAATAAAATAGATTTTCAACCAAAAGTTATCAAGAAAAGATAAGAAAGGACACTTTTTACTCATCAAAAAAAAAAAAAATCTATCAAGATGAGCTGTCAATCCTGAACATCTATACTCTAAATGCAAAGGCACCCACATTCATAAAAGAAACATTACTAAATCTCAAAGCACATATTACAAAACACGCAATAATGGTGGGAGACTTCAACACCTCACTCTCATCAATGGACAGATCAAGGAAGCAGAAACTGAACAGAGACACACATAGATTTAATGGACATTTCATTCTAAAACAAAAGAATATACTTTCTTCTCAGCACCTCATGGTATCCTCTCCAAAACTGCACATATAATCAGTCACAAAACAGGTCTCAACAGATACAAGACTGAAATACTCCCATGCATCCTATCAGACCACCATGGACTAAGGCTGGCCTTCAATAACAGCAAAAACAACAAAAAGCCTACATACACATCGAAGCTGAACAATGCACTACTCAATGATAACTTGCTCAAGGAAGAAATAAAGAAACTAAAGACTTTTTAGAATTTAATGAAAATGAAGGCACAACATACCCAAACTTATGGAATAGAATGAAAGAGGAAAACTCGTAGCTCTGAGTGCCTCCAAAAAGAAACTGGAAAGAGCATACACCAGCAGCTTGACAGCATACCTGAAAGCTTTAGAACAAAAAGAAGAAGATACACCCAAGAGAAGTACACAGCAGGAAATAATCAAATTCAGAACAGAAATCAACCAAGTAGAAACAGCAACAAAAAACCATACAAAGAATCAGAAAACAAAACAAAACAAGCAAGCAAGCAAACAAACAACAACAACAACAAAAACAACCCAAGAGCTGGTTCTTTGAGAAAATCAACAAGATAGATAAACCCTTAGCCAGACTAACTAGAGGGTACAAAGACAGTATGCAAGTTAACAAAATCAGAAATGAAAAGGGAGACATAACAAAACAAACTGAGGAAATTAAAAAAATTAACAGATTCTATTACAAAAGCCTATAGTCAACAAAACTGAAAAATCTGGATGAGATGGACTATTTTCTAGATAGATACCAGGTACCAAAGTTAAATCAGGATCCGATAAACCATCTAAACAGTTCTATAACCCCTAAAGAAAAAGAAGCAGTCATGAAAAGTCTCCCAACCACAAAAAGCCTAGGACCAGATGGATTTAGTGCAGAATTTTATCAGACCTTCATAGGAGATCTAATACCAATACTCTACCATTACTCCACAAAACAGAAACAGAGGAAATACTACCTTCTATAAAGCCACAATTACTCTCATACCTAAACCACAAAAAAACAGAACTTCAGACTAATTTCCCTCATGAACACTGATGCAAAAATCCTCAATAAAATTCTTGCAAATTGAATCCAAGAAGACATCAAAATGATCATTTAGCATAATCAAGTAGGCTTCATCCCTTGTATGCAGGGATGGTTCAAAATAAGAAAATCCATCAATGTAATCCACTATATAAACAAACTCAAAGAAAAAAACCACATGATTATCTCATTAGATGCTGAGAAAGCATTCTACAAAATTCAATACCCCTTCATAATAAAAGTCTTGGAAAGATCAGGAATTTGAGGCCCATACCTAAACACAGTAAAAGCAATATACAGCAAACCAAATGTAGCTAACATAAAACTAAATGGTGAGAAACTTGAAGCAATACCACTAAAATCAGGGACTCGACAAGGCTGCCCACTCTCCCCCAACCTATTCAATATAGTACTGGAAGTCCTGGCCGGAGCAATTAGACAGCAAAAGGAAATCAAAGGGATACAAATTGGAAAGGAAGAACTCAAAATATCACTATTTGCAGATGATATGATAGTATACGTAAGTGACCCCAAAAATTCCACCAGAGAACTCCTAAACCTGATAAACAACTTCAGCAAAGTGACTGGATATAAAATTAACTCAAACAAATCAGTAGTCTTCCTCTACTGAAAGGATAAACAGGCTGAGAAAGGAATTAGAGAAACGACACCCTTCACATAGTCACAAAGAATACGATATACCTTGGGGTGACAACAAAATAAGTGAAGGACCTGTATGACAAGAACTTCAAGCCTCTCAAGAAAGTAACTGAAGAAGATCTCGGAAGATCGAAAGATCTCCTATGCGCATGGATTGGCAGGACTAATATAGTAAAAATGGCCATCTCACCAAAAGCAATCTACAGATTCAATGCAATCCCCATCAAAATTCCAACTCAATTCTTCATAGAGTTAGAAAGAGGAATCTGCAAATTCCTTTGGAATAACAAAAATCCAGGATAGCAAAGACTCTTCTCATCAATAAAAAACCTTTTGGGGAAATCACCATCTCTAACCACAAGCTGTATTACAGACCAATCATGATAAAAACTACAGGGTATAAACACAGGCAGATAGATCAATGGAATAGAATTAAAGAGCCAGAAATGAACCCACACACCTATGGTCACTTGATCTTTAACAAAGGAACTAAAAATATTCATCTTCAATATCTTTATAAAACATACAAACATAAAGACAGCATCTTCAACCAATGGTGCTGGTTCAACTGGCAGTCAGCACATAGAAGAATCAATTCATTCCTATCTCCTTGTACAGACTCAAGTCCAAGTAGATTAAAGACTTCCACATAAAACCAGGTACACTGAAACTAATAGAAGAGAAAGTGGGGAAGAGCTTAAAACACATAGGCACAGGAGAAAAATTTGTTGACAGAACGCCAATTCTTATGGCTTGATTTGAGATCAAGAATCAACAAATAGGACTTCATAAAATTGCAAAGCTTCTATAAGGCCAAGAACACTGTCAGTAGGATGTAACAGCAACTACCAGCTTTGGAAAAGATCTTTACCAGTCCTACATCTGATAGAGGGCTAATATCCAATATATACAAAGAACTCAGTAAGTTAGACTCCAGAGAATCAAATAATCCTATTTGAAAATGGGGGTACAGGGCTAAACTAAAAGATTTTCAACTGAAGAATACCGAATGGCTGAGAAGCAACTAAAGAAATGGTCAACATCCTTAGTCATCAGGGAAATGCAAATCAAAACAACCCTGAGATTCCACTTCAGAATGGCTAAGATCAAAAACTCAGGTGACAGCAGATGCTGGTGAGGATGTGGAGAAAGAGGTACATTCCTCTTTTGTTGGAAAAACAACTTCATGAAATTACTAGGCAAATGATGGAACTAGAGAATATCATCCTGTGTGAGGTAACCCAGTCACAAAAGAACACACATGGTACGTACTCTCTGATAAGTGGATACTAGCCCAAAAAGCTCAGAATACCCAAGAAACAATTCACAGATCTTATGAAACCCAAAAAGAAGGCCAGAATGTAGATCCCTCGGTTCTTCTTAGAAGGGAAAACAAAATACTCATGGGAAGAAATACAGGGACAAATAGACTGAAGAAAAGATCAATCAGAGAATGCCTCAGCTAGGACTCCATCCCATATGCAGCCACTAAACCCAGTCACTTGCTGATGCCAAATAGTGTTTACTGGAAGAATCCTGATATGGATGCCTCCTCAGAGGCTCTGCCAGAGCCATACTGATACAGAGGAGCATGCTTGCAGCTAATCATCAGATTGAACACGAGGACCCCAATGGAAGAGCTTGAGAAAGGACTGACGGAGCTGAAAGGGTCTGCAACCCCATGGGAAGAACAACATTATCAACCAATCAACCTCCCACCTCCTGCCCTAAGCTCCCAGGGACTAAAACACTAACCAAAGAGCACACATGGACAGACCCATGGCTCCAGTTGCATATGTAGCAGAGGACAGCACTGTCTGTCCTCTGGGAGGACAGGCCTTTGGTCCCAAGATGACTCATTTTCCCAGTGTAGGGGAACTCCAAGTCACTGAGGTGGGAGGTTGGGAGTGGGAGAATCTTTATGGAAACAAGGTAAGGGGAAGGACAATGGGAGGGGGCAAGGGGATAATATTTGAAATGTAAACACAGAGAATATCTAAGAAAAAGAAAGGAGTTCCTGGAGAACATAATGGAGCCTAAGAAGGGAAGGGTGACAGTAGAAAGCACGGAACTGACAAGATCCCAAACCTCAGTTACCAAAGCCACATGAGTCTCAGCTGGAAAATGCAGTGAAATCTCACACACACTGCGCCAAAGCCGCAGAATACTGACAGAGCGATGACCTTAAAAGGCAGCTACACGAGAAGACACAACTGGCGTCTCCACGTGAGAAAAGAATGCTGTATTAACCTATTGTTTCAACACCAGTAGCATAGTACTTTCAAGAATGAAAAGCGATATAATTCCACCGAAAGATAAATAGAATCTGGGGATAATTCTGATCAGTTGTAGCCAGTGTTTGCTGCTTTGTGGGTTTTCCCACCCTTTATACTTCTTTTTTCATTCCCTATCATTAGACAGCAGAGAAAGGATAGAGAGGGCAGAGGGAAAGATCCTTGAATCTGATTTCTTTCTTGTTTCTTCTTTAGCATGACTAACAAACTGTAGCCAGTCCCGTTGAACCTCCACCAACCCCACCTATGGGGCCATGGTATTTATACACCCTCTGAAAAATCCCTAGAATTGCAAACATCATGCAATCACAAAAGCTATCTACAGCTGGCAAAATCATGTCTCTGCTAGAGCATGAGGTAAATCATAGTCAGCTTACTCAAAGCAGTCCCCTATCCCCACGCCTAGAATTAAAACTAAAGCATATTCTTATATGTATTGTTTCTTTTTAAGAAACCAAAGTTCCAGAATTGTCATTACAACCAATGATCTTCACTGAAGGTACCTCTAAAAGATATAATTCAGATCCTATGAAAATGCCCTTAGAACGTCAGCCTACATTACAAGAATCGGTAGTCAGTGATGTGCTAGTCAGTAAGCTAAGTATCGGCCCTCACTGTGTCAAAAAGAAAAACTGTTCACATTGTGGAATAAATAATAAAAACAAAATTCTGAGAGCTGTTAGTGTAAAGTTGGAGGGAGGAGCTGGCATGAGCATATATTTGCACCTCTATATTGCTTAAGGGCAAAGCTCAACTACTGAAACTTCTTGTAGTATGCATATTACATTTTTCTTTTAAACTTCATTTTATTGCTTTACAGTTAGTGTATGTATGTGTGTATGTGAGTCCAGGTGGCCAAGGGTCTTTTAAATTTTATTGTTTTAAAGTTAGTGTATATATGTGTACATGTAAGTCCAAGTGGCCAGAGGTCAGAGAAGGGCATCAGATCACCCTGGAGCTGGGGTTATAGGTAACTGAGAGCTACCCTATGTGGGTGCTGAGAACTGTGCCCAGGTCCTTTGAAAGAGCAGCATACAATCACTGAGCAAACTCTGCAGTCGACATATTGCATTTTCTAAATTCACTAAAAGGACAGAAATACTAAAAGGGTGGAAAGAGAAAAATCAAAATCCAAGTGAAAATAAAAGATGAGGAAAAAAACCAAAAACAACCAGTGGATGGATGACAGAACAATCAGAGAACACTCAGTGGATGGGTGACAGGACAATCAGAGAACACTCAGTGAATGGGTGACAGGACAATCAGACAACACCCAGTGGAGAGAAGACAGACCAATCAGATAAAGGCCAGTGGATGGATGATTGAACAATCAGACAAAGGTCAGAGGATGGATGATGGGACAGTCAGACAACAGCCTGTGGAGAGAAGATGGAACAATCAGACAAAGGCTAGTGGGAAGATGACAGAACAATTAATATAAAATATGGATAGATTGATCACTCAAGGTTGAGAGATACTTTATCAGATTACCTAAACATAATAGAACATATATGCAGCTAAGGATAAGGATAACAATGAAAGGTGAAAGATTAAAGATTCTCAAATTAGACCAAAAAAAGTATACAAATTAGAAAATTCAGAAGTTCAATTTTACTAAACTAAGATAAGGCCAAGTACAAAACAGACCTTAACTCAGTACAAAAATGTTTACTCATGCAATTCCAACTGTCCTTAGCTAGGCAGGAGGTCATAGCAATCTGAAACTTATAAAAAAAAAAAAAAAAAAAAACAAAACAATAAACACCAGCAGGAAGAAAAGTGCTGTGTCCCGCATGGCTCCATGGCCTGCTGTAACAGGGGTCATTATTACAGACAAGAAGCAGGAACAAGGAGGCAGCTTCAACTCTCTCGGTAGGAAGTCTCTCTGTAGGGAATCAGCTCAGTCTCCAGGCTGAAAACATAATCTGCACATGCTGTTGACATTGACACTCTGACCTAAGGAAGGCTTTGCTGTCTTTCAGGCTCACCTAGGGAAGGCTTTGGCACCCCCATGAGGATGAGGCATATAAGGGTCCTTGACATGGCTCTATCCAGTGTCACAAAGGGCTTCATCTGCTTTTTGCAGCAGGAAAGATCTGGAGAAGGTAGATATCATGGCAGCAGCCTTGCTCAATGATGCCTGCTAAAAAAGAAGACTGCAGTATCTCTTAAACACAGAACATTAGTTAGATTTGACTTCACACTAACCCTAACTAACACCCAAGAAAGATGGATATGCAGGCTACATATTCTATTGTAAAGAATGTAGGAAAATATTGCAAAGTGATATATTTAAAAAATGTCACATACTTAGACATTTCAAAATGTATTTCTAAACCTATCTCTCAAAAAACAATCACAAGACTATAAAAAATGGAATTAAAACTTGGTAGTTATAGCTTTATAAACATGGAAATTATACTTTATTAGATTTGAAAAGACTGAAAACATAATAAATGAACTTAGACATCCAACTGAGAAATTAGAGGACAAAACTATTCCTCCAACAGAAGGAAGCACGTTAAAGACAGCATATGGAATCAGAAAACTCATAAGCAAGCCCATAGCAGCCGCACTGGCCTGTCCCCATCAAGACTTACAGTGTACATTATGAGCAGAGCCTTAAGTAGAGCTACAGCAGATACTGAGCCCCAGACAGTCCTTCATATGTATCTGGGAGTGATACTGCAGATTGGCAGAAAAATAGGGCATATTCAGCCCACACAGTTGGTACCACAGGACAGAAACCACTCATCCCCATCACATCAAAATCACTTAACCTATCCCAAGACCTTTTACCTAAAATAAATGTACTGTGGGCCAGCAAGATGGCTCAGCAAGTAAAGGTGCTAGACACCAAGCCTGATGACCCGAGTTCAATTCTCTGAACACACAGTGGGAAGAGAACCAACTCCTGAAAGCTGTCTGTCCTCTGACCTCTACACCCACACCATGGCACATTTGTATGCACACTCACACAATAATAAGAAATAAACAAAAACTTTTAGACATATTTAAAAAGAGCCAGGTGGTGGTGGAGCATGCCTTTAATCCCAGCACTTGGGAGGCAGAGGCAGGTGGACCTCTGTGAATTCAAGTTCCACAGAGTGAGTTTTAGGACAGCCAGGCCTACAGAGAAACCCTATCTCAAGAAAGCAATAGATAGATAGATAGATAGATAGATAGATAGATAGATAGATCAATAGATAGATCAACAGATAGATCGATAGATCAGTTTGGGTATGGTTTGGAATACTGTCAATGTATCCATGCATTGGAGGCATGGTCCTTGGTGAGGCATTGCTGTGGTAGTGATATTTTCAGCAATTGTCTTTAACCACTATGCCATCTCACTCAGTAAAAGTGCCTAATGGAAAGCTGACTAGGTCAAAGGGGATCACTTTCAGAAGGTAACAGTGCTCATAGGAAGATGTGACTTCTTCAAGCTGTTGGTTGTTCAGTGAGGTCAGTCCTCACACTTGATCCCTTCTGCATAAGGCCGATATTCTTTCACTTTACCCCGAATGCAACAATGTGTGGAATAAACCTTTCCAGCATGCTGGAAACATGTTCTTAGCCCTCTATAAGTTAAACAGACATCCTTATGAAGTATTAAGTCTCAGGCATTTTTGTGGCAATACAAATCAAGACAATAAATTATATAGTGATCCTGCTTTAGTTAAAAAAACAAACAAAAACCTGTTGGTTGGTTGGTTGGGCATAGTGGCACAGCCTTCAATAAGCCCACACTAGTAACTGCACTAGATGTAATACACATTCTGACTACAGACCACACTTGAAAAACCTATATGCCAAGCTAAGACAGAAACACCAACACACAAACCCCAAAGGACTAAAATCAAAGGGATTTTACATTTATTAGTGACCTAGTGTCAATACATAGTTGCTAGACACAGAACTTTAGTCATGAACTATCATGGAGCTGGGCTCTGAATACACAGAACTTTAGTCATGAACTATCACGGAGCCAGGCTCTGAATAATCAGGGAAGATGAAGATCCAAAAAGTAATGAACTTAACCTTATCTGTCCAATAAAAGCCCAGGAATGACACACACTTTTCCAAAGCAGTGAAGAAGCTCGTTTTGTTTTAATGACAGAACAGGGTCAACAGGATGGCTCAGAGGGGAGAGGTATTTACAATATATACCTGATACCCTGAGTTCAACCCTGAATTTCATGGGGAGGCTAGACTCCTGACAGTTGTCCTCTGACCTACATGTGCCACAGCATGTGGGCCACAGCTTGTGCATATGCACACTAGCATATATACAAACACGTGCATGAACCAAGCATGCACCAAACTTGAAATTGGCAATATATAAATGGAAAATCTATGCCTCATTTTGTTAATAGTTCAAAGCTCGTCTCTGCTTAGTAATCATGCAGCTCATTGGCAATAATCAATAAGCAAAGCCTTCTGTTGTCTGGAAATAAAACTGAGCCCCCATGGAAATAACACATGGATTCAGGAAAAAACAAACCCAGGATGGGAGCCAAATAAATAAACAAACAAATCAAACAAATAAATGTGTTCGATTTTATGTGCAGGTGTACACACATGTGGGAATCATTTCTCCCCTTTTACCATGGAGGTTTCAGTGATGGAGCTCACGCAGTCAGGCATGGGCAGATACCTCGAACTACTGACCCATCTTTCTGGCCAACGTTTTTAAAGTTAATAATAAAAATAAAGTGGAAAGATCTAAAAGAATGAAATCCTGAAAAAAAAAGTCAACAGTCTAAATAATCACACTAGGGATTTTAAAAATACACAACTAAATCCAGAAACATAATTTAAAGGGCAGATTGAAATACAATCATTCGAGCCTTAACCAGACTTTTAGAATGCCTAAGCAAAGGTGATCTCGACAGTTTTAATAATATACCGACTTTTATTTTTGCTGCGTAAAGTATGCAAAAAGAGTGCTTTCTTCAGGTCTTTACTGAGAGCCTAACATCCAGCCTAGCACGGTATCGAACACCCTCAGTTTCAGCACTTGGGAGCAGAGGCGGGCAGATGTGAGTTCCACACCAGCCTGGTGTGCACGGCAAGTTCCATGGCAGCCAGGTCACAGTGAGACTGTCTAAAATAAGAGAATCACGTGGCTGATAGCTGAGCTGCTCATGGCACGGTCCGTGTCCCGTGACTGCATTACATCCCTGTCATGTAGTTCTGTCAGGGCATCTGTATACTGAGTATGATAAATTCCTTTCCCGTAATGAGGGAATGTAGCCCATGGCAATGCGTGTGTGCGTGTGTGTGTGTGTGTGTGTGTGTGTGTGTGTGCGTGTGTGTGTGTGTGAGTGAGTGTGTGTGTGTGCATACATAGTTATACAGACAACAGGGATTTTGCTTTTGTGATATAGGATATATATTTTTATAAACAGGTGTTTCAGGGACAGCAGCATTGTGACTCTCTGGCCCCATTGACTCCCGAGGTCATCCAATCCTAACACATGTAGATTTTATGTATTATTTATAAAATGCCACATTGGAGGAACTATTGTCGCTCTCTACATGAGGAGCTAACTCATTAGTTACAGTCTAACACCTCACAAAGCTGGGAAGTATAGTCTCAAAAGAACTCTTAGAGCCTAAAAGCCTTTGCCTGGCGCCCTCCATGAGCCTCCACTTCACTGCCACACCCACTGCTGTAACTAGAGTTACTAAGAACTTCCTATGCACAGGAGAAAGGCTTCTGCAAGACATCATCCCAGCCACTCAGTAAGGAAAACGTGGAAGGACTGAGTGAACAGAAGTAACTGTTAACTCGTAAGACTAGATAAAATATAAATATACAGCATTGTAAACAGAGCAAGCTCCCAACAGTGCAAAGTTCACCAAAACAATTTTATTTCCAGTGTTTAATTGAGTATGCACACAGGCATGACACAGGTTTGGAGAAAGTCCTCATGCAGAATTATATTCTCAGTAAGAAGCCAGTTCCATCCAGGATCCACTATCTACACACCTATGTTACAACATTTATATCAAATCTGGTATCTGAAGAAAAGATACACATAGAATATGTTCATTTAAGTTATTACGTATTTTACAGAAAGATTAAAAATTCAAGTCACACAAAACTCAAAAATTGTATTAAAAGTTTGAATATAAAACTCAGATCCGCCCGGAATGACTAAGGAATGGAAGTTGTGTATCCACCTGTGTTAACTGGCAAGTGTAAGGAAATTTGTTACTGATAAAATGCATTCATTTATTCAATGTATGTTATCTAATTTCAACAATATGGCACCCTAAAAATCAAATGTACTTTTATCATGAGGCACTTTTGTTAGTGAGGAACCAAAAGAACAATTTGGCTGCAGGAGGCAGCAACTTTCTTCAGTAATTTGGGGAATATACTATGTAGTGAGTTGCAACAAACACCTTGCTTATTTGTATACAACTATCCAATATACTTTTAAACATATACGTGTGTTCTTCTGGCTGTAGTGACGCACTGTAAAGCTATTCCACAGTGCAAAATGGTGAATCCAGCCCAAACCAAGGCTGCATAATAACAATTCTGGTATAAGAAAAATATTTACAGAGTCACTGGCTGTGTAACAGTAGTTTCTCTTGCTGGAGCAGAGAGACCCAGCTTAAAGGCAGGGAGGAGACCCTGCTTTAGTGCCGGGACTTTCAGACAGTTTGTGAGGGTGGGTGTTGGCTGCAGAACTAGCATTTTGGCTCATGTTCTGGAAGCTTTCTCCGTTTATTTGGTCAGGTGACTGTGGTGGTGTGGAAAGAGGGGGCTGGCTGGTTGAAGCCAAGGTGCTGGCAGCACCCCTAGCCTCGGGCTGCTGAGACAGTGGTGTGTGGGTGCTGGTGGGTGTTCCCAGCACGCTGGCGCTCTCGGCCTGGGGCTCTCGGCTGAGGTCAGAGGCGCTGGTGCGGATGCGCTCCCTGGCAAGCCAGTCTGAGATGGAGAGGTCCTGGGCTGAGCACTTGGGTTTTAATCTATTCACAGCCGAAAGTTCGGACTCTTTGTCCGCACTCTGCTCATGCGCTTTCCAGAAACTCAGGACGCTGATTTCAGTAGCATCTCTGTGGCCTCCGAGCGTGTGTCTGCGTTTGATGTTTTTCCTTTTCGCTGTCTCGGCAGTAGGTTTTTGATTCCCAACTCCAAACATGTCATCGGCGGGTGCCCTGGGTCTTAGTTTTAAGCGATCTGCTATTTTCGTTTTCCAAGTGGCCTCCTGCTTTTCGGATTCACTTCTGCTGGGTGTCAGGAGGCTCCCTGTCGACTTGCCTTTCTTCATGACGTCAAACATCTTGGCCAGGGCAGGCGTTTCTTTTTCAGTCCTGGTGTCTCCGGGGCTCCCGCTGTCTGACTTGAAGCGTGCAGACTTCTTCCTGGACAGTGTGTCACATTCGATCAGCCTGTGGGAGCTGAACTGCTGCCTGCGGCTGTCTAAACTTGCTGTGAGGCTTCCCTCGGTGCAGCTGGCTTCACTGCCTTCCGAGTTCCTGCGGCTCACCCTGGCAACCTCCTGTAGCTTTCCTCGGAAGAGCCGGTCTGAGGTCAGGGCGGTGGGGAACACGGGGAACTCGCTCTCACTGTCTGTCTCCACTGGCCGCCCTTCACTCACCAGCTCGCTCCGCTCGTCATCAGCCTCGTCCCCCTTGCTCTCCGCCACTGACTGCACCTCAGGGCTCAGGCGGCTGGAGTCCAGGCTGGTCAAGTAGGCTGACGATGTGGTGGAATAGTCCGAGGTGATAGTACCAGCATTGGACAAAAACTCACTGTGCTTGGTTTCTGGACTGGTGGATTTTTTATTGGAGGACCTCGCAAGTGAAGCCTGGGAAGACAGGCTAAGCAGGGTGCCCGAGTCAGACCCTGTCTCTTCGCAGTGGGGCTTCTGTGTCAGAAGGGATCTGGGGCTCTCCTTCAGCATGGCCAAGCGACAGCTGAGGGTTGGTGACCTGTTGCGTTTGGAGCTGTGGGGCGGGGATGGTTCTTCCGATGGCATCTTCTTCTCCTCCTTCGTTGTACCCGTGTCTTTCTTAGTGTTACTGTCTTTGGCAACAACGACCCTCTGCTTTCTACTTGCTGTCTCGCTTTCTCTCTTGGACTCTTCTTTAGTCTCATTGTGACTCTGTTCCATATTCTCCTTTTTAAAAAACACACTGTCCAGCTCATCTTCGGAGCTGCTGGGCTGGGCTTTCTCTTTGGGCTTTTTCCTCTTCCTACTAGCGGCTGCGAAGATGGAGGAGACAAGCAGTTCCCTGCTATACTGATCCTTCCCCGATCCCCAAGAGCCCTAGGAAACAAGCAGAAAACGAGGCTGTGAACACTGACCAGGGCTGGCTTGCCCCCAGATACCACTTAGAGAACTAAAGTATACCAATGTTCTAGATGCAACCATAGCACGGTGTCTGTTTTAGTGCTCCCCTTTGAATCACAGCAAGGTCACCTTCTTTACCAGTCCCATTCTTGCCACATCATGATAGACACATCTCTCTGTGTCTCTCTCCCATGCTTAAGGACACTTCAGCTTCCCAATTCTTATTAATTCCCCTGTTGGTTTTCTCCGTGTCCTCGATGCTCAGTCCAACATTCCCACTTCCTTTACCTGCTCTACAAAGAAGAGTTACGTGCTTTCTGCCAGGTGTGATGGTATGTATACACCTGCAATCACAGTACCAGGGAGGCTGCCGGGAAGAGGACAAGTTCCAAGACTGCCCCAACTACACAGTGAGATCCTGTCTCAAACACCCAAAAGGGAAAATTAGATAAACACCATTCTGACATAGTTTAATATTCAGACATGATTAGGATTGTAGGCCGGATTCAATTTTCTAATTGTGGACATTTGGTGCTGACACTGTACCCAATCACTCATTCAGCTAAGGAGTGTCTGGCTCCTATTACCTCACCAAGAGTAGATCTTCAGGGATTTGCCTTGGGTAAATCATGTTAGTAAAGACTTAATTCATCATATGTAACAGCAAAAGCAGAAAATTAAAATATAAGACACTCCAGTACGTGGTTTCTCTAAGAGCCACTGCTATTTATTAGAAGTTCTTGGTGACAATGATTAATGAGTTTGTTCAGAATGTCTGTCTGCTGAGCAGTCTGTTGGTGGGCAGGTAAGTGAGTCCTTGTTTTAGAACATAATCTTGAGGAAAGAGTCAAGCAGAAGGCATGTGGAGTATAGATTAGAAAATACAGTTTTCTATTACAAAAAAAAAAAATCTTAAGCTAAAATGCTATCCTAAGTTCTTCTGAAGGGTAAGTCACAGGTCCACAGGACTGTGCTCTTATGTGTTGTGATGGGTTTCTAAACCACTGGGTGCATTCCTGTGAGTTATTCCATTCCTCCATGTTCTCCTTCGCACTGGGGCACCATGACTGATGCTGGGCTCAGTTAGGGCAACAGGTCTCCTGTCTCCAGCATGTTCTGCAGGGCACATAGTAGGGATAGATTCTCTTTTTGCATCTCAATTTTGTTGTTCACAAAAGAAGCACCTAGATTATATCATCTTTAAAATTCTCGAATTCTGTGTGCTGGGGAAAATGACTTGTTTTTCTACAATTTGGAAACTGTTGGATATCTGAGTATTCACTACTCCACAGGCTTAGTAAAGAACAATGTAAGATGAGCAGCCAAGGAAAGGGGCGGATGTCTAGTGAAAGGATTAGGAATTTCAGGTATGTCTTCCAACTTTCAAAGCTATCGTCTGTAGTTAAGGTATAGCGATGTAGTTGGGAAACAGAGATCAGAAGATTATGTGTCCCAAGCTAGCCAGCGCTACACACTGAGACTATTTCAAACAACGAAAGAAGGTTGAGAACTGTTTGAGATCTACAAAGCCCAAGGAGACATGACATCTAAATGTAAGTAAGGACTCCTGATTATTCCTGAGTGGGGGTGTGTGTAGAGGTGAGGGTTAAAAGAATATTCAGGTAATTGAAAAAATATGAATAAAAACTACTTTATATAATCATGTATCATGCTCATTTTAGCATCCTGACTATGATGATTAGGCCATGATTATGTAGGAGAACATCCCTGTTCACGGGAGACAGAAATTACACTATTTAGGGTAGTGCCATCACTATATTTAACTAGGTAACTGTGTATGTAATGAGTTGAAGGTAAAGGCTTATAAAATATGTTTAAGTGAGCAAAAAGTATCAGTGGATGTGGTGATTAGCCTCAGACGCTGCCTGAAAAAGATGCAGTTGAAGGGTTACTCAGCACAGACTGGCATATGGACACGTGGTGGAGACTGTTGAGTTGGGGGGTTGGCTACTGTAGGCAACACATCTCTAGGCAGGTTGTCCTCACTGTAAAGAAAGTCAGCTGAGCACGAACACCTGAGTGAGCCAGCAAGCACTGTTCTTTTGTGGTTTCTGTTCTCTGTTCGTGTCCTGCCGTCCCTCAATGACGGACCGTGACCTCAAACTCTAAGTTGTTCTTGACCATGGCATTTGTCATAGCAACAGAAGCATCCTCTAAGAGTTAGCAACTTGGATAAATTCACGCACCTGCTCTGCATTTGTGTTTTATGTGTGTTTTGAGACAGCCTCACTATATAGCAGTGCCAGGACCAGAACTGGTTATCCTCCTTGTCTCAAGCCCATGCCCTCATCCTGGCTGATGTGGAGTTAGTCAATTTTAAACAATGTAATAAACCGTTCCCACAACTGCACTTTTCTAACTTACAATCTTGTATTTTCTAGCCTTCTTCTATTCTAAATTACCTTCTCTGCACACTGGACTTTATTCCTCTGGCTCCAGTGTGGAGTACACTTGTCAGTTAAGGATGAAAGTCAGCCCCGACCCAAAGCTACCATGAAGTGTTTTCCAGCTATACAGAACAACTTACCTTAGATTTTGTTGAGTCACTAGTAGCTGAATCTGTGGGAAGTAAATGAAACGTGGTTAGTCAGAGCCCATCTTCGCTGCTTTCCACAAACAATGCAAAACTTATGAAGAGGACAGGCACAGAACAAAATGTGAAAGCAAAACTCAAAACAAGAACACAGTGGATAGTCAGAGCTCACAAAGATGCAAGCTGCACCACAGAAAGCCACCGCCATGAAAGGATGCTGTGAATTGTAGGCAGAACCAGCTCAATGATAGGAATGGCAAAGGAGCCCTGTGCTAAACAACAGAAATACTACTGTTCATTTTCTAAATAGTAAGTCTAGCAGTAAAGAAGCTTGAAGACCTTTGAAAATTAGGTCCCACATCTTGTATCTGAAACTGATACACAATGTAGAACTTTCTAGACTGTTGGCTGCCCTAGCAACAAGTTGAAACACTCGACTGGTGTATGTGTTGATTTTTGTCAGACTGTCAGATTGGAATTTGGAAGAGAATATCCCAGATGTGAATGGATACAACAAAGGCATTAGGGTGACCTTGAGTACAGGTCACTTTTGGTTTCTTTAGATGATTCTTGTTTTTGTACTTGACCCCAGCTTCACCTCCGTGCAGTCAGGGATCCTTTTGGTTAGTTTGGTTAAATTGCTACCAGGTTTGTAAGTATCTATTAACAAATGCTATTATGGAAATGGAGAAATGGAGACCATAATTTTGCTGTCTGGCAAAAACTCAGATTATACAAGTAGAAAGAGGGTAGGAAGGGGCCAGCAGTACAAAGAAAAGTATCAACTTTAGAATTTCATCTTTAAACTTTTGGGAAAATTATTTTCAAAATTTAGGAGCTGGGCCCCGTGCCACGCCCCTTTTAACACATGGCTAAATGCTTTATGACTTTAAGAACCGTTTGACCATACCATGCTATTTCTCCTCAGGGTCTGCTTCAGAAATAACAAGAGACAGCAGAAAAACTTTTAAGAGAGTAGTAGTGATCTGTTTACAATATTCTTAAGAGAGACTTGTACACCACAGATCAGCTAGGTTGGCGTTTACAAGAACCGGGGGTTTCTGCAGACAAGGCAGCTACAGTGTGGACAGCAGTCCTCCTTCTTCCTACAGCTCCAGCTGTCCATCAGGGACATCACAGAATCCACTAGTGACATTACCGTGTGATACACTCCTCCCACTTCGCCTGTGCAACACCAGTATAGATTTGCCTGAGTCAGTAAGTGCTGAAAAAACCCTTTGGAGCTAAAACAAGAACTAGAGACAAAGGGAGAACATGTGTGAAATAGCATGCCAGATTACTGCGACAGTTTGGTAGGAGACATTTCCATCCACAGCCTATTAAATACTAATACTTAACCGAGCGTTACGGTGGCAGGAGGAGAGAGAAGAAAATCATGGTCAAATAGAGTGACTTTGATTGCGACGTCTCTAGTGACAGGGTAGGACTGAGAGGGGCAGCTCGGCACACATAGCTTGCTGCCCTCACAGAACTGGCCCCAAACAGAACTAAGCATTCAGTCTAACCATACTTTCTGCCGTCACAGCAACCACATATTCAGCAGCATGTATCTGTTTTACCTTGTGATGACTATTACATGGAAACTGTGAATTAAAAAAAAACAAAACAAAACAAAACAGTGGTTTGCATGCTCATTGTTCTCAGCTTCCCATTCTGACACACATCACAACTCCATGCACTGTCAATGTGTTACAGTCGCCGGAAGGTAGGTGACATCATCAGAAAAGGCGGATCGCAGTTTTTAGTAGTAGAAAGGAGGAGGAAGAAGGAAGAGAAAACAACCAATATGGAGTGTTACTTATGGCTGCTTGCTGTTTCACTTTAGAGGAAGGTCAAATAACCCAGAGGTCAGTACTGCCCAGACAAGAGTTACCTGATACGTCTCCAGGGAGCACGCCTGTCCTTCCAATGTTGGTGAGCAAATGATCTATGTTTGGTACTGGTTGGGAGTCTACTGTGTTCTCCTCCTGCACTGCTGTCTATGGTTAACAAACAAAGAGCTCTTCATCATCTCTTCAAAGGCAACTCTCTTCAAAAGCCAAACAACATTTAGTAAAAAGATACATTCTTATATGGAGCATGAGTTTAATTTTGCATTGGCCAGATGTCACTAGTGGTAAAGTAGGCACCACAGTTATAATCTTATCAGACCAGTAACTGAGGAGCTAGATGCCTGCTTCCAGGGTGCAAAGCTGCTAACAGCACACAAAGCAGAAGACCAGGATGGCCGTGGCATCAGGAAGGAGCCTGTGTCCCACATGAAAGCAGCCGAACATTCGCAGACAATACTTACGAGAGGCTCTTCAGCACCCTCTTCTGTGAAAAACCAGTCATGCTAAAATTTAAAATAAAAAAGGTGAGAATAATTAAATAACCTCCGAAGTGTAGTTCTACCTTAGGGAACAGCACAGAAATAAGGGAAGTGAATTATAGGGAAAAAGCAGTGGAGACGACTTTCCTACCAGCTGTCAGCCAAAGGGAACTGGCAGGAGAAGCCGCGGTGTGAACTTACATGCTGGATGAGAGTCTCTACGATCTTATACTGGTCAGGCATGTGCGTGACCATGTGCGTCATGTTGTCTTCTGATGTTCTCACTAGAGTTGGACCAAAAACGATTGCTAGGTTTCTGGGTTCCATCTGAAAGAAAGGATGAATGTGGAAAATTAGATTAAATCTCCACAGCAGGTTTAGCATTTTGTTGCTGAAATTTATTTATGGAAAGTTGTTTCTGATAAAAAAATACAACTGGATGAAGAGAAGTAGAGTCTTCCTAGGTCGTACTGTCATGAGCAACTCCTCGAGTGACAATATGCAACGCCTAACTGCCATTCGTGTTTTCCAAGAAGTCTCTGATTAGATTTGAACCAAATCAATCTACCATCCTTAATTAACAAAGAAGGATTTCATGGCAAAAAAAAAAAAAAAAAAAAAAAAAAAAAAAAAAAAAAAGGATAAGTGGAATTTAAGAATAAGGAATTCTGTCCTTGGGACTGGAAGGAAGGGACAAGGACTTAAATACGTGCAAGGATCCAGATACTCCCCCACGTCATTAACTGAGGAAACAAGTCTGAAGACAACTTTCAACTTGCTTTTACCCTATCCAAATCTCCTGAAGTTCTCTCGGCTTAGCCTTGCTTCTTTCTTAGCATGACATCCTTTTGACCGGTTCACATATTCATTGACATACTATTCCGAATTTCTTGTCCAATTAAGGCAATCATAAGCGTGGATCCTGTTTTCTTTTATGTTACTTTGAGATTAAGTTTTGATTAAAATGTTAAATAACTTCAACCAATCTTAAGAACCCAAACTTTAACTAATCTTAAGAAACCATCAGGATATTTAAAAAAAGAAAAAAAATCACCACAAAACTTAAAAAAAAAGCACACTGAAAAAAATCCATCATTCAGGACCCCAGTGTACTAGATTATCTGTGAGGCACTGGCCTGCGCATACAGTCACCAGACAAAAGCCTGCAGCTTTCTCCTCTACTGAAACAACCATCACTTACCTTTAGCCTGTGTTATATGTAATACCATACCATACTCAGTGCAGAAAAATAATCTCCCATTAAATGTAGAATTTTCCTAAGATAATGACCTATTAAAATAAAAATTCAACCTTTGGGAAAGATCTAGGCACCAGCATCTGCGTCTTGTTCTGAAATATGCCATCATCTTATGCTAAACTTGTGCTGGTAAGCGTGGCCAAAGATCCTCCATGTCAAATATTTCTGTCAGGTGTGCAGCAGACTCTTGCTTATAGCTTCATTTAAGTCTTTAGACTAATCATATACATTAATATTTATGTACAGAAACGGTTGCCTTGTGTGAATAAATTTTAGCTAGTTCCTACATATAAGAGATAGCATTTGGCCTAGTTTTTTATTTCTGGTAATTGTTTGAATTATCATTTAAGTGCCAAAAAATTAGATTTAAAAAAAAGTCAAGAACAAACCAATGAATATACAAGGGCTGGACTTAGGCCTTCCCATCCCCCCCCCCCCCAATCTCCCCAGCCAGCATGGTTTTCACACGGATCCCCCAACAACTAAAGCAGGTGCTTACCCTGACTCTGTTGCCTGCCTGTAGATTCTGTTTCCCTGACTGGCCTGCCTTGTCTGGCCTCAGTGGGATAGGATGTGCCTAAGGCTACAGTGACTTGAGGCCCCAGGGTAGGTTGGTAACCAAGGGAGAACCTCCTTCTCAGAGCTGAAGGAGAGGTGGGGGAAGAGTCTGTGTGAGGCAGAGACTGAGAAGAGACGAGGGATTGTAATTAGGATCTAAAGTGAATGAATACGTTAATGGGAAAAGAGAAAAAGTCAAGGAAATAAAGTACTATATTGTCTTCAAGTCTGAGTATTAATCTAGCAAACCCCATATGCTTGTGACTCTAGTACTGATGGAGGGGTAAGAGGATAATACCTTTAAGGACACACAGGCTCTACAAAGGGTACCTGAGCTCCTTTCTCAAAGAATCCCTAAGTAAGTAAAACTTTTGGATAGATCTCTAAAAGAAAGGCTGGGCCAGGTGGGGTGGCCCTTGCCTTAGTTTTAGCACTCAGGAGGTAGATGAGATCTCTGAGTTTGAGGCCAGTCTGGTCTACAGAGCAAGTTCCGGGCAGATACACCACACAGAGAGCTTGTCTTAAAACACTAGCATCCTGCTGAACTGAAGATGAAAAGCGCCATCCTTCACGAATAACCAACTAGAGCACATTCCAGTGAGAATTACAATGGGAAAACTTTGATTTTTCTGTACAAACTTTCAGAGACAGCTCAGTAGACTGATGTCTTTGTGTTTGGCCTTTCCCCCTGTTAACCTTTCACAGCTCTTTCAGTGGAAGACAGTGAGCACCAAGGTAATGTGTGGTCTTCTCCATCTTCT
This sequence comes from Micromys minutus, assembly GCF_963924665.1. Taxonomy (NCBI): domain Eukaryota; kingdom Metazoa; phylum Chordata; class Mammalia; order Rodentia; family Muridae; genus Micromys; species Micromys minutus. The sequence goes on along the minus strand of NC_137975.1, from coordinate 41,885,803 downwards.
CAAACAGGTTGCCAATGATGCACTGCTGGACCACTGAGCTCTGTCTCCCACCAGCAGGAAGTGATCTCAGAAGAGGAGTGTTAGCCATATTCCTTAGCTCTCTCTTTATGATCAGTATGACCATCACAGAATGTTAATGAATGGCCTGAGTTAGAAGGAGAATCATTTAACCTCTTGATTAATTGGATTGATACAATCATTCTGACTAAGCAGAGGATGAAAATAAACAAACCAGTAAAATATAATGTGTGACTCTTACCTAGATATAAATTAAAGAAATAACCGTACTGTAAAAACTTTTTAAAAAGAATGTCAAGAAAACCTGAATATGAACTGAGTATTTGCTACTCCTTATAACAGCTAATTCTGTGGTGTATGATAATGGGGTATTAAAAGAAGAAAGGAATCATACCAGTCTAATAGGAAACTAAACACATTCCAGAGTATACGGTCTGGTACCCTTTGACTGGTTTATCACACACAGGCTACCTACTCAAACTCATGGCATAAATCTGAAAACAAAAATAAGATTCTGACTGAATTCTGTTTCTTGCTGGATGAATGTAAAATGAAACATTTCTAAATGAAATTCGCTTCACAAGAGGACAGCTGCTGCCAGTGGAGCCTCTGATGTGGGGTGATCTTCAGAAAGACCTAGCCTCTTCAGTCTGAGGGACTCTTGGGCTTCGGTGAAATAAAAACCTTTTTAGCCCAGAGCAAAGAAGGCCAAGCCTCAGACTGAGAGTTCACTTCAGCGCTTACCCAACATACCTTATTTTTTTCTGAGTTTTCTGCCACTGTCTTCAGATGGGCTGAGAGAAACTTCAGTGTCTCGAAATGATGCTCGGGCAGATCATGAATCTGGAACATATTATTTTCAGGATGGATTTAAATGCTGCATTTGAGCTGCACCTCCCCAAGTAAAAGTAATACCTACTAGTCTCTTTAACGTTCTCAGCCGATCTAGAGGGTCTTCCTTACGATTGGCCTCGATGAAGTCCGCGTATTTGTCTGGCAGCCACAGGAAAAAGAGTGAGGTTAACTGCTTGGGTGAAATGTGGTCTCATTTTGTTCAAGGAACCACAATTTTAAATGGACAAGACTTTCATGCATCTCTAAATATAGAACTCTGAAATTTACTTTCTGGAGATGGTTCTTAATGATCTCCAAGCTTTTCCAACAATCATAAGGAGAGTTCTCTCAGTGGGACGCCTTTGAAGCTATGGTCTGGCATTCAGTCAGCCTGCCCATTATTCCTTTCTACCCAACAGCAGCACCTAGTACAGGGTCCTTTCACAATACTTTATGTCCAGAGAACTTGACTGGAACAATAACGTTTTAGCTAATGACAGACAGAGGCCAATATAGATCTTATTTTCATTTTACTGAAGTGTATCAATTTAGCAAATGAGTTTCACCAAAATTTATGAAAAGACTGTAAGTGACCAAAACCAGTTCTTAATTATGCTTTTTATATAATTTAGACCTTAGATAAGCACTGTTTCCTTCAGCCCTCATTTTTCTGGTTTGATCATGTTTCTAGCATAGGCTGAGCCTTTCCCTCTGGTGTGGACTGTGGGAGCTAACTCACCATTTGTAAAAAGAGGCTCAGGGAGCTTTCTGAAGAAGGATTTTAGTAAACTGCTTATCACATTCAAATCTCGCCATTTCTGGATATGCAAAACAGAAGTATGTTTGTGTCATTATAATGAAAGGAAAGGGGGATCAGTTAGTCCAATAGAAATGGACTTACATCATCTTGTATATCAATGTCAGCCATCCCCTTGTTGAGTTCTTCCTGCATGCTTGAAATGGCTGCATTGTTGCCGGGAACGCGGTAAATACCTGTGTATTCAAGACCCCTTTCTTCAACTAATTTGCAACATATGTCAACGATTAATGGAATATACTGCAAAAACAAGAAACCAGTAATTTATTTAACACAGTATTGGAGTTTGAAAATGAATTCCTACTGACCATCTCCGATTAAATCACTACTCTAGTAGAGTTAATATATTAGATAAAAAGCTTAAAGAAAGAAATTACTTGGCCAACAGAGCAGTCATCCTAAGGAAGGACAGTGCACTAGATGGGCAGACACAGCCTTTATCTGAAAGGCTGTGCACCTAGGCCCCACTATCTCAGACACTGGCCAGAAGTCCTGATAGATGGTTGGGCTCTCCTACCCGGTTGGTGTGGGCAGGCGGGCAGTCATCCAGCCTAACTCCGAAGGTCCCCGTGGCGGCTGGCTTTTTCTCAAAAGTCTTCCTCACGATGCTTGGAATGCCTCTTCTCCAAGTACCTTTGTCTTTGGGGGGACTGGTATCATCTTTTGATTGTTATTAAAATAAGATAATGTTATAAAAAAATGGAAACAGGACTATTTAAGTCTAACTCATCAATGCTTAATTAACTGTAGTCTTCTATTATAAAACAGTCTACATTCACCACCACAATTATTCTCTTCCTACTGTCATGCCTCCGACCTCTCCATATAACTTGTGAGACAGTTATATTTCTTCCCTTTCCCTTAGAAGGCAGAAGCAGTGTGTCCTCTTTGTAAGAGACAGGAAGCACTGCCTCTGTCTTACGGTGATGTATCTGGCCATTCACATTGCATCTGTAAGAATGCCTTCATGTGACTGTGTGTTCTCCTGCCCTTTCTCTTGATTAAAGAAACAGATGCCTCTGGCTTCACCTTAAAGGAAAATATCCACTGAGCTTGTACCATGTCTACAGTAAGCTTTGAGCTACCTGACCGGATGCCGCTGCATCTGCTGGTAAAAATAGCATAGCGGAGCAAGGACATACCCTCCAGATTCCAGCTTAACCCCTTGTTGCCGTTACCTTTACTGAGAAGCTTCCTCTCTGACTCCTCCTTTGGAGAATGTGGGCTTTGAGTCTTTGGCTCTGATTTAGCACCAAGCAAAGTTTGCCTGATGCTAAGACTCTGGCGAGGCGTTTTTGGCAACTGTTCTGTTTTGCTGTTGAAAGACAGAAACTTTTCTAAAAGTACTGTACATGTGATATCTATACATTAACCATAGGCATGGTGGGAGTCTCACCTCAGCAGACTGTTATACTCTTTGATTCTTCGACTAATTAGATCTCTGTTGGTAACTCCAGTGTCCTACAAAAGGAGCAGAAGGTGACAGTGGGAAGGGGCTATTAGACTACTAGAGGCAGAGGGTAAGTCTGAGTTTCAGGCTTGCTGCTGAACCAAGTTGTTAATACAAATGCTTTGACTTGCTCTCAGTGGAGACGCCACCATGCCGCAGATGGTCCAACTGCCTGCTGCTCCTGCAAGTGAGTTTGCTGTGTGCTTCCTGCATTTATTCAGCACCTAAGATAATTCTTAGGCCTCAGGGATTCAGTATCTCCTGAACCGATACGCTACACAAACTGCGTGACTGGGAGCACAAAGCTAACCTGTCTAATACCAGCATTCAATAATAGTACTACTGAGTCAAAGATGAAAAACTCCACCAGAATATGCTGAAGATAAACTTGAACTAGGAACCGTGAATTAGGAGTCAGGAGGCATCACCAGGGCAGATCATCAAGAACCCACGTTGCCCTGTGCCTCAAGTTAAAGCCAGAGCTGAGCAAACTGGACAACTCTATTTGTACCAATTGCAATTACACACTGGTATGTGTCTGCAAACATTGAAAAAAATATGTCATATTTTGAGTATAATGAAAGACATGTAGCCACCCAGGCAGGAATGAAAATACTTAGAGATTATGCTCTTTTTGGCTATCAGATTATTGCAACAATGATTCTCAAGAAGTTGGGATTTTCCCAGGAATCTCATGCTGAAAGAAGGAAAAGCTCTTCAACATCATGCATGGTGTCAATCAGAGCCTGTCTCCCAGAAAGAGACTTCGCTCTGCTCTGTACCTTGTCAAACCTGAGCCACAATGATGAGCAGGAACACCCTGACCCTGCTCAGCCATGCACGCCTTTCTGCCCTCATGCAGGGTTCCCAATCACAGTCCTGGGGAGCCCATCTGGCCTCTGTCCCTCTTCCTGGCATAACCACGCTGACTAAAGCTCTTCTCTACTTTTTACTATTACTCTGTACAAGCTTAAGAAGACAAGGTGCACATTTTCTTTCATAAGCACATCCTAGATTTTAATTTTTGTATGTGTGCATGTCTATATGTAGGTACAGGTCATGAAATTAGAAAAAGAACTGTGAGTATGGGAAAAGAAAAGGGACAAAAACTAAGGAGGCAGCAAATTCATGTGAGAAGAAGGCAGGCTCCTTGCAGGATGAAGGGGCTGAGGGAGAGGGATCAACTACGACAGAGTCCATATGAAAACATCCTAAGGTATCCTATTACTCTGTATGCTAATGAAACCCAAACAAGGTTTTTAAGCTGAATCTACCTCCAGCCTCTCTGCACACAGTTCGGCTGACACACTGCATTAAACAGCTGCAGACTGTAAGCTAAGTGTCCCAGTGACGGAAGCACTATCTTGACTACTAACATCCCTGCTGTAAAAGCCAACTCCTTGAAGGTGTGGACCAGAGGATCTCAAGAACAATAAAGCATTATTCGTTTCTTTAAAGGCTTATAACACGAGTTTTCATAGCACATGCTTTCTGAGAAGCTCGTAACTACATCACGGTAGATTGTACTTTGCTCGTACAACTCCATCAAAACAACACAAAACACAGTGCCTTTCCCAGCCACTCATCTCATCTGTACTGTAGCCTCGCCAGGTGTTACAACAATACTAATCTTACTATCAAAGAGGCTTGTGATTTGGTCAAAAAGGTTCCTACAGGTTCTATGCCACATGTAAGAGGCTTAAGCACCCACAGATTTGATATTCACAAGTGGATAACATAGATACCTCCTCGTAGGTACCAGGGACAACATTAATGATCAGGAAAACATGGGGCTCCTCTCTGTGGCTTGTTGTGAAAACGTGAGACTATGAATACCCTTTCTTCTTGTTTAGTAACAGTACTTTTCAGTAAGTAAAAGTAATGCAGGTACACATGAGTTTTCCTTTTTAGTGACTGAAAATGCAGTACCTTATTTCTTATAAAAATAATCTACCCAATGCATTTAGTCAGCCTAGGGAACACACTGTGAGAGTATTACATTTCACCCACATTCTTTGAAAAACATACCTCTTCATTTAGGTTGCTACTTTCCTGAATAGTCTTGATCCATGCTAACATATCATCTCTGTCTTCAGCCTGGAACAAGCATTCACAGTCAGACGTGGTAAGCCGGAACACATTCCTCCTCTTGGTCTCACTGTACGAGATGTCTATCAGGCAAGCGTTGACACTGATGGGCTGTTCTTCTTCTGATGGCGTTGTCTGCTCTCTTCTGTCTTTGTACAAGTAAAGTGAATGGCCCCGAAGGACAACATACATCTGTTTCCATGGCCGAATGCTGCCACCGACCCTCTAGAAAATGAATTAACAGTAACTAGTCCATGTTCATCAATATTCAATACAAGGCTAGCACTCTGTGCCAGGGTCACTAAGTAATGACTTTCATAAGAATACTTATGTACCTGTGATAGCAAATGTCTCATTTACTTGAAATCACATGAAAAGAGGAAGGATAAAAAAAAGTCAGTAAAAGTTCATGCAGCCAAGCCTGATTTGTGTTTGATCCTAGAGACTCACACAGTACAAGAGAACCAACTCCCGAAAGCTGTCTTCTGGCCTCCATGTCCCTCCCATGCCATATAGGCAATCACTCAGTGACATAAAAATAAATTTTAAAACGTAGCTGGGCCTGGTGATTCATGTCTTTAATCCCAATACACAGGAAGCACAGCTTCTGAGTATGAGGCAGCCTCGTCTACTTAGCAAGTTCCAGGCAACACAGTGAGACTCTGTCTAAATTAGAAAACCAATAAATAAAATTTTAAAATATACAACTTTTTTTAAATGTCACATATATGCAGATGAGGAAATGTATCTGCACCAATGCTAAAGACAGTGAAAATCCCAATGACAGGTGACAAAACTGAGTATAAAACCTAATAAATAAAATATATGCTACAGAGATGCATGGAAAGTGGCCATTAGTACAGTTTGCTTTTTGTTTTTATCATCATATGAATACTAAAGTAGTAAAAAAAAAAAATGTACTCAAAACAAAACAAAAAATTCAAGCCGGGCAGTGGTAGTACACGCCTTTAATTCCAGCACTCAGGAGGCAGAGGCAGGTGGATCTCAGGGAGCTTGAGGCCAGCCTGGTCTACAGAGTGAGTTCCAGGACAGCCAGAGCTATAGAGAAACCCTGTATCAAAAAACCAAAACCAACCAAACAAGCCAAAAAATAAAAACAAACCAAAATAAACAAAGAAATCCACCGAATAGTCTTCTTTTTCCTCCCGGTGCTAGGGCCTGACTCCGAGAATTGCTTGTATCAGTCAAGTGCTGCATCATTGAGCGTTATCTCTGGTAACAAAAGCAAAAACAGAACCCAAAACCCCCACCATAATATAAGTAAAAAAAAAAAAAAAAAAAAAATCAAGTTTAGATCAGAGACATGCTAAAACACTCAGGAGTCCTGGAAAGAACATGTACAGACAGGAAGTGAAGTCACCAACGGCATCAGCTCTGCTCGGAAAAGCAGGACTGTCCACATCCAAGTCTGTTTGAAAACTTAAATTCTTTGCCAACACTGAATGGAATTTCTTATGCAAAGATTTTTTTGTGTTGGATTCTACCTACTGAGGCACATGTTGATACCATTGGATTTGTTTGTATCATTTAGTGTTTGTAAAATAAAATGAACTCAAAATTAAAGAGAACCAGGCTAAATATTTGTAGATGACTAGTAAGGAGAACTCTTACTGAGTGACTTGAAAGCCTCTCCGATAGCCGATCCTGGTAAATCAGAGGCAGGGCTCCTCCCTAGGTACCATTTCTCTGTTCACACTGGCACACTGTAAGGTGATGTACTCCACGTGTAGCTGGCATTCAAGACAGAATGCAGGAAACTACCCCACGGATCAGATTTTCCTTTGTTATGAATGCACCTTGCACCTGGGAGCCTTACACGCTCACATGTATGTGCTTCCCTTATTAGGCCTGAATTTCTGATGTCACATGAGCTGAGAAGGCATTACCTTGCCCTTATCGGTGACAAGTGGTCGGAACTGGAGCCACCCTTCTTTGGCTGCATCACTGAAGACCTCGGAGGAAGAACCCTTTCTGGATCCAGAGTCTTCTGATGACTTCTGGCTGTCTGTGATCTACAGAAAGGACCAAGAAAACAGTAAATGTTAGCTTTTCTTTTTATAAATATTTATACATGAAAATAGTGTTGGCAAGATGTCATATTTAATATTCTATATAAGACACTATGGAAAGGTCTGGGTTTAGAAGTCATACCAGAAACACTTCTAATCCTTTTTTTAAAAGTGAACTGGTTTCCATTTGTTTTTCAAAAGACACCTGTAAAATAGCATGACTCCCCTGGTCTCATGGACTCACATGTTTGCAGAAAGAGAGTGGGGGTTGGGAGTGGGACAAGCAAGAAACCAGGTATAGTGGTACACCCCCATGACCTCAGCACTCAGGAGGCGCAATGGGAAGATCTCAAGGTGTACAAATAATGACTGTGTGCCTCATTTATAGTCTGGGACAAGCCAGGGCTGCAGAGTGAGTTCAGAGACACCCCACAGTGAGATCTGGCTCTAAGACAAAATGAAACATCTTAGTGATCCATTTATGACTGTGCTCCTGGAGGAGGAGCACAGTGAGACCGAACACGCAGTGACGAAATGGTGGTCACAGCAGTGCCTTTTCATAGGGAAGAGCCAGCCTAAGAGGTCAGATGAAAAGTGCAGGGAAATCACATATTCATCAGTGTAGTAATTTACAGTAAACGGGAATACAAGAGCTAAGGAAAGGCAGATCTTGTCTATGGTAGGGGGAAGGGAATTCAACCTGAAACCTGAAAGTGAGGAATCCGACCACCTTACATAGAGAATGGTTTCTAAAGAAACAGGCATGAAGACATGGGTGACGGGGAAGAAGGGGACAATTGTCGGCAGAGTGAAAGGAATGGAACACTCAGGCAATGGTCTGAAGACAGTCCAATACTGAAGAGAGTGAAACAAAAAACACAACTAAGTTGTACAGTTTGGCTGGAGCCTACGGGAGAATGGAGGGAGAGCCAATGAGATGGAGAGAAGGGATAAAACGACCTAAGGTAACTACTCAAACCTCGGGCCGCTGTTCTGGGAGGAAGCCAGTATAGGCTCTGCTTCGGGCATTCCAAAATGTTAACAGTGCAGAAGGCGAAGCAACGGAGACTCAGTTGTACTTAGACGCTGATTATGAAGTGGGGGTAGGGTACAGAAGTACTTCATGGGGCCGGGAATTGTGTAATTTTTCTGAAAGGCTGCAGTAAGCTTAAGTTCAAAGTAGCCATCAATTGTGGGGCTGAGTGTCACCGGCAGCCTTGGCACAACATCATCTTCATGTGTGAACTGAGGGGAAGGGACTGCATACGTGGTTTTCAAGAAGATTCACTATAAAAGGACAAACGAGTAGTAGAGAAAAATGTAGATTCCAGAAGGCTTCTGCTTAACATAGGCAGATCATGGGCGGAGGAGGAGCATGGGGAATCTGACTGCAGAAGAGGGTGGATGCCGGGAAAGCAAGTGCCGATGCCTGCCACAGAAGTCCGCTGCTTGCTGGCTTTCGGCAGGGTCACGTTCCTAGTACAAAGTCCTTATGGGGAGAGCAAGAAAGGAAGGGAGCTACGGGTACAAATGCATCCACAGTCATTCCCCGGGTGGTACATAGGAACAATTCCTGCCTGGTCATTCAGAATGTGAAGAAAAGGAAGTGTGGTGGAGACAGTACAAATGTGACTATAAGCACAGGCAGAGGAAGGTACAAGCTTTTAGGAAAAGAGAAACACTGCTAAGCAGGTTGATCTGGGCCTTGAGTTGGTGATGAGAAAAACAGCCCAATGCTTATAGGCATTATATACTTGGTCAAAATGCTTAAAAATTAAAAAATATAACTCCCATTTTTCAAGTGTAGTGGATGCAGACTAACGTTATACCATTTAAAATCAAAATATCCAAAAGAGAAAGTACATATTTTTGGAAGGGTTAAAAACAAACTAAGGTATAAACATTTATTATTTACTTGATATCTTTAAAATATTAAATACTAACCTTGATTCCCTTCAGGCTAGACACGTGCTTAAAGGATCTGTTGGAAAAGTATATAAATATGTGTAATAAATATAAACTCTTGATGTAAGAATTGACTATAACTAAATTTTCATTAATAAGATGACATTTCATCCTTACCATGTGATTGATGCTTTATTGTTCAGTGTAAGTGAGAACAGCTACGTTATAACTATGTACATTTCCAATTCAATGACAGCAGCCTTCTCAGCTAACCTGGCAAATTAAAGCTGTTTCTGCCTTTTTTGCTTTAAGTGTGCCACTTTTTAAAAACCTTTGTACCAAGGGAAAAGCTACTCAGGCTGAGTGCTGGGACTGAAAGCTCAGGAGATGCAGAAGTCAGACAGCAGTCAGGTAGCGCTGGCCACACGGGTACACACTGTTGCTCACCGGAGGGATCCGGATGTAAGCCATACTGGTTCCTCCAAGGGTAGGAATGCAAAACCTGTTCTCCGCCCAGTTTGATGAAGCAGATGTGCTTTCTACCCTGGTGACCTTTTTACCATTGGTGTGTAGTCAGAGACCTTCTGGCAATAAGTCTCCTCCAGACCCCTTTTATCAACCTGTTTTTCTCAGTCAATCTACAGAACCTCCCTTTATGCAAAGTGCCATTTGTACCTTACAAAGGGTTTTTTGATGTAGTCCTGTCTAATCTTTATTTAGCTTACTTTGTTCCTCCAAAAAAAAAAAAAAAAACTTATATACAATTTGTTGTTCATGTGAGACTGAGTTATCACCAGAAAAGTTTTCATCTAATTGTGCTGTGCCTAAAATAATTATGATTGAACCACTCAGAGTTAGACTCCACAAGTTTAAGCCAACACTGGCTACTGAGTCATGTTGAACCAGACTGTGTTCTTGCCTGTGGATCACCTCTCTGCCTGCCCGGTAAGGCCAGAGACCCCACCTGTAAGCACGCATATCCATCCATACTCTTGAGTGCTTCCAAGAAGGAGAGAAACAAATGCTGTCATAACAGGTTTGTATTAATTCTTCAAAATAACTAAACTTTTAGGATGTGACTCAATATATCATTGTTCTCTCAAAAGCCACCTCAAACAAGAAGGTAATTAGAAGCAAGTATACAAACCTCATCCTGAGAATTACCAGGATAGAAAGAAAGGGCTGGAGCCTGCAGAGAGCTTGTGTCACAGTTCACGCCCACCTCTGGGGGTAAACACTCTAATAGTAACCCCAAGCTTTGTGCACCTACAGCTTTCAGTGAAAACAAACTGGTGATAAAGACACTCAGAAAGAGGAGCCCAGTTTCAACATATGAAACTACATGAAACTACACGCAGGAATAATGTGATCACTGAGATTATCAAAGAATCTATACAAAATATGCTAACTACTCTTAAGAAAAGGTAAAACCCCACATGAACAAAGAGCTAAAGGCAATACAGAGGACACCATTAACTGTATAATTCAATAACATCGCAGCCCATCATCCTCCCCATTCAACGGAAACTCGCCAGGCACCAGTCAGCAGCAGTTAGGGGGCAAGTGAGTAGGGCACTGCCTGAAGGCATGTGGGGAGACATTTTCCTCACGGGTACAGTAAGCTAGCCAGGCCAAGGTAAGTAACTCCACCCATGCCCATGCAAGCTTTCATAATTAACTCTGTGAGACACACACACACACACACACACACACACACACACACACACACACACACACACACGGAGTTGTGTGGGATCTAGAAGGAGTTTAGCAGGACAAGAGAATGCAGCAGGGAGTTAATAGTCTGAAATATTGATTATACTTAAATGTTTTGAAATGAGGAAACATAGTGCTACAATCTTCGAAGGAAGCAGTGCACAGCCCGTGTGGGGAGGAGCCTGGAGTGCAGAGGTTACTGACACATTTTAGTGAAGGGAGCAAAAGGCTCAAACAGGTCACACTTCCAACCTGGTATCATTGGGAAAATTCCTACTGAGCTGGAACACTGTGCCCTGGCCGTATCTCACAGGAACTGCTCTTACGTGACTAGTCCTAGAAGAACTAATTTAGTTAGAATATAAATGACAATGTGATGAAATTTAGGATATTCAACAAAGGTGACAACTAAGAAAGTTCCTTGATAATAGTGTCACTGTTAAAAGCTCTCAGCATTCCCTAAACTAACCTATAAATTAGACACTGTGTCAATAAAAAACCCCACACAAAAAGAACTTAAAAATAACATTTTAAGGTTCAAATAATAAAATGAATCTAATAGCAGGATTTTGAAAGAATACATCATAATGATGAGTAACAGCATTGCCTCATTGTAAAAACATTATAAAACCACTAAATTAAGTAGAAACTGATACAAATTAACAATAATAAATCCACCGAACATAATGTAACTTCCAAATAAAACAAATTGCATATAATTCAGTGCATGTAAGGATAATACTAAGTGGGAAATGGTGTTGTCAGGTGATCTGGAGTTGCAAAGATGCTAAAAGCTACAGTTAGCACTGTACCTCATTCATTGACATGCCTCAATTACAGAAGAACCGAGTAAGTGAAAAAGTAAAAAAGACATAAAATTCAGAAGTAAATATGTAGAATTATTTTGAAACAGAAATAGTCTTTTGCAATGTAATTCAAATCCCTAAAGCCATGAAAAATTTCCAACTTTAACTGAATACAAATATTTTAAACATTTTTTGCAGTTAAAAGATTTTTTAAAAAATGAAAAAGTTAAGAAAAAAATTTCAATCCACCCCAGCAAAGTGTTACTTGTCTTTCCCTGAGCAGCAGAAAACATGGCAAAGGCATCAATGAGTGGCCTAAGTGGCTGCTGACACTAGCCACATGACCCCAGCCAGCACTAAACTGTACCAGCTTCATCAGCTCGGAAACAAACTCACAGTGCCCCAAAGCTTCCATACATTGCCAGGAAAAACACGATTTAGTACATTCTTTAAGAAAAGAGTGGCTGACCATACATATTAAAATAAAAATTCAGCTTTTGAAATGTACTGATCCAATTTTCCATTATAGGCACACATATATTATATATATATACTGGGTAAGAATAGTCATGGAGTAGTGTTTGAAGTCACAATTCCAAATATCTACTAACCTAAATGCCAACTAAAGAATATAGCCTATAGTTAAAATAGACAGTGTAATTGCTTGGTGAGATACTAAACAAATATAGAAAACAATGTGGCAAAAATATCCAAATGGAAAGATCTCCTGACTCATGTGTGTATCAAGCTACCAATCTGCTTATGAAAATAATTAGAACATATCCATTTATAAGCACCTTTGGATGTATGTGAGTCTTACGTTTAAACAGTACTAAATAACTACCAGGGTAGGAGAAGCATCTTATACCTATCAAATAGCATATTACTACATAAAAATAAAAACATTACTTCTAAATCCAATTGGAAGTTACTCTGATACTATTTGATTTGCATTTCTAATGTCAAAGTTAGAAAATAAGACCACCTTACATTCAGGGCTTCTAAGCCAAACTCATTATGAATAGCATTCATATAAAAACATCTAAAATAGACTTACAGTTTTGCATCTTCTCTATAATCATCCAGTCCTTCATCATAGGATTTTGATCTTTCTGTCTTAGAGTTGTGCTGGCCATCCAGGCTGGGAGGTCCAACAGATTCTGCAATTAAATCCAGCACTCAGCTTTTAAGAGGTTTTGCGGATTCTTTCAATGGGAAAAGAGTTGCCCATGAACTGAGGTCCAGTGTGCAGAACCACTTTAAACGTACCTTGGTCATGGGAGAGCTGACGGCGAATCAAAGGAGCAGAGGTCGTGAGGCTGGGAGGAACGGTTGCAATGGAGGGGACCTGGGAGGGGACCTGGGAGGTGGAGGCGGAGATGACAGCAGACGCAGGAATATGTGCGATCTCGTGATCAATGCTAGGACTGGTCGGCTCATCTGGAAGGAAGGAAGACAGTTACTGAAACCCGAAAAACTTGAGAGCCAAATAAAGGTCTAACAGCTATCAAACCACCAGTAAACGACACAGCTAAGTGTTAAAATTCATCTCACACCAACACTATTCAAGTGATGCATAACTTCTTCTAATTAGTAAATAAAAACAAGCAGAGCAAAGTGTAGGAATTCAGAACCCAAATGGACTAAAGAATTGGGAAAAGCTGAGGAGGACGATGGCCCCATGGGAAGACCAGCAGCCTCAACTGACCTGGACCCCTGGACCCCGAGATCTCTCAGACACTGAGCCGCCAACCAAGCAGCATACACAGGAGCTGGTCCAGGACCCCTGACACATACAGCAGAGGACTGCCTGGTCTGGCCTCAGTGAGAGAAGATACACCCCAGGGAGTGGGGAGGTCTGGGGGAGAGGGAGGAGGTATGGGATTGGGGGGGGGGCAGACTGGGAATAAAGACTGGACTGTAAAAAAAGGATTAAAAAATAAAACAAATAATCAGACATTATGAAAAAAATTTTACTTTTCAAGCCCGAGTTCCTGTGTCCCCTGTCATCTTGTGTCTGTCTACCCATCCTGTGCCCTCACCCCACTCCCTCACCCCACACTCCCTTTAATTTTTGTAGGAAGATAATGAAGCCCAATCACTAGCAGCCAGAAGTTGCATGCTACCCAGACATTATACTCTACTTGGAATCATGAAAAGGTCTCTCCTTTCCCAGACATGTGTCAGCCATAACTTTCCCCGTTAGCTTTGTACTCATAGAAACAGGAATTCTGTGCTGTGAGTTTTTACCTTCCCCAATCCTCCATCATCTGTCAGACAAATGTGTATGCATGCATGACAGCTAGCATTAATGGTACTTATTATGTGCTAGCACATGTAAATGGTTTCTATATCCCAGTTGCTGTAATACAAAACCCTCAAGCATGTGACTTCGCAGACTAACTCAACAGTACCACGTAAAGCAAGGCTGACACTGAGTCCTGCTCAGCACCTGCCTGCCCATCAGTGAGCAATACTTTCATTCTAAACGCCTACTTTTGTAAAACCATCACTGATTTAAATGCTCATGTTTTAAGATAAGAGAATGTAATTAAATAAGAGGCTAGCACTATGAAGCATAAAATTAGATGTCTTACCATGACATCCTTTATCAATAAACTATGTAAAACTGAATCTCGACTATTTGGTTCAAAAGGTCAAAAGCAACTTGTAACAACCATGTAATGATCAGTATTTTAGCAAAAAGAACTAATGCCTGAGAAATTGTAACATTTCTACTTTATGAGTATGAACGTGTGGTTTTGCAGGTTTTTTTTTTAAGAGCAGCTGTTTATCATTTTAGCCAAATAAATGATTCTGAAACCATCTCTGACCTACTTTTACTAAACATGTATGACAAAAGCATGTATCAAACACTGAGAATCCACTAATTATTTGTTCAGAAGCAAGAAGACTTGCTCGAAGAATCTTAATTCAAAGAAATAAACATTTTTACAAGAACTAGTAGTACTTAAAACTATAATTGGGATTTAAGTTCTTGAAAATGTAACGGATTTTTTCAAATGATGTATAAAGTAAGTTTTAAAAATCTGGGGTCTGGGGAGATGATGGCTCAGTGGCTAGAAACAGTGGCTATTGATCCACAGGAGCAAGGTTCCATTCCCAGTAGCCACATGGCACCTCACAACCATATGTCCCAGGAAATCCTCAGACACCAGGCACACGTGGTACACAGACACGCATACATGTAGGCAAAACACAGTTAAACATAAATAATTTAAGATTTTAATTATTATTGTTGAGGTTGTAAATGATGTTTACATGTTGGCATGTGTGCCAGACCATGTGTGTGCAGGTCAGTTTGTACAAGTTCTACCATCCACCTGATTACCCTGAGAAATACAATTTTTATTCCTTTTCACATTATGTATACTTTTCTATTACGTTAGAGACACCGGTTTTGAAATACTACTATATATGAAGACACAAAGTAGTCCCAACTTCAGAACCTGGTCTCACCAATAGAAAGGCCATTCCCAAAGGGTTCTAACAGTATCTAAGGATATTCCCTCCTCCCACTGCAGGACAGGCATTCTCAGCAGACTATGGGCTTCCTCTAGATCAAGCAGCAGGACACAAAGCAAGTAAAGCCCAGGACTGTGGAAAACATTTCCTGAATTCATCTGACCATGTGAGATGAAAACTAGAAGTCTGCAGCCAGGAACCTGTGACAGGATGACAAATGGGCCTCGGAAGAGAGTCAGAGGCATCACCACAGTGAGTGCAGACAGCACCCACATCAGACAGCTCACAGACACTTACAACTCCAGCTCCAGGGGACTGACACCCTCTCCTGGCTTCTGCCAGCACCGTGCAGAAATAATTAACACGAGGGCAGAAATTAAATAGAGAGAAAAAACTACAAAGAACTAATGAAAGAAAAAGTTAATTCCCTGACAGCGAGAGAGCCACTGCAGCCAGAAAAAGATGGCAATGTTCTCTGTTTGTAGATGGCACGATCACTGTGATAATTCTGTCACTGTCAACCTGCTCAGACTTGGAGCCATCATGGAAACACACTCTCTGGGTGTGTCCAAGAGAGTGTTCCCAGAGTGTAACTTAAAATGGGCAGCACAAGTGATGGGGAGGTGGGTCTGACTGAACGAAGAAACTCTTGAGTTCCACCTTCCATCTCTCTCTGCTTCTGCACTGCAGACAGTGTGCCCAGCTGTCTCACTTCCTTGTCATGAAGACTCCATCAAATATCTTTAGGACATAGGAGAGGATGCAGGTCAGCTGGAAGTGTCTGCCAAACACGCATGAGGGCCTAGGCCGGGTCACAGCTCCTCATAAAGCAGGTCCGTCCCCATCACCAGAAAATAAAGGCCAGCTCATCCTCAGTATAGAGCTCTAACTCAGCCTGGGCTCCTGGGTCCCCATCTTGGAAATAAAACTCAACAACAATAACAATAATGAGAACAATTAACAACAAACTGTTATTACAAATAAATAAATTTAGTCAAATTCCAGGACACAAAACAACCGAAACCATGCAAAAGTTGGCAGCATTTCTATGTATTCATCAGTAGCTTTTGGGCTATTTGAAAATGTCATGAAAATAATTCCATTTACAATTAGTTACAAAGATGAGAACCTTGAAAAATAAAAGAAGCAATTGATAAATGGTCACTGTACAAAATTCATAAAGTACCAATCAAAGAATTCAAGAAACAAGCAGCTACAAGAACGCTTTGTCTTAGGGAAGCTTAGGGTGTTGGGAAATGTTCATGCTACCCATCAGTTCCTATGAAAACCAACAGCCTCAAAGATGAGACCTGCCCACTTACAGCCAAAAGCCCAGGAAGGAATACTGTGCAATGAGAGCTGGGTGGTTTTTTCAAGATGCAGCTACTGGGAAAACGTATCAATACCCAGAAGAAACCAGTCCCTTTCTATATACAACAGCCAGTTCAAAACGATAACAGTCTTGCATGTACAAAATTACCAGAAAAGAAAAGAACAGGAAAAGTTCCATGATGTTAATTTGAACAAGGATTTAAAAAAAAATAAAGTACCAAAGAGCATACAACAAATGCAAAAACAAATGGGATTGATTATATCAAAGTTAGAAAAAATAATCAAGGTGAACAGAATATATAAAATGAGAGAAAACATCTATAAATTATACGAATGACAAGGGCTCAAAATGTCTGGAATATTTAAGGTATTCAATAACCTCCATCACTAACTGAATAAACTGATTTTAGAATGAGCAAATAATCTGAATAGACAACCACATTTCTAAGAAGATGCGCACACTGTTAGAGGCCTGTGAAAAAACACCAGCAGGAAACTGCACTGGACTACCACCTCACTCCAGCCATTACCCAGAAGATTCGGGTAACAGGAGCTGACAAGGATGTGCACGCAATCCTCACACGCTTAGTGGGAACATGCAGAACAGGAGGAAGATTCTTCACAGAATCAAAAAAGATCTTCCATGTGATCTAGCAATCCTACTACTGGATACATAAGCAAGGGAAGTGATGTCATCATGTTAGAGAGGCATCCAAATTCCAGGCATACCACAGTGTTATTCACAAGAGCCAACAGGGAATCGACTGAAGTGTTCATGGTTGAGATCAAGACACAAATATAATGTGGAACGAACACACACACCCCAGAATACCATGCAATGATATTAAAAAACAACCATTATTGGGTTATGCAGGAGAAAGAGATTCTGGAATTTTAAGCACTACTGGGAGAACATTAACTCTCAAATACTTAGGAAGAGGTTTGAGCACATATGTCATAAAGAGGTAACAAATGTGAGAGGGGGGCGGAAATGCTAATCACCTCATCTGCTCACTGGACAATGTATCTGATTAAATACTGCATCATGGGGCTGGAGAGATGGCTCAGCAGTTAAGAGCACTGAATGCTCTTCCAGAGGTCCTGAGTTCAATTCCCAGCAACCACATGGTGGCTCACAACCATCTGTAATGGGATCTGATGCCCTCTTCTGGTGTGTCTGAGGACAGTGACAGCGTACTCACATATATTAAACAAACAAATAAATATAATCTTCAGAAAGATATAGCCCTGTGTCCATCTCATAAGCATTTACAACTGTCAATTAAAAAATGAAAGCAGAATACATGGCACATGCAAGGTTTAATCACAGCACTCGGGAGGCAGGGGCAGGTAGATGTCTGGGATTTCCAGGTCTGCCTGCATCTGCATAGTGAGTTTCAGGCCAGTCAGAGCTACATGAGACTGTCTCAAAAAAGCAAAAGAAAAAGAGAGAGGTAGGGAGGGAAAGAAAGGGAGGGGAGAGTAAAAGAGGGGAGGAGAGAGAAGAAAAGGAAAAGAAAGAAAAGAAACAGAAGTAGATAAAACAAGAAGCGGAGCTGGAGAGATGGTTCCCTGGTCAAGAGGCTCTGCTACGGGAACCAGTTTCTACTCCAGTACCCAAATGGCAGGTCACAGGTACTGTAACTAGGAAAGGCCTCTGTAAGTAGTAATGCCCGTTTCTGGCTCTGCAGGCACTGCACACACATGCTGCACAGACTTACACGGAGGCCAAATATTCCTACAGACTTTCTTATCAATAAAAATGAAACAAACTTTCTTCCTACACCCTTTGCCAATGTAGCTCTTCTCTTAGTACCCAGCACCCTGTGTTAGAGCAGGATGCTGTAGTATGGGACCGAGAGTCAACCCGCTAAAATACACTCATTTATGACACAAATATTTAAGAAGCCTTTCAAATGTAGTAAATATCCCTTTTTAAAATTACATCAACAGAGACAAATAAAAAGACAGAAAGCTCCATTCTTGTTTATAACAAGACAGGTCTGTGTTGCCTAGGCTACTCAGCTTCCATTTTATAAATGGTTAATCATTTCAGTTTTTTATTTGCCTAAAAAGGAATTTGAAGGTTTTCTCAAGACATAGGTAGACTTGTAAAGTATATATGTAACAAATTTTCCAACTATTGCTAATAACTAATATTCTTGATTTAAAAATGAAATGTTGAACTTTTCTACATTACTACAGTTTAAGATTAATGTTACATGCATAATAAAATGTAAGGGGAATCTTGTGCTTTAGGCACATGGACAATGACATGAAATAGATTAGTCCCTGCACTCAGTGTGTTCGGCTTTGTAGAGATGTGCACCTGACTGCCATTCGTCTGAGCATGCATATGAAGCAGCTATTTTAAACACAATAAGAAAAGCCTAAATAGATTAGGGATATCTGGCTGGACAGTGAAATACAGCCTAGCAGAGGGGCCACTGGTTATCAGTGCTGCCCCAAGATATCTGACATATTGTGAGATAGCAAGGAGTTTGGGAAGGTAGCAGAGGGGAGGCACAGAAAAGATCCTAGTGGGAGTGAGATCAGATCACCGAGGAGAGCCAGAGCTGGGTGGCCTTACTGGCCATAGCAGACTCCATAGTTCGTGTCTATTTCAGGAGAGACGGGAGGGAAACAGGAGGTCTGAGAGGGTGTGACCTCCCACCACTGCCTGCTGAGTGAGGACAGTACTAGGATGAAGGGAGAGGCTAATGATGCACTGAGGTGTGCACCTTCCCCAGATTATCCCTAGAACAAAGTAAATGCACAAGTAAAATCTACAGAATGAGCCTAGAAAGGAGAAGATACTGCTCAAATTCAGGGCTCTTATGATGTTCTATATATGTTTGGCTCAGAGAGTGACACTATTAGGAAGTGTGGCCTTGGTGGAGTAGGTGTGTCACTATGGGAGCTGACTTTAATATCCTCATTCTAGCTGCCTGGAAGCCAGTCTTCTGTTTGACTTAGGAACAAGATATAAAACTCTCAGCACCTCCAACTCCATTCCTTCCTGAACACTGCCATGCTCACACCTTGATGATAATGGACTGAACCTCTGAACCCGTGAGCCAGGCCCAATTACATGTTGTCCTTATAAGAGTTGCCTTTGTCATGGTGTCTGTTCACAGCAGTAAAACCCTAAGACAGCTCTCCTGTCTCATGTACTCATTTGTACAAATGAGGTTTGTTTTGAACCTCAGTGACCCACTAGAATCTTCTATGATCACAGGAACGTGGATGTAGGCTACCTAAAGGAGGGGGAGTGACTGACTCAAAGGTAGCTGCATCACCAAAAGACCCACCATGGTGTGGTGACAACTCAGGAGACCACGGCCAAGTCTTCCCCCAGCAACAATGTACTACTGACAAACCAAGGGCAGGGCCTGGCTGCTGTTGATACAGCTAGATCAACAACTAGGTACAACAGCTCTGCTGATTCTCTTGACCACAGATGGTAGGAGAAACTGATTTAACCAAGACTAAAAAACAGGACAGAGAAGGTCACATGTAACCTGTGGAGCCCACTGGGCAAGCAGGGGGGGGGGGGGCGCAGAACCATATATAAACCCAGTGTGAGCTACAACACCCTGTGTCAAACACACACTAGACGAAAGCTTACTTTTAAAGGCTAGTAGAAATATATCTAAGGAGGAGAAAAGCAAACTGCTCTGGCTGAAACATGACATACCCATTTAGAGAGGGTGGCTATGGCTCAGTGGGGAAGTGCTTGTCTAGTAAACATGGGGCCCTGGTGTCAATCCACACTTAAAATTCTTTCAATGCATGCACAGTTTAGGATTTCTGTGCCTATGGAATACAAATAATCCCTTTTTACCCAGTCAATGCTGAGCAATGAGCTCACCTATGAAAGGGATGGAAGCCAGGGAATCACCAGGAGGGCTGGTGCTGGAAGCCTTCCTCTCCTCCATTCTTTTTATATGGACCTCTCTGCGAGCATCGTTCGGCAGCCAGCAGGTGGTGTCTGACCCAGTCTCCTGGTCATTTACTGCCAGGATGTAAGACTGATGTCTTAAAGGCTGCGGCGTCTGGCGTCCGGACTGAGGTTTCTCTCTTAGGATGACAGATTCTTTACTGTCTAGCACATCTGGCTGCTGAACTTCAGCCTCCTGTAAGTTTAGATCTCCATTCCTTGGACTGGCAGGTAATTCTAAATCTGACATCCCCACATTCTCACTGAGATGAGGACTGGTCTTGGTAGAAGTCCCTGGTAAACACGGGGAGACCTCAGTCTCCAGCTGGGTCGCGAAGGTGCTTTCGGGTCGGAACCGTGTCTGCTGACTCAGCAGACTGTGCTGATGCAGATGATTGACAGGCCTTTGGTCTTTCGTGGAACCCAGTGAGTGCTGGCTGAAGGACGGTTTTGAGACAGGTGGAGGTGGAGCTTTCAGAGAATTACTTCGGACTTTCACAAGTGGAGACCTGTCTTGTGCAATACCCCGTGGCAGTGAGATCCCACTCGTGGTGGAAAAATTTCTGTTGGGATGTGGTGGTCTTAGGTCCGGTGGGATTTTTTTAAACTGTGAAACGGGTCCCACTCCTCTCCCACCCAGTCGTCTGTTATCAGAATTAACAACAGGGGCCACGGTCAGATTGGAGCCTCGGAAAGGCTTGTGCATTTCTTGCGGCCTGGGTCTTTCGTGAATACCTCGTCTATCATCCTGCTCAGTGAAGCCACTCCATTTGTAAGTCTGTTTCCGTTCCCCGTTTGAGTCAGGCGTCTGACTTTCAGAATTGACAGTGGCCGCGGCGTCACTCTGTCCCTCGATGTAATCCCACGAACGAGTTCTATGATTACTGAAGCTAACAGGAGGGGAGGTCAGCGCGCCCTGAGATGCGCTCCTTGGGCAATACTTCATCAGCACAGAATCTTCCAGTCTTTCCTGAGACACACTGCGCTGCCGGATCTGACCAGACTGGGGCACTCGGTCATGAGAGGTGCTTCGACGTCGTACCTGCAGAGCAGTGCGGGTGGGTACCACCTGGTTATAGTCTGCTGAGCTCTGGGATGCAGCCCGTAAGCTGTCCAGTCTTTCCTGGATTGTCCGACAACCTATGTGCAATCTCCTATTATCAATGTATTCTTTGTAAGTCTTATAATTTTTCCAGTCTATGTGCTGATGAGAGTTTGCAGAATAGTGATTGACAGACACAGAAGGAGAATCCACAGCTTGTGATCTACTACTTGAGATTCCTTCTGCATGTCCACTGTAATTTCCAGATTTAAGTAAAATTCCAGAAGGTTCCAGAGGTCTGGAGCCCGTGGTCTGATGGATCAGATGGGCAGTGGGAACCGATGCCGGTGGCGTGGTCCTTGATGCTGCTTTTGTAGAAGCCTGCTCGTTTACACCATACCTTACCTCCTCAGTTCTATGTGCAGGACCCGAAGGGCTGTTCCTATTGGCTAGCAAGTCTACCACCTTCTCAGAAGGCACAATGACGGTCCTCACACTCTCATTGCAAACACACACTGCTGTGTTTGACTTTGCAACATCTGTTGGTGATGGAGGCACTTGTATTTCCATTCTATAGGCCCTGCCAGGTTGTGTCAGGACTGGTGTACTGGATTGCTGTTTGTTCAGTAATGAATCAGGAGGAGATTTTTCAACTGTCTGTGCCGTGGCTGAGGGAGTAGATGGTAACCAGGGATAGCAAACTGGTGGTGGTTCAGGTATGTTTCGGGCATTGCCGCTGTAAGCTTCGTTGCCTTTCAGGTAGGCATCTTGAGAATATGCCTGTACAGGAATTACAGAAAAGTGTCACACAATAATTTTCATGTTTATCATTCACTATTTGACTACCCTACCTTAATCCGGAATGATGTTCACTGTGGCATGCATAGCACAGCACAGGGTACATTCTTAAGAATTAATCTTTCTTTCCTCCTTGCTTGCTTTCTATCTACCTATCATCTATCTGTCTGTCTGTCTATCATCTATCTATCTATCTATCTATCTATCTATCTATCTATCTATCATCCTTCTATCGATCATCTATCGATCATCTATCTACATTCCAAATGCTCCCCACTGCCATCCTCCCTCAGAGCCCCTCCCCATCTCCCTTCCCCTCAGAGAAAGTGAATAAACTGTAGAACATGCTACACACACACACACAAACTGCAGTCATGCGTTTTTCCAAAAGGCTCATGAGACATCAGATCACCCCTACCCAACCCACCACACCCAAGCTATTTCTACAATCTCAGATTTTTTTCAGCAGTCAGAAGGTTTGATGGCTGCCTATTAAATCCCAGCAAAAGAAGATTCTTAGTGTTTACAAGGGAGGTCAAAATATTAAAAGTCTTACCCAAATACACTGTTATTTAAGGCAGTAATACTATAACAAATTAAACATGTATTGAAATGACTAGTCAATTAACTACAAAGAATTAAAAATAAGCCATATTTAAATATTAAGCCTCTAATGAGCTACACAAAATATTTTCATATTTAAAGTCAGTGAATGTGCACGTTTAAGAAATTAAGTAGCACAGAGAAAAGCAAAAAAAAATATGAAAAGATATAATTCATCTTCCTGAAACAAACTTTTTATTTTAAACTAACACAAACATTACTTAATAAATTTGTCTTTTACTTTAGATATTTTTCTATTACTAACAAGCCTGCATGCAGCTAAAGTTAAAAAAAAAACATTTATTCATAGAATCATCTAACAATACTTATGAAGATTTAAGAACTGAAATTAATAAGAGATCCACACAAACAGAGCTCATGGATGCCACACAGGACTATGCTCGGCTTCAAAGCAACTGCTTCAAGTTAGGTGTGGTGACTCGTCCCTGACAAGCAGGCTAATTCCAGGAAGCAGCGCATCCCGCCTTTGCAGCATACAGCCTGCAGAGCTGAGTGCAGCTACCGGATAACGGAGAATGGCAAAGGGTTAGGGAGAGAGGGTGAGATATTTAGAAAATACAGACGCACATAAATATGCTTTAACACTAGTTATAGAGGGTACAGACAAAAACAGAGAGGAGGAAGGAAGGAAAGCACACATCACACAGCCTCTGCACATTAGTACAGTCAAGCAGATTGGCTTGTTACAAATCTCTATGAAACAAGACTTAAAAAGCAAGGAAATGGCTACTGTGCATCTCTTACCAGTGCTGTGACATCCTTTGTAAATTGTAGCTAGCAGAAAATAGGAAAACAGAGCAGAAGCTGCTTACTGGTATAAAGACAGAATCGTGTTGTCATATTGATGCTGGAAACAGCAAGCTACAAATACATCTATATTGGTTTCTCTGGAAGGTACCAAGAGAAGCAAAGGGCAGTGGAGCATAAGAATAACTTCAGAATCCAATCGAGCATCTCGTTCTTGAGCTTTTATCTGGTTCTTATTGAATTTGTCTCCCACTCTTGGAAGCAGAATACGGCTGCTGACACACATCGGCAGGCGTTTTCTCCAGTATGCACTGCCATCTGATAATCTGCCACAAACTTCCCTTCACCGTGAGCAGCATTGCTGCCTCTCTTTTCCCCTGAGCTCCTTCCAGCTCTGCTTCCAGAAGACTAAACGGATGCTCCATTATGCATTAAAATAGTGTAACCTCCTCCTTCCCTCGTAGATCAGAGCACAACCACAAGCTGTCAGCTGACTACAGACAATTTCATTGTGTCACTACTGTTTTCTTTAGATTTTTCACTAAAAAATTAAGATCTTTCAACACAATGTCCTTTATAGTGTTTTATTAGTTTATGAAATAACTACTGACTAGACATGAAAATATCATTTCCAGAGTAAAACTGTGGTAATGACTATTACAGAACACAGTCTGAAATGCAATGAGGAATCCAAGTTAAATCTGTCAACACACGCACGCGCGCGTGCACACACACACACACACACACACACTCACACCATATTTTTATAGTGTAAACACTGTCTATCTGAACAGGAAGCGTGCACTCCACCTTGGGTATGTACCTGGACATAACCAGCCTAGCCTTTTCATGCTAATTATGTCCAACTCACTGCTTTTCTGTGACAAAAAAGAACCTGGAGGAGAGCACTGTGGACTGTCTTGTGTTTTTGCAGTGGGTTTGTGTAATCTCCTGGGCTGCTTGAAAAGGAGGGCAGGTCCTCGGAGCCTGCAATGTCAGGGAAGCTTGAGAGCTTTGACAAGCCTCTACTGCACAAGAAGAGAACAAACACGCTTACTCCCCATGAAGCCCATTTCTATCTCTACCGCGTTTGCCGGAAAAGCCATTCTGTGGTAATTTAAAGGTAGCTCATTTATTCAAATTTGAGGAGAAACATTATCTATAAAACACTTTAAATTTTTATAGTCTTCAGATATAACTGAAATTTCTTGACAAATTCTAGATCAAATTTGGGAACAAATTGTCTCCCAAATGACCACCCATGGGGAAGTTATGATGTTGCTATGGTCACTGTGAGTCAACATAAACTCCACTGCAGGTTACCAGCACGGTGGAGAACAGCTCAGGCTGTAGATAATCCTGCCAAGCACAATATATGACAAACCAGTCCGGGGAGATACCGGGGAAGCAAGTTAGGAGTAGACAATGCAATTACAAAGTGTTTCCTCCCGTGACATCTAAAGAATGCTTTAGACACCTTAACAGTCAAAGGAGCAGGTCGTCTGAATAGAATCAGAATATGCAATTCTCTGTAGTGAATGAGCACCAGGTATAAGAACACTATTTTACATCCTGAGATGAGATTGATACTCCTAACATGCTGATGTCTGATATGTTAATGCTTTGAGCATCCTCCAGGGAACCTTTAAATTATTAGTGGGCACCAATTAAATGGCACAAAATACCCCTTAAGCTAAACAAAGCAATTATGTTCTTATATAATGGTGTCAATTTATGTTCTTAGATGATGATATTAAGTCACCAGCATAAAGAAATTTGCCTGGAATTATATGATCACTGTCATCAATATGCTTAAGAAATGCTTATTTAAGTACTCTTATTTTTTTTAAGATTTATTTTATATATGTGAACATACTATCAGTGTCTCCAGACACACCAGAAGAGGGCATCAGATCCATATACAGATGGTTGTGAGCCACCATGAGGTTGCTGGGAATTGAACTCGAGACCTCTGAAAGAGAAGCCAGTGCTCTTAACTGGTGAGCCATCTCTGCAGCCCCTTATTTAAGTACTCACAACTTCAAAATATGTGTAGGTCATTCTGGTGGATACAGACAACACTGACATTTTCCTAAAACTACATCCAACTGCTGTCAAAAAACTAAGTCAAACTGCTGGATATACCTGCTGGATGGCTCACTGTTGGATAGTTAACTGTTGGGTAATTAACTGCTGGATGGTTAACTGCTGGATGGGTTTTTTTTTTTTTTTTTTTTTAGTCCTTTCTATAATATTCTATATTCATTCTTGAGCTTTTTCACTCCTGTATTTTAGTTTTATCTCACAATAGTTTAAAGGTTTGTATCTTCACACTGAAGCTAAACATAATAAAACTAGAAAAGCAGTAATCATACAGTGCCTACCAGACATCAAAACTTTTAAAACAAACTGTGGTAAGTGGGTGGGAAGCAAAAAAGACTAGCCAGAGAATTCCTCAGTCAAGATCGTAACTGCAAAGATCCTATCAAGCAACATTTATTACTTGGAACAATCTGTATCTTCATTAGAGGTACCATGACTAAGAACATCCAAAGAGACCTGTAGTAACTTTCCAGAGAAATTATAGCAATCCCACCAAAATCACTTAGCATACCTATTATTAAATAGTTACAAAAACTAATAAGAAGAAACAGAGAAAAAAGGCAAGGTGTAATTGCATATGCCTATACTATAATCCTAGCACTTGGGAAATAAAAGCAGAAGAATCAAAAGATCAAGACTAGCTTTAACCACACAGTGAATTCAAGGCTAATCCAGGCTGCATGAGGCCCCAAATCAAATTAAATGCTCTGTAGAATAAACAAACTGAAACTCTTGCTTATACAAGTTCACCCTTAGTTTAGTAACTTAATGATGTCACCTTTGCAAAGGGCAGGAGTAGCATGCCTGTCTCTGGAGTAAACTACAAACTAACAAGGTAACTGTTGAGTGTAGAGAAGAGGTTGGCACCATTGGTGCAACACTTGTTTTTACATAATTGTCTACTTTATTGATACATTTCACAAAGCACATCCTATTATAACTCACAGGACACTCTCCCAGTGGCTACACTGCTTGCTCATGTGTGGATAATTTTTTAGAAAAGTAACTGCTGCTAACTTACGAAATACTAAGGAAATTTCTGGAATTCCTACTCTCTTTTCTCTTAGATTTGACTGACATTTGACAAATGTATATTTCATTTTAACTAGACTATTATGCTAATTATAGAACATATGGGTGCTTTAAAATAGCAATAAAAAAATAGTAATGAATTTAAAGAAGATACTGTTACAGTTTAAAACAATTTTTCCATTTATATTACATAGCCATGGATGGTAGATAGATCACAGAACTCAGGTCCCAGAGATGCTGAGTTATAGGAACAGCCATGACAGTAGCTATTCGAATAAAAGCAAAACACCAGCCCACATATGCATGTGGTGGCAGTTTCGAGGGTGGTTTCGGTTTCAGACCATCCTCAGTCCAAGTAATAAGACAAATGTTGTTCTTTCTTATTGTATTAGACAAGCTGCTCAACTTACAGGCTTCCATACAAAATAGCACAGGAAAGACTCCCAGGACCAAACACCTAGCAACTTGAGTATCTTCAGAGCCATGAGAGCTGATTAAATGTAGCCGGGTAGACTGGTGCACATGGAAACAGCTTGGGTTGGGCCAAGAGAGCTGGCTCAGCAGTTCAAAGCACTTGTTGCTTTTGCAGAGGGATAGGGTTGAAGTCCCAGTACCCACATAATGGCTCACAATGATCCACAAATCTGGTTCCAGAGAATCTGACACCCTCTCTTGACCTTGCTAGACACCAGGCACACATGTGTCATACATACATACATGTGGTGCACATACATACATGTAGGCAAAACACTCAGACACACACAAGTAAAATCTAAAAAAGAAAGTAAGTGTTGTGGGTCACAGTCTACTGTGAATCAGAGGTTGGGGAGTTAGCTCAATGATAGAAAGCTTTCCTAGCAAGCTCAAGAGCCTGGGTTCAGCCCTCAGCTCCAGGGGAGTTAGCTATGGAACTACACAACAGTTCCATGTCACTTAATTCCAAATAATGGACAATAGTCTCTCTGTTTTTAAAAATACAACATACAGAAATCCAAAGTCTGTCAAGTAAAACCAGGAGATTGTTTGTTCTGGAATCTGTTTTAAATGGATTTCACTTTCCTTTCAAAATTCTCTTACTATTCATGTATAAAAACAATGTCTATTTGGAGAAAACTTACCACTTGGAGAATGTCTTCATCCTTTGGCATAACACTGAGTTCCAGTGTGGTGTCACTGAAATCAAGCACGATATTGTCAGGAGAGGCAGGAGACTGAACGAGAAATTGTAACTCAGAGTGTATTGTTAAGAGTTTGTCTTTTAAGATCATCACTTTGAAAACCAAACCATAAGTAAGAAATCACTAGAGCAGAGGTTCGGTGGCACACAAAAGAGAGCGTCCCACATACCCACAACGATCCGTTAAAGTGTGCCACTGACTCAGAAATAGTTCAAGGAAAAACCTCATGAGAATATCAGAACATGATTATTTGTCTTACGGATTAATGGTTTGTTTGTTGAAACAGGGTTTCTCTGTGCAGCCCTGGCTGTCCTGGACTCTTTTTATAGACTAGGCTGTCCTCAAACTCACAAAGATCCACTTGCCTCTGTCCCCTCAATGCTGGGATTAAAGGCATATGCCACTATACCTGGGTTACATTGATGTTTTCAAGTTCTGGGAACTAAATTATAGCTTGTTATACCTTAGCCCCTCAATGTAACATTCTGAGTAACTTTAAACTTCCTATATTTGAAAATCCCACCTTTCCTCAGAAATGAAGAGCATCAGTTCACCATGGCCTCTGCTACAGCATCACCATGGCCTCTGCTACAACATCACCATGGCCTCTGCTACAGCATCACCATGGCCTCTGCTACAGCATCACCATGGCCTCTGCTACAGCATCACCATGGCCTCTGCTACAACATCACCATGCTTACAACCCTTTTATGCTAACACTCCAAACATCTGTTAGATGCGGTGGCAAAGGTTCCCTGAGTTTGCACAGGTCAGCGAGGTGCTGGAGAATGCCAGCAGTGGACCATTTGCCAGGCCTTTGCAGCCACACAGTTCTTGGCTTTCAGCTGCCTCACTGCTGCTACAAAACTTTCTAGAGAAAAATAGAATCATCAACAGCTTTCCTCTCATTTGAAAATTGTACGGGCTGACTTTAATTTCTGTGTTACTCTGAGAGAGACATGTGGGTTTGGGAGAAACAGACCAGGCTGCACACTGGTGTGCTGGTGCAGTGGTGATCTTGGTTACTGGGGAAGGATAGTGCAAGCATCTCTCTTGCTGCTTCTCCAGAGGCTTTGCCTCCATCACCTGGCATTACACTCAAGACTTGGCCTCTCTAGAAATTTCACTAAATACTAAAACATCAAAGAGAATATTCTGAGATCAATTCATCATGATCATGTCATTTAATTGTAAAAATATCACAATGCATTAGGACATTAGTATTAAATAATTCAAATTAATGACACAAACTGCTTTAGACATAAAGACCTTAGGGGTTTGGGGAGATAGCACAGTTGGCAAAGTGCTTGTTGGGTGAATCTTCAGAACCCACCTAAAAATTCCAGGCATGGTGAACTCCTAATTCATTTTGGGGGGGGGGGGGATCTAACAGACTCCATCTCAAAAGAGATAAATACTGCTCTTGAGGATGACCCCCAAGGTTGTCCTTAGGATGAGATACACACATACACCCACACATACAAAAATTACCTTTTAGAAAATCAAGCATTTCAACTGAGTTCTAAACAGGTAAATAAAGCTACCAGGAATCATTCTGTAATCCAACGTTATGAACTTGGATTTGGGAAGAGCCTCTTCAAACTGATAGAAAACTGGGTATCAGAGCCAGACTCACTGCACTTACTTGACTCAGTGATGTGACCTTTTTGACTTTAAATCTTTTTTTAAAAATGGCATTTAAAATTTTTTTAAATTGTATGCATGAAAGTAAGTCTCTATTACCTTTGTGGTCCTACCAATACTCACTCTATAAATATTCATTTACCTTTAGGGTTAAAAATGCTATCATTCTGCAGATTACAGGCAAATGGATTTAAAAATAACATCTCGCCATTAAAACAAATGAAGACACACAAGTCAGTGATTTTGAATAAGGATGCTCAGTAAAATACAGTAAAAATATGCATCTCAGTAAGACTTGTTTTAGAAAACCAAGTGTGCCTTTACTTCTGTATTTAAACAAATTATATACCTGTCACTTTAAATCAAAGTGGAAAACTCATATTCTTAATCTATAATGAGTGCTCTCAAACCCCACAGGATCTTACATTGTGAACATTACAAACTTGCAAACCCGCTCAGCAATCAACAGGCTATCACTTGGCAATACCATATACAACTTGCAGTGTTTGGAGAAATTCTGTGTC
The DNA here is from genome assembly GCF_963924665.1 of Micromys minutus. Taxonomy (NCBI): domain Eukaryota; kingdom Metazoa; phylum Chordata; class Mammalia; order Rodentia; family Muridae; genus Micromys; species Micromys minutus. The sequence goes on along the minus strand of NC_137975.1, from coordinate 41,855,689 downwards.
ACTCTAGTCCCCGGAGAACAGCACTGTATAAAACCTACCTTTTCTATAGGGTTTCAGCCCAAATTAATCAGGTTTCAAGAATCTTACCTGTTCTGAATGAGAGCAATCACTTGAGAATAGGTCTTTCCTATGACACTTTCTCCATTGACTTTTATAATTCTGTCGCCTTCAAAGGAGAGGGAGGGAGAACACACTTATCAGGAACTTCTGAAAGAACTCACTTTGAGTAACGGTGAACTAACTCCATGACTGCTCCCTGCTCTCTACTCTGTTTTTATGGTGTGAAATAAAACCACTTGCTGCCTGAGCTCCACCCCCAGACCAAATAAGCCCTTATTTTTTTTTTAAATGTACTTGCATATTTTAAAGTACCTGTTACAAAAATATATCTCCCTTTTAATACATCCAGTTTTTTGGGAAGTACAGCAACATTCTAAGAATTGTAGACACTGCTGCCCTGCAGCTGCTGCGGGAATTCCTGAGTGAGCACTACTCACATCAACCTGAAAGGTCCACAGAACTACTGGCAACTCCTCGCCGACCTTGTCATTCTAAGGAAAACTACCCACCAGGCTTCAAACGCTGACTATACACATTTCATCAATCTCCGCTGATTTTTAGTCACTGATTTCTATATCTGGTTAACTGATAAGTGTACTATAAAACTTAAATATGGATGTGTGTGGGGTTTTTTTTAAATTTTTTTATCTATTAATTTACTCTTTGTTTTAATGGGGGAAAATACTGGATTACTCAGAAAAACCAAGAAGAGTAGAAAAGCCACAAAAGCACAGAGGACATAGAAATGAAAAGCAGAAATAAAGTCCTTCTTCTTTGCTTATCATATCTTCTCCAGCTTATTTTCTCAGACACCAGGAATGTGACAGGCAATGCTTTCTCATAGAACCCCATCTCTAGTGCAATACTGATGATATTTGAGAAGGGCTACTCTACGGTTGGTACTTATGCTGCATCCTGGTCAATCTGAGAAGTGGTGCTCACTACTTATCTGTAGCTCAAAGTCCACTTTACTCAAAGTGGACTAAAAGAAGTTTTGTCAATTTGTACTTTAGTTTGTTTTATACATAAAAATGAGAAAAATATTTGAAACTATTTGCTAATCTTTGATCTTAATTTTATTAAAATCACAAATCAAATTAACAGGATTTTGTATCAAACAGATATTAAATCTACCTCAGTAGAACACCCCAGTGATACCAGAAAATGAAGGGACTTGCAAGTTCACAGGAAACCTCGGTGATTCTTTGTGCTACTTGCAGAATCACAGGATCCCAGATTTGGGGATCCAGAAATATCTCTACTTTACTAAAGAAATCTCTCTATCAGATTGTTACTTTGTAACCCTTTTGTCAAAATTCACAGGGTAATTTTTTTAAAGAGAGACTGCAAGCCTGTGTTAGCTAAGTGTTACACTTTATCAAGTTACATTGTTATGTCTGATCAGCTACATCCACTCAGTTTCCAGAGAGACTATCTCAGAAACAGTTATAATATATGTGAAGAGAGAGAGAGAGAGAGGACACACAGAAGGAGAGGAAAGGAAAAACATCCAGAACTGTAGGAGAAGCTAAAGTGCCCAGCACCTGTGCATAAGCCAGCCTCGAAGGCCGGCCCTCCTTCTTTCACTTGTTTAACAAATATGGTATCCATCGGCTCCAATCGGTTCCTCTGTTTTCCTAGGAAAGAATAAACAAACACAGGACATAGCTTTACTTTACAGTATCTTTACTTTATACCCCCACATGTAAAATGGCATTTAATTAAAATGAGAGCAGAGATTTCTCATGAAGTAGTACACACATTCCAAATCTGGATGCTAACATGAAACTTTGGGATTTTATTAACTAAGCATTTGCTTGCTTCCTCCATAACACTGACTGATTCCGTTTACTGAGCATCGTCTGTATATTAATGACTACATTATATGGCAGACATACCATATAACCCCCAATTCCTACAGCTAATGCATACAATGAGCACTAAAGTACAAGGGGACTGAAGTCTTGAAGGATTCGCTACACAACAAATGTTAAAGCTGTTACACAGCCGCCAGACTACTGCTTTCTAATACTGAACTGCGCTAGACATTGAAGTCATTTCTTTCTTCTAAAAACTGATGGGAAGAAAGACATAAAAATAAATGACAAGGCAGTATAAAAACTGGATAAAGAGGAGTACAAAATGCCCTGGTGACGATGGGAATGCTACCAGGCCAGATACAGTCGGTACTGTACAAGCTGTGGTCCACAGACCCACTTGTATGGAGACCCACAGTGCTGTGAGAAATGAGTGCTCTAGAGTCAGAACACAAGTCTGCTTTGTTAACAACCTTCCTGTGTGATCCTAACAGAATCTCAGAATGTGAGAATGACAGGTTCCATGAAATGGATGTCAAGGGAAGAACATTCAGAGAGTGGGGCCAGCCGAGTAATAAATACCATGCAAAAGTAAAAAAATAAAAACAAAAGCAAACAACCCCCACCCCCGCAGTTCTCAAGGTTCAGACCGGTGGCGTCAGCATCACCTGGGGCTGTGTTAGAAATCTGGATCTGTGGAATGGCTCCAGACTGAGGTTAGTGCCCAAGCATGCACCATCTGCTGCATTCTCTGCAGTGAGAATGCAGGTCGATTGCATGCTAACTTGTTACCACAGCATTTCTAATGCTATCTGCTAAATAGCAACGCTGGAGAGAAGAGGGTGACACACATGGGAATCCTCCATTATTGCTGCATGGAACGGAACACTATGGTATGTGCATCAAGGAGGTTCAAGAGCTGTTTCTCGGTAACAAACCATCCATCCGCCTCTCCTGTTTATTCCTAGCTTGGTGATCTGCAAGTAGCCCTCCAAAGCTGTAACTGACCACACAGCTATCCAAGCCATCATAGTATAGAAGCAACTGTTTCTGTTTTGGAACTCAGTAGGTTTGGGCTCAATTTCTTTTCTCACTTGAAATTTTTTGTTCTTACTTGTGTTTACAGAAACTTATACTACAAAAAAATGTTCTTATTTGCTTATTTATTTGCTGTCTGTGTCTCCCGTGAAGCCTACAGGCAAGAAATGTATTCTTTCCCGATATTTATCATACCTAGAGCAATGGTCGGCACAGAGCTAGCTTCTATTAGGGAAGCATTGAGTCAATTAATTGCTTAGTTTAGCTCTTACAGGCTTTTGGAGACAGGTACTGTGATCCAACGACTGTCATATGACTGAGCAAGAATGAGGAACGAAGCCACTAGCAGAGGGGGAGTAGAGATTTGTGGCCAGGTATGAGTTCAAATGCTGCACTCAGAGAAAATGACTTAATCCATTTCTCAAGCTTTAACGATAGAGCTAACTTCAGTCATGAGCCATATAACAGTATTTGTCAGTGACAAAGCATATATATAAAACAGTGCATATATATGTGTGTGTGTGTGTGTGTGTGTGTGTGTGTGTGTGTGTGTGTGTGTGTGTGTGTGTGTATAGGTATATATTATATATATAAAACCCATGCAGCACTAGACGTGCACACGTCACAGTAACTATCCACATTTTTAGTCTTGTTTTTCCTGGTAGTGCTTCCTAGCACTAGGCGCCTAGGGCTTGCATTTTAGGTGAGAGCTTAGCCAATGATTTAGATCCCCATCTATGTCTGTAAATACACCTTACAACACTAACTCAATGACAACAATCACCTCCAGACATCCTTTCATAGTATACCGCCATCTTATGTGATCCATAGCTGCAATTGTAAGGGGGAAATGTCTATCAATTGAAGTCATTCAGAATGCAAACCCTGAATTCTAATCAGGCCAGATCCCTGTGTGACCAACCCAATATTTATAACAGTTAGCATTAAAGGAAAACCACTTATGCTGTTGGCTAAAGATATGAGGATTTAGTACTGTTTTATTAAGACACTGCTTTCGGGCTGGAGAAATGGCTCAAGGGTAAAGAGAACTGACTTCTATTCCAGAGGTCCTGAGTTCAATTCCTAGCAACCACATGGTGGCTCACCACCATCTGTAATGGGATCTGACGCCCTCTTCTGGTGTGTCTGAAGACAGTGACAATATACTCATATACATGAAATAAATAAATATTTTAAAAAGATATTGCTTTCACGGGAAGCTTTATATATATAATACAATACATCTGTTTTCTTTTTAATAACCTCTTATTTGTGTCATAAAAAAATATAAAATAGCAGCTGGAGAGCTGGGTCAGCAGTTAAAAGTACTGGCTGTCTTTCCAGGGAACTTAGGTTTGATTCCCATCATCCACATGGTAGCTTATTACCATCTGTAACTCCAGTTCCAGAGGATCCAACACATTCTTCTAGTTTCCTTGAGCACCAGGCACAGATGTGGTACACAGACATACATGCAGGCAAATACTCATATTCATAAAATAATCAAACATTAAAATGAATCAACACAAGAACTCACTGCAAATAGTATCAAATGCAAATGACTATTAATACATTCTACAAAATAGAAAAGAGTTAGCTGAGTAGCAATGTGGTGATATCTAAAACTTTTGGCAGAAAAGTTCACTAGACAGAGGAGAGATATCCAAAACAATTTCAATGTCTACCTAGCTACTGACAAATTTGCATCACATGATGCCTGAACCCATGTGGAGAAGACAAAGAATCATGGATGCTGAGAGTGGTCTATGGATTCTTTTTCTTTGCCGTGATGAACTCTATCCTAAATTCTGTCAGGCTATAATCTTTTTTTTTTTTTTTTTTTTTGATATTCTCTGTATTTACATTTCAGTTGTTATCTCCTTCCCATCACTCCCATCCCCCCTCCCCCTCCCCTTGCTTCCATGAAGGTGCAACCTTTTCCCAACCACCCTCTCCCACCTCAGCACCTTGGCATTCCCCTACACTGGAAAAATGAGCCTTCACTGGACCAAAGGCCTCTCCTCCCATTGATGCCAGATAGTGCCATCCTCTGCTGTATATATAACGGGAGCCATGGGTCTCTCCATGGGAACTCATTGGTTGGTGAGTCCCTGGGAGCTCTGGAAAGTTTGGTCATTGGTTGGTGAGTCCCTGGGAGCTCTGGAAAGTTTGGTTGGTTGATACTGTTGTTTTTCTCATGGGGTTTCAGCTCTTTCAGTCCTTTCTCTAGCTCCTTCATTGGGGTCCCTGTGCTCAGTCGATGATTAACTGCAAGGACCTTCATCTTTATCAGTATAACTCTGGCAGAGCCTCTGAGGAGGCATCCATATCTGGTTCCTGCCAGTAAGTACTACTTGGCATCATCAATAGTGCTTGGGTTTAGTGTGCATATGGGATGGATCCACAGGTGAGGCAGTCTGTGAATGATCTTTTCTTCAATCCCTGCTCTTCTATTTGTCCCTTATTTCCTCCCATGTTTTGTTCTCCCTTCTAAGAAGGACCGAGGCATCTGCATTCTGGTCTTTCTTCTTTTTCTAATTCTTTTAAAAAGAAAACTGCTCTTCAAAAGTCTCAGGACGAAGCTTACTTTTTTTTTTCAATTTTTATACTCTTTATATTGAGTTAAGCATTTCTCTCATTAATTTTAACATTACACACAAACAGAGGAGAAGGGAGATGGAAAAGAGAAAGAGACAGACAGACAGTCTGAAATTCTGTTTGAACCTGAGCACAAATGTATCATATTTCAAATGTGTATAAAGCCAGTGATGGCTAATACACATCTATAATTTAAACACTCTGGAGGCGGAGGTATTAGGATCTTAAATTTGAAGCCAGCCTAGCTACAGAGCAAAGCTTATCTTGAATGTGTGTACATATGTATGCATGAATGTATGTATGTGCGTACATACATTGAAGAGATTGCTTCTTTGCTGTGATGAGGATGTGAGTTTGTACCTCCACCACCATGTAAAATGGGAAGCATGCAGCACACTTCGAACCAACCCAGACAGGTAGATCCCGGGGCTCAGTGGCTGGCAGGTCTAGCTGTAACCACGAGCTCCAGGTTCAATGTAGTATCTGGACAGTAAGAGAGGATGATACCCAAAGTTCTCTGCATTTCTCCATGAGTAAGCATACCCACATCCACATATGTACACATGTACAACACACACATACCAAACAAACTAAATTAAGAGAATAAGTTAATAAAATGTGTCATTCAATCTTATAGTTCTTGTAGGTCAATTTCTCCATATACAAAACAACAAAAAACCCCAATCCTGAGTTCTAAGACTCTGCCTCCAGACAGCTGCTCTGGTGACTCTCAGACAGTTGCTTCCTGTCCCCACCTTTACTCCACCATCTCCTGACTTTTTGAAAACTCACATAATATGTTTTAAAGGTTAAGTATCTTATTCAGGTGTCTTTCCATTGACCTTCTCAAAATATTTATTTGAGCATAGCCATGTAAGTAAGTCTTTGTCCTTACAGAAAAAAATTAGTAAATGAATAAGGCTCACACGGGTGCCAAGTCTCACACGGTGCCATGCTGACACAAGCACACTTGACTAAGGCGACCTGTGAAGCACACCTGACTGACTCACAGCTCAGGAGGACAACTGAAATCAGAGAACACACAAAACTTCACAATTCAATCATGTTCACCTTAAGTAAGGAGAATTAGTGATACTCAGGTAAAGGTGCCAGCTAATACTGAATGTCCACAGGAGTTTGATTCTGTGTCCAGGATAATGGAGAATTTATGAAAAACCTTAGGCCCTACAGCCAGAGCATAAGGTTTAAAACCCCACTTTTAACATTTACTTTCCAAACAGGATGCCAAATTTTGTAATTTGATACATGTTAGTTATTGATATGAACATCAAATTAAACTGAATACTCTTTTTTTTAAAACTGGCAATTATATCTCCCCATGATTTTACATAACTTCCTTAGGCGTGCCAAGTTTACTCATCTGCAATGAGGTAGTGATACTGGTGCCCACCTGACAAAGCTGCTGCGGGGATTAACATAAAGGTATTTAATACATATGACTATGTTTACACAGATCAAGACGGGCCACGTTAGAAGACACCAAACTGTAACCCTGCAGAGAATCAGAAACACTGGTTGGGAAAACATCCATTAAACTCAGCTGTCATGATTGAAGGAAGCTGAGAGCACAGCCCAGTGGGAACGGAGGTGGATGAGAAGAGGGAACAGACAGACAAGCACTCATGGCCCAATGGTGCTGCTGGGAACGTCCCAACCCCAAGAAGACTGGTGGCTTAGACTGAAGTCTAAGAGTCATCTCTAGAGTCAAGAGAGATGATTTAAATCTATAACAAATGTCTTCAAAAATGCTAAAGTTAAAACCACCTGCAGCATTTAGATTACCTGAAAAATTTAAGTATAAAGTACACACAGCCAACAGACTATAAACCCTTGACCTATGCCAATTATGAAACAGACTCTGAAAGAGCTATAGATAACATCACTACAGCCAGGAAATCCTACAGCTCCAGAACAAAGTAGATGTGCCACTGACGGACAGACCAAAAAGCCCATATTGTCACATGTATACAAATATGTGTATAGTTGTACACTTATGCTTGCATTGCTCCAGAAACATAGCAACCAAAAGAAAAAAAAAAACCTAAAACGATTCTGCATAGAAATAGGAAGTGACCATAAATCACAGTCAAGAGATATTCCACAGAACAAAAGAAAAATACTGCAAATTATGTATCTGAAAAAAGTTGACAATCATGTTATTCAAGAACTACAAAAACTCAATAGCAAAAAAGATCAACCCAACTAAAAATGGGCCACAGATATAGACACTTCTCAACAGACATGCAGTGTCATGAGAAAGTGACAAGTGCTGGCAGGGCCCAGAAGAGAAGCCCTGTCCACACAGTGGCACTGGAAAATGACACAGCTGTCTCGGGGTTTCTACCGCCCTGATGAAACAGCAGCCGTGGGGAGGGGGCGTTTCAGTCCATGGGTCTCAGGTCACACGGCTGCTATGAGGGAAGCCAGGGCAGGAACTCAAGGCAGGAACCAGAGGCCATGAAGGAGTGCTGCTGACTGGCTTGCTCACCATGGCTTCCTCAGCTGCTTTCTTTCTTAAACCACTTGAGATCACCTAACCACAGCTGTCACCATCCACAGTGGTTTAGGACCTCCCACATCAATCATAATCAAGAAAATGCCACAGAGAATTGACATTATGGAGGAATTTTCTCAATTAACAATCCCTCTTTCAACAGGATATAAGTGACCTGAAGGGGATGTGGGGAAAACAGAGGAAATGTTAATTAGGGAAAGCAGGTGTGAGATAAATCATAAGGAATCATACTATTATCTACCTAATTATACACATACAATTTAAATGTAATTATCCCACCTGGACTGATAATGCCCTCCCCAAGAGCCATAAACTACAGAAACCCTCTTTTGAATTGTTGGTCAAACCTGACCAAAAAGAGTCCTAGCACATTATAGGCTATTGCTGTTGCCCCCAGTTGCCTCCGAGAAGTAGAAGGTAAGACCCTATTGCTAAGACACTGCGCACTTCAGATGCAGGACCCTGAAGATCTAAGCTGGACCTGACCTGAATGTCTCCTCCTGAGGACTATCACTCATGATACCAAAAGGTGTCACACCGACTTCCAAATGGATGAAGCAAACTACAGCCCCCCCCCCCCCATACCCATGTGTGCCTGGGAACCAGAACAGCCAGCATGACAAGATTACCCTTAGGTACAATAGTGGTGTGCACACACCTTGGCAGTAACCAACAGCTCTCTATCTGGACTTGAGGCCAACTCAACTAAACAAATCATACCTGGGACTAGAAATCTAGCTAGCAACATCATGGATCTTGGAGGAGAAGCTAAAACCACCACCTTACTATGTAGGCAGAACCCTAAACTATATTTTAAGTGTTTTCCTTATACTCAGAGTAAAGGCAGCCCTCACCCTTCATCAAGGAAACTTATTGCAACAGATGGAGATCATTAACAGAAAAGTACAGCTAATGAAAATGCAGAGCTGTGAGGCTCCAATGGATACATCTGCAAAACAACTCCTACGTATAAGGCTCAGGGAGCATTGCCCAAGAAAGGCAGAAAAGCTGTAAGAGCCAGAGAACAGGATATTCGCCGTGAGATCATGTCTCACAGAAATGTCAGAGACGCTACAGCCATGAGGTCTAACTAATATGGATGCCAAAACATGAGCTGAGCAAGAACACCACCAATACATATGCTAACACGGAAGGGAGGTGCAGGTCAACTTGTGAGTCCTCCATCATAGACAAAGAACTGCAGGCAACTGAGGAATACTGCAAGTGGGTAAAGCAGTCTTCCTCAATGAACAGAAGCCCAATTACCTGTCCAGTGCCAAATGGTCAGCTTGAGAACATACACATATAAGTAACATAGAACAGACTGCGCAGGTGCAATTACAGATTTTGGAAGAAATACACATTCTTATATTCTCACTCCCGCCCGCCCTCCACCCCTCATGCACAGGCACACAAAACCTCAAAACGATAATTTCTACTGTCAAAGAAAAAAAAGCAATGAATCTGATAAGGGGCATGGGTATATATGAGAAGTTGAAGAAAAGAAAGGTATGAAGGAAATGATGTAATTATATTATAATCTCAAAACACAAATTAAAAAATAAAAATAATATCTGTAAGATTTAGTCTATAAACATAATTCTAAATTTTTTATGTATTCATTTTCTTCACATAGTTTTTAAACTATAAGGAACATTTAAGACTGGGAATTTGCAAAAGAGATCACTGGTTGTTCTTCCAAGGAACAGTGGAGACTGGAGATTGGGCCAACTGGAATGTCAACTTCTTCACTTAGTTGTCCCCACCTCCAAACTAAGATCAATGCAAACAATGAATAACTGTCACACATAGGAAAACAAACTGAGAACAATAGATCACAGCAGATCATGGGTCAATGAGTAAACTCTTACACACTCACCAAAAAAAGAGGGCACATCCGTCTTCCAAAGGACTCCAGCATATGTCAAGTATGTAAATATAAAATACCGACACAGTGTAAAAATAACCAACACAGCAGCTATTATGAAAACAGTACAAAGCTTCCTCAAAATAAAAAAAAAAATAAATAAAAATAAAAACTGTTTGCTGGTCATCTAAGTAAAGGCAATGAAGTCAGTGGATGACGCCCCGTGCTTCATGTTTACTACGATACTGGCTCTGCGCTGTAGCTCAGGCTGCTCAGGAATGCACCACAGGCTGACTTCAAACTTACAGCAACCCTTCTGTCTCAGACTCTCAAGAGCTGGGATTACAGGCATGAGTTTCCACAGTCAGCTATAAAAGCTATTTTAAGACCCTAACAGAGACAAATGTACTACCTAATGTTAAAAATATTTGTGTAGCAGAGAATGCCTTTAATCCCAGCACTCAAAGGCTGAGGCAGAGGCAGGTAGATCTCTGAGTTTGAGGCCAGTCTGGTCTACAGAGTGAGTTCCAGGACAGCTGGGACTGCACAGAGAAGCCATGTCTCAAAAACAAGAACAAACAAAAAGCATATATTATGTACTCAAACAGTAAAATACTATAGCTTATTGGGCGCCTCTTTTTTTTTTTCCCTTCTTTTCTTCTTTTTTGGTATGGGCAAAAACAACAGAGAGAGGGGGGAAAGGTAAATTATTAAATCAAGATGTTCTCCATCTTCTATTCAAGACAAGTGTGGTGAATTGTACATGCTTGGCCCAGGGAGTGGCACTATTAGGAGGTGTGGCCTTGTTGGAGGAAGTGTGTCACTGTGTGGGTGGGCCTTAAGACCCTCCTCTTAGCCACGTGGGAACCATCTTCTTCTCTTTGCCTTCTAGACAAGATGTAGAACTCGCAGCTCCTCCAGTGCCATCCGTGCCTGGATGCTGCCATGCCTCACACCACAATGATAGTGGACTGAACCTCAGAACCCGTACGCTATTCCCAAGTTAATGTCCTCTATAAGAGTTGTCTGGGTCAGTATCTGTTCACAGCAGTAAAACCGTAAGACAAATGCACTCATTTTCAGAATACTAATTAGTACCTTCAAGTGTTACCTCCCAGTCTGAAGATCTGACTTTAGGCGTTCTTAATCTCAAGTTATAATCATTTCTGAATGAGGTCCAGATGAAACCTGCCATGTTTCAATCACAATTAAATATACGATAAGCAAACACATATTCTCTTTATGCAACCTGACCTTCAAGCAAAGGAGTAAAATTAGCTTAAAAAGAAGTTTATAAAAACTTAAAAAGGAGACAATGTTTGAAATTACTCATGCTAAACTTTCTCAAATCAAACACATTTAATTTTTACAAACTTTTCTCCATGAGAATGTTTCATATACTAAGAACCAGAGAGACTAACAGCACAAAACCTCATGAAACCATGAAAATCATGTTTCATTTAAGCCCACTCACACCCATATAAGGCTTTTAAAGTTAAGTCTGAGATGTCAGTTCATTCATAAATACTTTAAACACTTCGGCAGGCATAGCTGAAAGATAGGAACTTACAGGCGAAAGCAAAACACTCTGCTAGGTCTCCGCAGTATGGATGACTCTGCACAATGGAGTTTCGCATACAAGCTGAGCACAAACCAACCTTTCATCTCCCAAAATATCTACTGAACTCTAAGGACCAACACGGCCCCAAAGGCCAGCAGACAAATTCAGAAAGGTCTCACATGTGAAAAATCACATGACAGCCTCATGTTAAGTTTATAAACAAGTAACTCATTCCTGTCAATCTGCTTGGCTGTAGATTCAAGTCCTGTAAGTTTACAGTGAATCTACTCACTGTAATAAATTTAACTTACAAATTAAATTCTGAGTTTATAGTCAGTCTTCTCAGCTATATCCTCAGATCCCATACATTTACAGAGGACTTGCTCAGTTACACAATAAAATCCTGTGTGTTTATATGAAACACGCTGCATGGTAATCTCATGGGTACAGAATGGCACCTGCCATACAACAGATACTCAGTAGGAACCTTCTGTCTGCTTCAAAACGTCACCCTGGAAAGTGGAAACAGTAAGCAGCCTGAAGCACCTCTGAGGGTTGTCTCCAGAAGAGGCTCCTATGGGCCTCTTTAGTCCAGGGACAGGGCGGGCACCAGAAGAGCAGTGTAAGTGAACCACCACTAGGTGTCAGGCACGAATCAGTTTCCGAGCTGAAGCTTGGCAGAAACACTGGGAGTCCATTACCTAACAAATACTTCCCCCTAGTTCTCTTTGAAGGAACAGTCAATGACTGCCTTTCAGAGCACTTCAAGTTCAGTAATGTTAGTCTTTTCCCTTATATCTTAGGAGTTTCATAAATGATGTATATGTCTAGAGTCATGGCCCTGTTGTTCTTGCTTTGTGAGGTTGTAATTTCTCTGACGACTTAGACAAATTGTTAATCATAAGCAACAAGTTCCCCATCTGAATTTACACTGCTCAACCCCTTGACCAATAAGCTTGCCAATGCTGTCCTTGGTGTACTTTCCCCTTCAAGACTCCCAGACTCTCTTCCCGAGATCACCTATGTACCCATATTTCAACAAAACTTTCAAGCTCCTTTCCCCAAGGCCTTTCCAAGTATGCAATTTGCCCTCTAACTACAGAGAAGGCCAGGGCAGGCCAGCTGTGCGTCAGTTCTGGGCAGGTTAGTTTAGCTGAGAGACGTATGCATGTATGCACGCTGCTCTCCCAGTTCAAGCAAGTTCCTGACCACACTCAGGAAAGACTGCATTTCAACTCCTCCCTCAAGGAGGCTCTTCCAAACTTGTGGCATTGTTAAGATGCCTTCCCCAGCTGCAGGTCACCCTGGCTCTGTCCTGTGTCCCTGCACTTCTGCTGCTCTTCCCTCTTGGGTCTTGTTTGTTTTGTTGGTTTTAATGCTCAGTTTTCATTTTAAAGGTTTTCTTTTCCTCCCGTGTCCTGTCTCAAGTAAGAACTTAGTCCTCACAGCCTGAGGGCCACAGATAACTAGCATGTACATACTCTATGCTATGGCCCTGAAGTCCCCTGCCTCCCACCATGCAGCTGACTGGTGCTGGCGTGCCTCTGCCTACTACACACCCTTCACCAGGGCTGTCCAACTCACTGTGTTGCGGGGTTTTGGGAATGAACAAGCCTCCCCAGGACAGCCATACACGCTCGTCCCCGTGGCTGCTGTCTCACGTTCCCACTCATGAATACCTTCGTTCCTCATTCCTCCATAAGTCCTACTGAGCTTTGTAACTTCAGTCGTTTGCTCCATGTCAGAAAGCATCCTTTCGGACACTGTACTAACACATCCAACTACCACAAATGAAAAGGTTTTCTCTGATACCATAACCTCCCAAGATCTTCCTTCTAGTTATTCTGATTCTTGCTGGCTTGTTTTTTCTTCTCTGGCCATTATTAGATACTGTCTTCCCTAATTCCGCTTTACCCTGTGTTTCCATGTTCTTTGGACGGTTTTGTTGCCAGGACAGATTGCTAGCATATCTGTGATGATTCCTAAAAGGCCACCCCTCCCTAAGAACTCCAGAGTAGGTACTCCAGCACCACAGGGAAGCAACCTTGCCCCAGGATATATTTCTCTTCTAGCATTCTTCGGTTAACAGCGTCTTCGTCTGGTCAATCCCTCAACCTAGAAAATCTACCATGGCTCTCCGTGCTTGCAATAGTAATCCCCAACCCCCATACCTGTTCTCCGAAGTCTAGGCGAAGGTTAATGCAAACATCTCAGCAATGTCCCGAGACTCTGCCGTTCCTCCCTTCACAGTGTTTCATCTGCCCATCAGCAGTCTGACAAACATCCTACAAACCCAACCCTTCCCTGGCAGGAAAATGATTTCTTCTGCCACAGGCCTGTAACAACGGCACATACTTTTATTTCTGTGCTTTAAACCTTATTCTATATTTCCAGCTTCCATTGTCTCGTGTGTGAATCTGTGGGTCTGTATGTTTCTAATAAATGTATGGCAGAAACTATTTTTGAGTTTGAAAAACAAAATGCTTGCCCTACATTTCACCTGAGAGTGGGAACGGGCTGGTGAAGGTGTTAGTGACCTTGTGGACAGCGCCGCAGGGAGAAGGAAAGGGTGCGGAAGGCAAGCTGTTTTCATTGAGCAGTGGAGGAAGTGCACTGCATCAGGTGACAGTTTTCAACACTCTGAAGGAAGTGAGGTTAGAGGCCGCATGGCTTCCTTCCACACAATCAGCTTCGTGTCCGGCTCACAGTACACACTGGACAGATGTTTGCTAAGTGAATGAAAAAACAACAAAAAAATGTATTTCTTAAAGTCCTTACACTTAGCTGCAAATATTTCTGTTCTGTTTTGATGCCAAAGATGAGAAGTTATCTGCTACACATGGAAAACAGGGGCTGCAATCCCCACAGTGAGCCTTGATTATTGGGAGGCACATACTTTCTATGTAGGCTTGCTGGAAAGCATCGAGAAACAAGGCTGGGGCTCTCTGGCCGGATGGTGTCTGTGACCCAGGCTATGCAGCAGTTGGAAAAGACAGCTTAAAGCCACCTAATTATACGGCTGCCTCAGCAACACCGTAAGAGAAAGCCAGGGCAGAGAGCCCTGCTTTGGAGACTGCTCAAACCCTGGTGTGAATCTTTAGTTCTTTTACAGGTACGTATCTCTGCCAAAGACCTCCAATTACTTCTCTCTGAAGCTATTTTTTATATTAAAATAGTTCATAATAAAGTGTTTAGAACTTAAAGACATTCTGAAATCACATCTAGTTTGTTTACCACCATCTTAACTTCATGTATTGTTTATCAAGTCTCAGACTTGAAAAAGTCTACTCCTAAAAAGTGGATTTCTGACATCTGCTTTAATACAGCTCTATTTCTTTCATTATGGATTATCATTCATTATTTTTAAGTAGTATCAAATTTTCTTTTAAACTTTTCACCTGCCAGTTTATTTTACAGAATGTTCTATGTACGCCCGAGACTGTCCTATTTTTGTTATTTTCTTATACACTCACTTATTTGAAATATGATTTCTAAATCACTAAGTGCCACCAACTCTGAGTTACAGGGGCTGTGGGGAGTAAGAAGACACAAAACTAGTTTCCCCACCTCCCCCCCATAGCAAACATGGAGAACAGTCACTTAAGAACAGATCATGGTAGCCACCACACACGTGTCAATGTCTGTCCCTTTACCCAGCAGGCACTGTGCACGTGAGCTCCTACTATGTGCCCGGTACCTACTGAAAACTCAGCCATATAAGGCACTTTCGCTCCTTCATAATCTTTGCTCTAGGAAGAATTCATAGAAATCGTTTTCAAAAACCATACTGAGAGCTGAATGGGGTGTGTTTGTAGTTAGCTCTGACTCCGGAGGCTGAGACAGGAGAATCACTTGAGCCCAGAGTCCAAGAGCAGCAAGTCAGCACAAAGAAAGCCTGATTCTACAAAAAGAGAGAGGGAGTGAGGAGGGAAAGTCCATACTGAACAACTTTGCATAATCTAATAAACAGTGTTTGCTTCTGTTCCCTCATTTCCCAGTATCAAACCTGCACTAGTGCCTCAGTTTCTAGGAACAGGTAAATCAAGTAAGGAATTCTCAACTAACTTACCACAGACATGATCAATCAATAGGCTGTTTCTGGGAGCAGGGATTTTCCACAGCATTATTAATGAGCCTATCTTCAATCTTTTACTAACTGTGAAACACTTCCTACAAAACGACCCTTCAAAAATCTAAAGCTTCCATTAGCTTCTTTATCGCAAGCAAAAATAGAAAAATCAAGTCATTTTTTTAAGAAATGAAAATATTGAATTGTATCCCTCAGGGGGATACACACAGAGGTGAGAGATGAGGAGAGAGACTCCAGTCTCAAGAAGCTCCACCCACCCAACACCAGAGCCCTCAGCTACACTCACTGTCAGGAAATGGCCGAGCATCGAAGGTACAGAGAAAACCTGACAGCGGGCACCTGCATGCATGTCTATGCTTACCTTCAAATACGGTACAACCAAATTATGATGTCTTACTAGCAACAGCAGAAGCCAAGTAAGAGGAGAGCTGTATCTCCAAGATTAGTGAAGACTATACAACCTAAAAGTGGGGGGGGGGGGGGGGTGCAAAGGCATTTCATTAGATAAAACCCAAATTCCGAAACAGCACAATGATATGCAAGCCATAGGGAGAGAAGTATCATCTCCAAACTAACTACCAAAAGAATGAACATGTATTACTCATCAAATAAAAAGCATGAAGGAGAAATGGCTTTCTTAATCTCAAAAACAAACTTACAAGAAAATCTGAATCAACAGGCTCTTACAACAAAGACTAAACAAGGGGCTGGAGAGATGGCGCCATGGTTAAGAGCACTGGCTGCTCTCTTAGAGGACAAAGGTTCGATTCCCAGCACCTAAATAGCAGCTCACAATCATCTGCAACTCTAGTTGTAGGGCAGTGGTTCTCAGTCTGTGTTCAAGTCTAAAGACCCTATCATAGGGATCACATATCAGATGTTTACATTACGATTCATAACAGTAGCAAAATTACAGTTATGAAATAGCAACAAAAATAATGTTATGGTTGGGGTCACCACAGCTTGAGCACTAGGAAGACTGAGAACCACTTTTCCAGTGCCCTACTGTGGCCACTGAGGGCACCAGGACTGAAAGCGGTAAACAGACAGTCATGTAGGCAAAACACTCATACACATGATATGAATTAAAACAAATTTAAAGAAGATTAAACAATGAAAAAAAACCAAGATTTTCATTAATTATAAATAAGCAAAAGCTTCTAAATACATATAGTAAGAACTTGCTTCACAGTCGGTTCCTACTCGAGAGAGCCACAGGAAAGCTAGACAAGGTAAAGAGCCTGTCGGTCTCCAAAGGCTGAGAGAAGCAAGGTGCTCAGGACTGGCCAACAAGGGAGGCTGGAGAGCATCCTGGAGGCTCCGTGCCAGACATCCCTCTGAGAACCTTCTGCAGGGAGCAGCCTGCCAGCGATCAGCCCACTGCCATGTCCACACTAAGCCAGCATGTCCTCACTGTTGCCCTTCAAGAGGACTGTTCCAACTCCACCCGGGTCCAGACTGAAGGGTGATCCCTATCACTGTCCTTCCCAGTCCTCCACATCCGTATCCATAGCGATCATTCCCTCTACCTCTCTGCATGAGTCACCTGGCCTCTCGCTTAGCTACTGCTGCAGCGTGCCTGTGAAGAAATGAGAATCTGCAAATAGAAAACTGAACCAAGACAATGAGGAGCCCCATAGTGCAGACAAGCTTGGTTTGCTTACAAAGTTGGCTTGATGTCTAAAAAATCCATTCAATATATACTCACTGTATCAAAAGATGAACAAGAAAAGCCTAAGAGGTATTCCAACTGATGCAGACCAATTAATCAGAGACACACTACAAGATTCAACATGGCAAGGTTTTGTTTTGTTTTGTTTTAAGGTTGTCTGTTTGTATGCTTTGCTTTTTGACATAGGGTTTCTCTGTGTACCCTTGGCTGTCCTGGAACTCACTCTGTAATCCATGAAGGAACTCTAGCCATCTCGAGAATGGCAAAATGGCTCTAGCAAGCCTTGCCCAATTCCCTTTTCCTTAATAAAGGCCACTAGATTACATTCCTAAAGCTAGCCATCAAGGTCTATTCCCTTTTTGGCCACTTCCTCCTCCGGAGGCTGACTATCAAGGTCCAGCTAACAAAGTGCTGAAGTCCAGCAATCAAAAGCCCCCTTTGGCTCAGCTAATTAACATGTCCCAATTTAACACCTCATCCTAACACAGGGTTTCACCTTTTACCTTTATAAAAAGCCATTTTCCTACGGGCCACACCAGTCTCCTTTCTATCCAGAGGCAGTCATTTGTCCTCTGGGACAAATACCCCTTCTTCTCCTGTGTTCCCTGTCCTTTGTCTCCTGCTTCCTCTCTTAGTACATGCACTCAGACCAACAAGTCTTCTTTGCGCTGACAAAGCGGTATTGGGGATCCTGAGCAGAGACTGGTCTCTTACAGTTGAGGCTTAGCCTTGAATTCAGAGACCCAGCTGCCTCTGCCTCTGCCTCCTGAAGGCAAGTATTCTCCAACATTTAGATTTTGTAACACATACACAATAAAAATTCTAGCAACTAAAAACACAATTCTACAGCTTTTATGATACTGCATAATAAACATGAATTGTCAGGATTTTTTTCTTTTCTTGTTGTGGGTTTAATCTGGAGCCTCATGCGTGATAGATTCGTGACAAAGCACTGTTATGCCTCAGTCCAGGCATGGCATCTTGAGCAAATGAAGACACTACAGACAGAACCACTTATCAAGCCACAGCGATCAAAAGCAGTGCAGGCCTGATGCAAATACAGTGACTGGGCCGGGCATGGTGGTCATTAATCCCAGCACAATGGGCTGGCATGGTGGTCACTGATCGAAGCTCTCTGGAGGCGGAGGCAGGCCCAGCTCTGGAGTTCGAGTTCAGTCCGGTCTACATAGTAGGTTCCAGGAGAATCAAGGCTACACAGAGAAACCCTGTCTGAAAAAGCAAACAGTACAAATGACCAACACATATGAAGAGTTTCTGTAAAACCCATCAGTAAATATTTAGAGCTTTGTAAGTACCTACAGTTTCATTTGTGTTCTTTTTTTCTTTTTAAAGAAACCTGTAAAAATATAAGATCATTCTAGGTTTGGAAGCATTATACAGCTTCCATGGACCAACTCCAGGACAGAGCAAAGTTAGTACGGATCAACCCGAGACAGACACCATACGTGATCCTGTTTCTGCTACACAGTAACTGGAAAGGCATAGACTTTACACTAAGAACCATGGAAATCAAAATAAATATCACAAGAAAAATAAAAAAAAAAACTTGTCTTGCTCTCAAACTACAGGCTAAAACAATAATGGGCAAACTGCAGCTTCAGTTGTGACAGACAAATTAAATAAGCATCTTAATGATATACAGGGCAGCACCTTCATATACAAAGAGCACAGCAAACTCTTAAAGAGAATTGAAAGTATTAAAACAAAGTATCACTCAGACTGCGTTACAATAAGAACCTTATCAGAATTAGTAAGAATTTGAAAGGCAAGGTCAATGGGCATCTAGTATACTTCCATAGCCACCAAATCCCCATTCGGAATACTCAAGGAATGCTGCAGGTTTACTTACAGCTAACACAGCGCATAATCAACTGTGTCTTGTGGGAAGTGTAAATTAAAAACTACAAACCAAACAAACCACTGCCTGCGCCAACTACAGTGACCAAAATCTGAAAACAGATGAACACAGAGCAGAGCTACCAGATGCCTGTGCTGCTAGTGTGTAAGCCAGTGCGACAGCACTGGAAACCAGCATTACCCTTTGTGTGTGATGGCTCAGCAGCACCACTCCCACATAAGCATGCCTTTGGATTCAAAACAGGTAAAAACAGGTTCGGAGCTGTGCTGTCCAAAATAGTCCAACACTGTCTATAAACTAATCGCACATATTCTTCGGTCATCTGCTGAGATGTATGTAACTGTAACTTTTCAATTAGCTTAACAAGTGTAAACTAGGTAAGCACTGGCAGAACCTGAACACAGTGTCCCTTGGGCTGAGGACACTGCTCCATCTCTAGGACTTGCCAGATGCAAAAATCATGGTTCCCACAAGCAACACAGAAAGCAGTCTTTGTTTTCTTCCCAGTCAATTCAAACTGTCTTTCCTACATGCCTGTATTAGCAGATCAGACAGTATATACTCTTTTACACTAAGCTTATTTAAAATCACTAAAATGCCTTTACCAAAAGCATGGGTATATAAAAAGTGGATAAACTCAATACTACTCAAAATATCTGCTCACCAGCTACACCTTCAGGAGATGGAATATAGCATGACCAGGAAGAGAATCAAATTTTCTGTTTTTTAACCCCTCCTGTAAAAAAAGGAAAAAAAAAAAAAAAGAAAAAAATCTCAAAGGAGAAAAGAGCCTATAAAATGAGAAACAGGAAACCATGCACTGAGAGTGTAAAATCCTCATATAAAGAACTACTACCACCGAAGAACAAAACACAAACCTCATTTTAAAAATAGGCAGCAAGGACAAAGATGGCTCAGTGGTTAAGAGCACAAGCTGCTCCTCCAAAGAACATGGGTTTGTTTCCAAGTACCCACATGGAGGCTCACAACCATCTGTAACTGCAGTTCCACCCTGTCTGACTTCCTCCAATGCACAGACTTACATACAGGCAAAACACCCATTCAGATACAATAACAAAAGAATTTAAAAATAAATTAAAAATGAATAATGGACAGCAACAGTTATTCCTCCAAATAAGTTACACAAGTACAATAAGCAGACTATAGGATGTCTAAAAGCATTAATCAGTTAAATAAATGCACATCAAAACCACAATGAGATGCCACTTCACACCCATTATGTTGGCTCTAATACAAAAACAGAGTATACTTGCTGGGGAGAATACAGAGACATGAAGGCCCTCCGCACTGCACTGTACAACAGTGTGGCCCACCACTAGGTCTTTATCCCAAAGAACAGAAACACAGACTCAAACATCTGTGCAGATATGATCACAGAGTTCCAACCATAATAACCGTAAGGAAGAAACAATCCAAATGTCCATTAATGGGTAAATATATAAGCAGTGGTGTGTGTGTGTGTGTGTGTGTGTGTGTGTGTGTGTGTGTGTGTGTCTATCTGTCTTTCTGTCTAGATACCACACATGAAATATTCCAGCCAAAGAAAGTTAAGTGCATACTACACAGACTTTCCTTATTATCTCATAAAAGTGACAAAAGCAATTCAGGTTTCAAAAATATAACCAAACGAAAAGCAAACTTAGACATTAAGGCAGTAAATATTCCTTGCTCTTAAGCAGAGGCTCAGCAAATAAAAGTCATATAAGAATGAGGAAAATAAAAGACCATGTGTGAAATGCCACTCTCTGTACGAGCCACCGGTAACAGTGTGAAAAATTAAGAGAGTACAGCCTCTTTCTTCAAATTTCAAGAGTGGACTCCAAGAGTTAGGCTCTGAGAAGCCATAGCTATGGCCAGAACCTGACAACTCTACCGCTTGCTAATTACTTAAATGCTGTGTTCCAACTACATCACCTGAAACTAGAGATGATGACAACTGTATCCCTAGAAAGCTGTGCTGAGGATTAGGGACCTAAGCCCCAGAACAGTGTTGTTACCACCAATCGTGACCATTTCTCTCTGATTTCCTAAAAATTAGGCTCAAGACTAAGATGCCTATGGTTGTTGCATTAAGCAGCACAAAAAATTAACAGAAAATATGCAACCAATTAATACCTGTCTGGTTAAACTAATTAAAAACAATTTAGTTAAGTACAAATTATAGGACTCAGCTAAGGGCTCTGCAGAGCTCAGTCAGAATAATTGCATTTGAAAAGCAATGTAAATATGCTTTTTGACTCTCTACCACCAAATATCTGGCTATTACTGATGACCTGCCCAGAAAAACTACTTGCAATACAATTTCGGGCCCATATTTTAGTTACATTATTCTGAAAGAATGTGTTTTTCGGAAATGAATGGGAATAGACCATTTTCTCAGCTTTGTAAACATTTTTTTAATCACTAAATGCATTTCACTGAAGCCTACTCGTTCTCCAAACACGTGACTGAGGTACATCTGCACTGGTCCAGTTTAATTCTTTCCCAGTGGATTTAGAAGTCCCATGAGAGAGAAGGCAGAAAGAAAGCATGGTGAAGGCTGGACCTTAGATGCTTTGGCTGTGGAGGCTCTCATTCCACGGTGCTGTTGCTATGTCAGAGAACTACTTCCTTTGCATGTGGCCTGTTCTAGGTCTCGCCACTGTTGGAGCATGCTAGTACGAACTATAGAGGTATGCAGTCAGAGGTAACAGAATCACAAAGGTTACAGCCGAGACAGCTTACACAGCTATCAGATTCCCCTCACCACATGCTAGAAAACTGGACAATCAGTGGAACTAAGAGAGGGAAACAGCAGCAGCCATCTGTGTGCTCATGATCCTGAGTGTTTACTCCAGAATGTTAAAGGGTGTCAACACGGTATCAACTGTCCAAAACAGCTGCTCTCTCCAAAATATTCTGCTTTTATATGGTCTTTTCTTACATTGCATCACTACAGAAAACTAAGAAGTGAAAAATAATCCATAAACATAAAATAACACTCAAGTACAGGATATAAAAATACAAAAACTAGTTAAGTTTAGTTATTAGAAAATTAACATGCCAAAAGAGATTTCACTAAATAGCCATAAGGAAAAACATCAAACAAAGCCTTTAATTGCTTTACAGAATGCTGGCATTGTAGCAGGGTCTCTGTAGCCTTATGATAGTCTGGCGGTTGTCTTTTCTCCAGTGATGCAACATTTTGACTCTGACCACAACAGTGGAGGCTGAGATTCTATTACACTAAACAAAGCTCACATGAAAGAGTTTCATAGTCTCAACAGACTCGGAAATACATTTTGAATGGAAACAAGACTGAAATAAAAGTCATAACATGCTACTGAATTAAAACAGTACATAAGCCACAAGCTGTCTCTGAAGAGGGTGCGCTCGAAAAACTCATCTATAAATAGTTGTTCAGAAGCAGGAAGTTTTTTGATAGAAAACATGATCCAATGGACAACTAGTTTAGCTAAAATAATATTGCTATGCTTAGACTAAAAGGGCTTTGTGGAGCAGCCTGTGATCACACTTGGGATGAAATACACAAGCCCAGCCCACTAAAAAAAAGTATAATCAAGCAAGCAGGGCACTGGGAACTCCTCACACTCAAGGGATTTGTATGTCTGCAGCAAAACAACTACTCAGCACGTCTCGGTGAGTAAAGTTTGCTTCTAGAAAGCATTCGGGATCCCTCACCTTAATGAGGGGGAGAAATTTTTTTTTAATCTTACAAGCTTCTTTGATCTTAACCTTCTCCATGGAGGCCCCACAGGGTCAATTTCAAAAACACACTACAGATTTACCTAATAATTCTTGGTCCTAAACGCTATAACATTATTTTAAAGATGGAAATACTTTTGAAACAAAATTGAAGAAATGATTAAGAATATTTAAAAGTAAGTCAACAGACTTTAAAACAAAGTTTAAAAACAAAACCAGGAACTCAGAGAGTCCCGGACATAAGTGATTTGAATGTCCAGCTCCTCCACAGCAGTCACGTGAACCGAGAAAGCTATTTTAACTGCTTTATCTACACAAGTGGCTATGACCTCACCCTTGGAGTGAACAGGTCCCTAACACACACTCTCATGTCTGGTCTGGATTAATGTCAAGTGCACACTACTGCTGAATCCCTCCCCCTCCTCAAATGAGTGTGTGCCCCTGTAGAACAGACCAACTTCTTCAGGTGCTCTCAGAACTTCCCACAGTCCTCTACGGGACAAAAGATCCATACCTCCTGTACTTTCTAAGCTACCGGAACACACAGGACATTCAGAGCCTCTTGCCTACCTATGAAATACCAGCAGCAACACTATAGTTATCAAACTTACACAGAGGCATTCACTCCAGTGTGCCTGAGGCAAGGCTGGAGACACCCTTTAAGGAATTTTATCCTGGGGATGTACATTCATTGAAGAAACAGCCTTATGAAGCAACATTGCTAAAGCTACTGTTGACTGCATTCTCTTTGTTTTCTAGGACAAGGACACTGGAAGACACACTAGCCTCAGCATTCAGTGAAAACAGGTGGTATCTTTTACAGATGGGGTATAGCCCTAACTATTCCTATTCTTACTTGATTCTTTGGCTACTGGAAAATTCAAAAGCAAAATAATGGTGTGAGAGCCACAGCACAAACATGCATACTTAGTCTTTTGGCAATCCAATTAATGTTTTCACCCTAAACATTTACCCCAAAACAGAAGAATGTTATAATCTGATAATATTCCTCTCTCCTCAGACTCTTACCAGAACCATTCCCCAGTTCCTACCATCTAACTTCAGGTCCTTTTAACTCATTAACTAATTCCTTACTATATAACACAGCACAGTATTCTGTATGTGGACAAGCCCCTGTCTTGAATGAGAGTAGGGTGGAAATAGGTAAATTACCCTTAATCTGCATGTTACTATTCCTCTCCAAGTTTCCTTCTCTAAGACCGGGACCCTCAGAGGGTTTAAGTTTGTTCTCATTCAAAGCATACAACTCCATCCAACTAGTTCAACAAGCTACAATGAATACATAACCATCCACATGCGGCTGTATTTATTATATATGCATTTCCCCTGTAACAGGCATGGATGGCATCCTTGGTGTGTGTACTCAGCATCTGTCTCAGCACTTTGGCCTAGGGAACAATGGGACTGGGATGATGACAGAGAACTGATGTAGACTGTCCTGAAGCTGTTTGTATTTTAACGTTAATTCCGCTTCCCCAAGAAGGGCTGCCTAGTCACATACTCAAGGTGACTTCATCTGAACCTTTCCATTTTAATTAGTAAAATAAAGGAAAGCAGTGACTGGATCAGAGAGGTCAAAGGAAAAGGGAGAGATCAGCATGGAGATTCACAAAGACCAGCTAGACCCAGGTGGGATCTATTGGTGTTAAATAGCTATGAACATTAAGGATTTTATAGATCTAATATCTCATATAGAAGGGCAGTTTGTATCTTTGTCTATCTGATGCAATCTTGTTGTGTAGGTTTGTAGATTGAGAGATGAATATATAAACCTGTAAGAAAAGCTATCGAGCTGTGGAGTTGTATTTATGTGGGATGATGGGGTAGAGAAACACCCCAGGACAGAGGCAGAGAACAGGCAGTAGAAAACTGCCAGGAAAGAGAGTTGCACGGACAAGTTGGGCTGTGGGGATGGCTCGGACTGGGTGGTGACTCGGACCAAGCGACGGAGGTGCACGCGGCTCATACTAAAATTAGGCCTGAGGAATGAGACTGAGGAATGAGACTTCATTTTTCTTTTTTATATTTACTGCAACAAACTCAGATGCCCTTTCCTCAGGCTGGTGCTTTTCCTGTCAGCTGCCTCTGCTTCTGTCACACCAGGAGCATTTGGAATCCATCCTAAACCCTGGTGTGTGCCAGATGGTGACAAGCATGGCCCATCTTGCACAGGTGACATCTATGATCTGTCGTTACCTGACCTACACCCTCAGATTATCTTGGACAGTGTTGAAAGAAATTATTTCCTTATGTCAACTGAAAACATGACAATCCTAAGACCCACCACCACCACCACTGAGGCTACACAGACTATCTATGGAATAGATACAAATGAAATTACTCAGAAGAAAAATATTGGACTATTGGTACCCATAAATACATTTTAAAAAAATCTAACAAAAGACACAAAGAGAATATTCTGTATTATTTTGCTTGACAAGAAAATCCAGAAAATGCAAAATTCTGTACTGACAAGAAGCTTGTAACTGTCCAGAGTCAAATGAGTTCTTTGAAAAATACACACAAACTTTCCAAAATGATGGACTGCTTATTTTTTTAATATCATATCTTAATGAGAATGGAGGAGTCACGGGTTATGCACTTACTAGATGTTACACGACGTTACGCTTATCATTACTGCAAATGTGATATTACTGGGAAAGATACATTGAACTTGAACTAGTCGTGAGAAAACATCAGATCCAATTACGTGGATGGATGTCCTACAGGACAAAAAACTGGCATATTCTGAACAACGATGAGGACACAAGACCCCCCCCCCCCAAGGGGAGAGATGAGTACTGACTGGGATTTTAAGGAAGTGGCCTAACTGAGCACACAGTAGGGCAGTAGGACAACAGTAACAACAGCAGCAAACATAACAAAGCCAACCGGACTAGTGGAAACTATGATGAGAAACACTGTAGCTAATCCTCTGTCAGTGGTAACTTCTTAGTTCTGCTCACACGTTTTAGAAGAAAGCACCAAATCCCCCAGAGTTGGAAACACGTGCAGTTCTAAGCCACAAGATGTGGGTCCTAGAAACCCACCTAAGGTTTTTCTAGAAGAGTACTAACTACACTTTTAACTGGTAGGCCATCCCTCCAACACCAGAAATAAACATTTTTATGAATTTACTTCATTGTAATGTAAACTTTAACTCATTAAAGTGGATTGAAAATTAAAAGAAAATCAAATCAGAATTATTGAGAAACAATCCCTTCTCCGTCTGAACAGTTCATGATCTTCCTTAAGTGTATCTACTTTAAGAGTGAGATTGGAAATAAGAAGAACCAAAGCCAGCAGGATACAACATGTTCCTTCCCTGAAAAGGGCCATAAGTTTACAAAGATACTGACATAACCTTACTTAGTGTTTTTAGAAGTACAAGGCATAGATAAGGAAGGCGTTCATTGCAATCAAGTGATGGAATTCACAAAACTCTGAAGTGGCAGCAAGGGATATTCAACCCCTGTGATTTGAACACCTAAAACAAACTGCTCTACACTTGACCTTCAGAAGGTCACCTTAGTTACCACACCTGCAAAGATGGAGAGCCAAATGGGAGTGTTTAGGGAAAAGGTGGAGGTTTTAGGGCTTACCTCCTCTGTTTCCATTCTCTTCATCCTGCAAAATAAAACAAGACACATTTGAGCACCAACAATCAACTCTTAGCTGAGCACAGACAAATTACTGGTATATAATAAATACCGAAGTTCCGTTGGGCTCAAGTCTCTCCTAAGGTACATGTCTCTACCCTCTTAAACTGCCATCCCACAAACATGAATCAGGTAACGCAGTGTGCTGAACTAAGTCACCAGTTTATAAAGAACTCGATTCAGCTGGTTAAAAGATGCACCAAACCCAATAGAAAAGAATTCCAGAAGATCGCCATGGCTACAGTGATAGGATTTGCTATCATGGGATTCACTGGCTTCTCTGTGAAACTGATCCACATCCCTACTAATGACACTACTGTGGGAGGCCGAGTCCTTTTTCATCCTAGTGAACCAATGAGTGGGTAACAAACTCATGAAATAAAACATTGCCTGGAATAATTAATAATAATAATAATAATAATTATCATCATCATCATCATCATCATCATCATTATTATTATAAATACCAACTGGAATTTACTAGCAGGACTTTTGTCAGAAGGGTGGAACTTTTACAAGAGAGAAAAGCCATGAGTGCAGAAGGAAATCAGCAGTATCACTGGGAAATGCTCCACAAGTGCGGGCTGGGTCTGTCCTATACTGCAGGGACCATCTAAGAGCTTTGATGGGCTGCAACAGGTCGAAGAACTAACCACTGCAGATTTAAGTCCTTGTACTCAATTTGAAACTTCATCTGTCTGGTGTCTATATGTTCTTCTTCCACGCTGCCTATGTCTAGCTGCGAAATTAGAAAAGCAACCTTTAAAAAAAAAAAAAAAAACTAGTATGAAAACACATCAAGGCAAGTATTTGCTGAGCCTTCACTGGATCAAAGCTACCATGCACTGCAGAAATGAAAACGGAGCTTTGGCTGAAGGCTGGTAATTTATTACATAACTCTTGACCTTTATTTTGGCTGCCCAAATGTTGTTTTTCTTCTTCTGGTTATAAGCTCAGTCGTGAGACTCATCGGTTGCCAGCAAAGTGGCATAATGGTGACATTGTTGCTATCAATCGTACGCTTTCTAAAAACTATAAAACACTAAAAATGCTTTTAAACTGTTTGGAGGCTGGTATAGCTCAGCAGTGGACTTCTGACCTAGCAAGTGTCATGTGTAAGGCTCCTGGTCTACACACACACACACACACATACACGCACATGCACACACGCACATATGTCATGATTAAAGTAAAAACATTCATATGTATTTCCAATGGAAAGTATATAAAGACGTATTTGCATGAATATCTGCACCAAACCACAGTGTTAGTGAGCACTACTGTCCTCAGGTCCTGTTCCAAACGTTTCCTGAAAACAACACACTGCTGTTGTATGACTAGTGACTTGCTCAAGGTCGCTATTGAGAGCCAGAGTCGGGACCCAGACTGCAGAGTCCACAAATGCTTTCCAACACAGATATATTTTTAACCCGTATTGAGCAAATTATTTTATTTATTATTATTACTTTTTTATTTATATGAGTATACTATAGCTGTTTTCGTCTGAACGGTCAGTGTTTTTATCCACTGAGCTATCTCTCCTGCCTGAGTAAATTATTTTACAAATATCATATTACCTACACACTCTTTGTGATATAAACAGATAAAAACTGTATAGTTCTAACATGTATCTAGCAAGTATGTAATATTATCTGGATTTTTAAGATTAATAATTAAGATTAATAGATTTGAAAAAAAAGATTAATAGATTTGAAAAAAAAAAAGATTAATAGATTTGGGCTGGAGAGATGTAACTGCAGTTAAGCACTGACTGCTCTTCCAGAGGTCCTGAGTTCAATTCCCAGCAACCACATGATGGCTCACAACCATCTGTAATAGGACCCAACGCCCTCTTCTGGTGTGTCTGAAGACAATGACAATGTACTCACATACATATAATACATATATACATACATACATACATACATACATACATACATACATACATACATGCATACATACATAAGTTAAATGTCTGTTGTCTGTGGGGCCTGTTATTAAAAAAACAACAGATTCTTAAAAATAGCTAGACAGTATTGTACAGATGTTTTTGGAAACCTGGCTGGTAGGCTTTAATTCCAATGGCAGTAATTATTCATAACCTTTAAAAATATTCAGTGCATTTAAAAGGATATCCTACAATGCATTTTCCTGGAAAGAGGCATTTAGGGAAAATGAAGTGAGGGCCAGGTGTGGTGCCGTGCTTTTAATTGCAGCTCTCTGGAGACAAAAGGCAGGCAGATCCCTGTGAGTTTAAGGCCAGCCCAAGCTACCCACAGTGAGACTACATCTCAAAAACCAAAAAGATCAAGGATTCGAGTGTGCTCTGTAGGTATGACTGGACACTATCATTACATACCTTTAATCTATACTAGCCAAGTTCAAATCCCAGGTCCACTCTGGTATTCAGTAAAAGGCCTGAATCAGTTCTCATGTCTGCTGCATGGGCAAACAGCA
This sequence comes from Micromys minutus, assembly GCF_963924665.1. Lineage (NCBI taxonomy): Eukaryota > Metazoa > Chordata > Mammalia > Rodentia > Muridae > Micromys > Micromys minutus. The sequence continues at coordinate 41,826,708 of NC_137975.1, read as the reverse complement.
CTTGCTGCCCGTCACGACTGTGCACAGAGTGTGCTGTGCTCCCACTCAGATGGTGGGAAAGAGCAGTGGTTAATGTCAACGGCAGCTAAAACCATCACACACGGCTTCTTTTCAGACAGGCATGCTTCCTACTGAAGTATAATCATACCGTTTACTCTGATCAGCCATGTTTTAAAATTCTGGCTAATTCTATGATACATGTGAAAGTTAGCGAATTTCTAGTCTTATTAATTTTCTGTAACCAGCAGCATATTTTAACCAACAATTTCCATGGTCTGCTCAGAGAATACAAAGTCTTTCTAAATGAAGCCTACAAGTCACTAAAAAAATGAGCATCAGTATATTTTAGTTTTTGTTATAGGTTAAAAAAAAAAACACAAAAGAAGGATTTAAAACGCAAACATAACAGGTTTTTTAAGATACAAAAGGGGGAAGCTGAGAAGGAGAAGAGGCCCAGAGAGGTGGGAATTCTCTCACCTTATATGAAATCTGGATTGCAGACTCAGGGGGGTAAACGATGAAGTGTCGCAGTGTGAAACCGAACCCTTGAGACGTTCTCTTGAGCATGACTGTTTTGGGGCCTGGCCAGGAGAACGGTTCGTCTTCAGACGGTGACACAGGTTCACCTTGCTCTTTCCCATCTTTATGTTTTGACACCTAAAGTGCAAAAGACATGTTAACAATTAACTACAGAACACAACATTTAGGAAAGAAATAGAGACAAACATAACACCTGAGTATAAATATGAATTTAGTGAACGGGACTTATCCTAGAGTTACATACATTACAATCAGTCAAACCAAAGAGTGTGTGTGTGAGAGAGAATGTATATGTGAGTCTATCTGTGTGTGTGAGTGTATGTGAGAGTGTGTGTAAGAGTGTGAGTATGTATGTGTGTGAGAGTGTGTCTGTGAAAGTGTGTATGTGTGAGAGACTGTGAGTGTGTATGTGTGAGTGTGTTTTTGAGTGTGAGAGTGTGTGTGTGTGTTGTGTGTGAATCTGTATGTGAGTGTGTGTATATGAGAGTGTGTGTGTGAGAGTGTGTGTGTGTGAGTGTGGGTATGTGTATGTGAGTCTGTGTGTGAGTGTGTAAGAGAATGTGTGTGAGTGTGTGTGTGTGTGTGTGTGTGTGAGAGAGAGAGAGAGAGAGAGAGAGAGAGAGAGAGAGAGAGAGAGAGAGAGAGAGAGAGAGAGAGAGAGTTGGGGGGAGAATACATGGACATAGGTGCATGCAGGTATGGGGACCTCTGCATTTGTGGGGACAGCAGAGGGTGTCTGGTGTCTGCTACCACTCTCTGCCATATGTCCTTGTGTGCGGTTCAGTGGATTAGGTTGGCAGTCATCAAGCGCCAGCAATCCTCTGAGTGACTCACTCACTGACAGTGTTAAAGGTGTACGCAGAACCAGTCCCAGCTTGTGAAGTGGCTGCTGGGATCCAAACTCTAGTCCTTATGCTTATGTAGCAAAGTGTTCAGTCTGAGACACCTCTCCACCCAACCCCCAACTATGAAAACAATTACACTGTGGAAAATTAATGAGCAAGAGACTATTCCTAAAAATCATTGGCACAATAATTAAAACCAAGAATTTCATGGAAGGCATGAAAGACGACACCACTGAAATCCCACACCACACAAAGGGGAAAGGGGAGAAACAAGGAGACACAGAACTCTCAGCAAGAGAACAAGCCTTTCCATATGGTCCAACACAACAAACACTGGAAAAAACAGAAAGGACCTGAGTTCTAAACCCAGATTCCATGTCCAGAGATCACAATCCTTCCAAGATTTTCATTTTCTGAGGTCCTCTGAGCTTTAGCCTTTCCCTGACCACCGCTAGAAATCCTGTACAGATTGAAACCAAACATTTATTCAGTACCTTATTCCCTTTTGTGCCCTAAGACTTAATTCTTACCCTGTGCCTCTCCAACCCCAAGTCTTCAGGCTTCTCTAAGAGCAGCTTCAATGTACTGCCTTACCTTTGATACTTCAAAACCACTCAGTATGACCTGCTGACCCTGGACAAACAGCACTGCCTACCGCAGGCCTTCACTGGGCCTTCCCGGAGGAATGCAGATGGACAGAAACAAGAGCCAAGCTGATGACTGACTCGATCTAAGGCTAAGATCACTAACCTGAAGAAACCAGTCAGTCTGTGCCTTTTGGTTGGAAAATTGAGGACATTATACTTAAAATTATTATTGAAAAGTGAGAGACATTAACAATTGAAGTTACTGTTGAAATGTCAGTTAATTCTTGTCATTGTGTTGCTGATATTGGCACTTTTAGTCAAAGGTACATTAGAGTGTCTCACCGTAAGTGGCTATGTTACCCTCCTTCATTTTCACTGATAGCAAACGATCCCCTTTGACTTTCACATTGAGAAAAGAGCAATCCGAAGAGAACTTAATCCCCTGACATTTCCCTGCCCACTCATTCCCATGTGCTCCTGTTTTCTACTGACAATGGCTGAAGTGTCCATTTTCTGAAGACCCCACAGCTTTGTAAAGGCCCCATGAAGGCATGCTAGATTCTGTCAAAAGCTTTTTTCTTCATCTACTGAGATGACCATGTGATTTGGGAGGGTCTATTTATGTAGTTTATGACATTTACTGACTTGCATGCCATGAAACATCCCTACATTTCAGGAAGAAAGCTAACCTAATCATAATGTATACTCTTTGTGATGCGTGTCTGCATTCTGTTTGCAAGGTATTTTATTGAGCATTTTTGAGTCTATAGTCAACAAGGACATGGGCCTGTGGTTTTGCTTTTCTGTTGTCTTTACCTGGTTTGGGTATGACAGTAATATATTACAGATGGGTTTTGGGAGTTCTCCTTTTATTCTTTTTCATTTCTTTTTGTTCTTTCTCTTCTTCCTCTTCCTCTCCTCCTCTTCAATAGATTGGCTATAGATCTTTGAAAATCTAATAAAATTCTGCTCTGAATCTATCAGGTCTGCAACTTTTTTGTAGCTGAAAGGCTTTTTATTACTATTTCAACCTCATTAGTTATGTGTCTGTTTAGGTTGTTGACTTCTTGGTTTAATTTTAGTGGTTTGTCTGATCTAGAAATTCATTTTTTTCAAGTTTTCCAGTTAATGGAGTTCAGGATTTTAAAATATTCCCTTATAATCTCAGTTTCTTGAGTATCTACTGTACGCTTCCTTACTCATTCTCAATACATTAATTTGGGCCTCTCCTTATTTCTTTTGGTTGGCTATCTGCTCAGAGAACTTGCTCTTAGGTGGGTGATTCTTTGCATTATTCTCTTTGTGTTTCATTGGTTTCTGAGCTAAATTTTGTTATTTCTTGCCACTGACTACATTTGGATTTGATTTATTCTTGATTTTCCAAGTTTTTGAGTTGCTTCAGTGAGCCACTTAGGTGTACTCTTCTAGATCTTTTAATGTAGGAGCTGTGCATTCCTCACTGGGCCACTTGCAGTGAGCCCCAGAGGTGGTTATGCTGCACTCGCATCTCTCATTAGGTTCCAGGAGATTTCTTTCTCCAACCATGTCACCATTCAGTAGTAAGTTGTCTAATCTTGAGTTTGTGTATTTACCAGAGATTTGTCTTCTGTCAATTTTAAGTTTTATTGAATTGTGGTCATATAGGATACAATAGTCCTGTTGTTGTTGCTTAATTTATAAACATTTGTTTTATGTCCTAGCGTGTGATCTATTTTAGAAAAGCTTCCATATGCTCCTGGGTAGAATATGTATTCTTTGGTGTTTGGGTAAAATATTCTGTAGATCTGTTAAATCCATTTGATGTATGATGTCAATTAATCCTAATGCTTTTATTTATTTATTGTCCATATGATCTATTAGAGAAAGTCTACTAAAATCAACTACTCTTAGTAGAAGGATATTAATCCTTGTCTTTAAATCCAAGAGTACTTTTGGTTTTTAATAAAATTGATTATACTCAACTGTACTCAATTTAATAAAATTGAGTCTGGTATATAAATGTTTAAGTAGTAATGTACCTGTCCTCTTAATGAGAATAAAGTGTCCCTTTTTTACTTCTTCTTTGGTTTAGATATTAAGATAGGGAGACCGGTTTGCTGCCTGGCCTGTTTGTTTGATGCACTTTTATTCATCCTTCAACTCTAAGTTGGAGTCCATTTTTAAAACTAAGATGTTTCTTGTAAAGAGATAGGTGGACTTTTGTTTCTTGATCCATCTAGTCATTCTGTGCCTTTTGATTCGAGAACAGAGAACATTAATATTTAAAATTATTACTGAAACATGAACTGAAGGCATTAACATTACTACTGGCCTGTATTAACTGTGGCTGTTGTGGTGTTGACAGCTGCTGCTGCCGTCTGCGCTCTAGGCAGTCCTTTGCTATGGTTTCACAGCTCGGTACTTCTTTCCACACTCTGCTCATTCCTCTTTCCTATGGCAATGCTTCCTGTACTTGCTTATTTGGGATTTTGCACAAAAGTATTTTTTAAGCTGATAGTGTCATAGAAAATTTTCTTTTTCCTTTATGTACGGCAGATAGTTTTGTTAGGTTTTTGTTAGGCTGGATGTGGTGGTCTTTTAGGACATGGAGCACCTTGCTCCAGGCTCCTCCGTATGCCACGCATGGGTTTCTTCTTGAAGCTTTCAATATACTTTCTTTGTTCTACACACTTACTGTTGTCTTAACATGATGTGCCATGGGGATTTTCTCTCCTGCTCTTGTCTATGTGGTGTTCTGATTACTCCTTCTATCAGTGTGGGTGTGTCTTTACTTAGATTGAGAAAGTTTTCGTCTATGATCTTGCTGAAGATCTGATCTATGCCACTGATTTGAGATTCTTCTCCCTCTTTTATGTCTACAATCCAAATGTTTGCCTTTTCCTGGTGCCTCACATTTCCATTCTGCTGTTGTTTTATTTTTATATTCCTTGTTTATTTGGTCTAAATTCTCTACTTTGTCTTTGAGTCCTGCTGATCTACTTTCTGCTGTATTTATTCTACTGATAAGGTATTTCTGAGTGTTTAAGTTGAGTTACTGAGTTTTTCAATTCCATCTTCATTTTAGCTTGAGTCTTCTTCAGTGTTTCTATCTCCTTCTTGAATTCTGTTCTTGGGTCCTTGACTGCCTCTGCCACTTCTACCAGCCTCACGTCTGTGTTTTCTTGGGCAGCACTTGGGCATTGATCTTCCTTAGTTCTTTCTCCTTAATTTTATTGAGCTATGTCTTTGCGGCTTCCTTAAATCCCTTGAATTATTTGATAAAGTTTATGAATGTTCTTTAAATTCTGAGTCTTGGATTTCATTTAGGTGAATCTCATTAGCAAGCACTTCTCTAGAACTGGTAGGTTTTGAAGAAATGATACTGACTTGATCTTTCATATTTTTAAAGAGATCTGGGCATGTGGACTTCTTTTGTTAGTTATAAGTCTTATATGGATTGGAGCAGAAGAGAAGATTGTGGCATGGTACAGGCTATACCAACCCTGGAGAAGGATGTGGAAGATCTGTCTAGATACAATGGTTAGACTGTAGTGCCGATGGACATATGGGTGATGGCATTCAGGGCAGGAGGGCAGGTCCTGGTAGAAGCTTACAGGTTGGTTGAAGGGCAGGCAGGAGTGGTTGGACTTGTCCAGAGCTCTGGATTTGGACCCCAATGCAGATGAGGTTAGACACTGGAGGAGGAAGTGGAAGGTCTGACTGTCTGCAGACATTGCTTGCAGCATGAGAGGGACGAGTGAATGGCTCATGTCCCACAGAAACACAGTGTTCCCAGCAGGCTCCTCACATAGTGAGGTGCCAACAAACTGCAGACCCAACTCCATGGTGGACCCACTGACTTCTTTAAACACTTTTCTTTGGATAACTTCATCTAGTCTCATGTGCTCGATACCAAATATGCTTCTCTAGCCCAAGCATACCTCCAACCCAATAGGTAACTTTGTATGTCTGAACTGCTGATACATTTTTGCTTTATAGTTTAACTCTACAGTTAATTCCAGCAATTCAAAACCTGCCCCCTTTATCAAATAGCAAATGCTTTCACATGCTGACTCTCCTTTTATATTATCATCTACTAACAAGTCTGTCTCTACAGTGATCTACTTCATATGGAAGTGAGAAGACAGATGAAAACATTACCCTGCCAAGCCTGTAGTGAGGCAATGTGACTGAGGAGCTGGAATGTCAAAATAAACTGCACTGTATAGAACGCAAACTGAGCAAACAACTGAAAGCTGACAGTTCAAATGATGCATCGACCAGTCGGGCAAGCGCTATGACGTGGTGCTTTAGAGCATCACACGCTGCTCTGACAGAGGACCTGAGTTTGGCTCCTATCATCCCTGCTGAACAGCTCACAACTGCCTATTCATTCCAGGTCCAGAAGACTCTACATCTCTGGAGAACCTGCAATCAGGGCACATACCCACAAACACATATGACCAAAAGACCAAACATATCAACCAAAGCAGCACTGAGCTTTGTGATGACAAAATGTTTGTAACAGTTAAAAACTGAAGGTTTAAGTCTAAACACTGCCAAGTCCTGAAAGAACACCTACATGCATGGAGCACAGTCATGGCTTAGAGATTTAGTGGGTTTTCGTTACACATATTTATCTACATGACTCAAAGCAATCCCAATCAAGAGCTCAAAACATTTTTGCATAAAAATACAGTTTCTAAAACTCAACTGATCAGCTAAGAACCTAACTATAAATAACAAATTCCATATACTCATGCTCTATTTTCTAAAATTAAAAAAAAAAAAAAACATTTCATAAGACTCTGTTGTTTGAAACATGTAAGAAAATGAAGACAATTTTTTTTCCAAAGGAGAAAGTAACTATAAATGAAATTTCATCATGGACTGATAAATGGAACATAAAAATGACTCTAGAAATCTAATAATTAATGGGCAAGAAATTTGAGCATACCTTACTAAGAAGCTAAGAATGCCCAATATTGTAACTGATTATGAAATTCACACTGGGCCACATGGGACACCAAGACCTATCTATTGTAAGAACCAGACCTATGAGTGTTGGCTAGTGAAGCAACTGGACCTCTCCTATACTGCTAACAGGAATCTAAAAGAATACAAATATTTTCACAAAACAACTTCATTGCTTCATAAAGAAATGTGTCTATCACATGACATTGTCACTTGCCCAGAGAAACTCAGATTTTCTATGTCAACATAAAAATTTATACAGAATTGTTCACAACCCCCAAAGGTTTTAAAACAAAGCTGAACTGTCATACAGCAAATTAACTACTATATTAACACCTATTAACTGCCCTAAGTTAAAGAATCTAGGCTACAAGAGCACATACTTCTATATTCCATTCATAAAAGACCCTATAACTTTTCTAAAATGAAGTCTGTACTACTTGGAAGCAGATATTGGTCACTTTGATGGATAAAAAAAGAGAGAGAGAGATAAAACAGCTGGAGGAGGGGTGACTATATTCACTATCCTGACCATGTCATATTGTTATATGGTGTGATTACAGAACTTAAAATATATGCAGTTGGTTACATGTCAAATATGCCCCAGTAAGAGACGTAAACAGATGAGACAAAATGGGATGATCACTGTGAACTAAAAACATGGTTGCTCTGGGGAAGAATGTGAAAGTGGAAGCAAGGCTGAAAGCCAGAAGAAACAATAACTCCTTCAACAGCATCAGTGATGCTATTAAGACCGATGGACAATTCCTAAGAGTTTATTACAACATGCTAATATAGGTTTTTCATCATTTAAATTATCTAACATAGATGTGCATAGTAACTATCATTTAACATTGCAGAATAATAACCCAGTAACTTTTCCTACCCTCATTTCTTAACTCTGCCTGGGCATTTTAATTTCCAGTTTGAGAGAGGGAGAGAACACATAAGGCAATGGCTGAGCAGTTAGCTCCAGCTTCCCTTCTTTGTAAGGGTCAGGGTGCAGCTCTGTAAGGGCTACGGTGGAGATCAGATGGCCTATGCAGGGAATGTGCTTACCATGCCCCCTGGCTGCTCAGGATTTTGGACAGCAATGTGTTTGCAGTTTGGCAGCTATGATTCTCAGTCTTGCCTGTTGCTCTTCAGTTTAGGAGCTTAACTGACACACTGACCTCCTATTTAGACTTCCAGGTTCCCCAGCCCTCCAAAAGAAACCCAAATCTGAGAACGGAAGATAAACTACCACTTTTCTAATATACAAAGTCTCCACAGGTGACTTCAGAGTTCTTCACTCAAAACTCTAAAAACAAGAAGGAAAAGGCTTAGCTAGTCATCTAAGATCTGGCTCCTCCTACTGATGTCTGACCACATTTTTTTCCAGAGTTCTTATTTGCTCTGATACCCTTTCCTGACTACATATGACACATAAGCATGTCAAAATATTGCGACCTAAGAATACCAAGAAAAAGAAAATTAGAGAAGATGCTGTATTACAGGACGTTTACAGAGGAAGTGCAGCGTCATTAAACATGTGCTATTCCCACTGTCGGTGTGGCAGATGCATGAGCTACAGCCTGTTGAAGTGCTAATTTGCATTCTCCTAATGGCTAATGATAAGGAACACCTCCTTAGCCCTGTTACATGAGTATCCCAAAGACCCTCTGAGCTTTACCGTAAGTGAACTCTTTTCATGTTACACATAAGCATGTGGAGGCCAACTCTACAATGATTTATCCTGAGTGAGGGTGACTACAATCTGAGCAAGAATTAACACCAAAGTTTGTAAGAAAAGCAAGGTCATCCCAGTACTAGAGGTGGGAGAAGGAGCTGATACAGAAGACTGAGTGAGGTCAAACTAGGATACACAGCAAGGTCTTACCCCAGGGAACCTTCCACACTAAAGGGCTAAACGCCAAGTCTAGGGTTTGTTCTGTGTGTCTGTCTGTCATCTCTCCTGCCTTGTTATCTGCCTGTATTTCTGTTTTTACGTATAGTCTAGTTTTTGGGTCAACTTGACACAAGCTGGAGTTATCACAGAGAAAGGAGCCTCAGTTGAGAAAATGCCTCCATGAGATCCAGCTGTAAGGCATTTTCTCAACTAGTGATAAAGGAGGGAGGGCCCAGCCCATTGTGGGTGGTGCTGGTAGACCTGGGCTGGTAGACCTGGGTTCTATAAGAAAGCAACTGAGCAAGCCAGAGGAAGCAAGCCAGGTAAGTAACATCCCTCCATGGCCTCTGCATCAGCTCCTGCTTCCTGACCTGCTTGAGTTCCAGTCCTGACTTCCTGTGGTGATGAACAGCAATGTGGAAGTGTAGGCTGAATAATCCCTTTCCTCCCTAATTTGCTTCTTGGTCATGATGTTTTGTGCAGGAATAGAAGCCCTGACTAAGGCACCTAGCATCTTTTAAGATTTCCCTTTCCTTTAGGACTTTAACTGTAACACTTAAAAACTGAACTGTGTATTAAATTCATGGCCAGTATCTTTTGATGGGCTCATACTCCCATATATATTCAAGTTTTCAATGACATATGAGCCTCTCCATCCTTTTAAGTCTCTGATTGGCCCTGTAATAGCTTCTTTTACTACATTCTTTACACAAAAGAAAAGATAGATGTGTGCGAGCAATTTCACTTATGTTCTCCACAAGCTGATCTTTTTCAGAGCACACAGCTCAGTTCTTTCAATTTTTCCATCCACCCAGAACACATCCAAGCCCTTCTAGTCTCTGACCTTTCCCCTGTAGGAAAGAAGGGAAGGTTACATTTTCATTGGCCTGTTTACAAAGAGGAGATAAAAAGAAACATACACGAGCCCGGCTTTCACTCCTACATACCCACAGAGCCTTTGATCTTCTGCTTTAGTAACAAGGGCCAACTGTGGGCCTTGAGTGAAGGAGGCTGCACACAGAGCCACATCTCCCCAGCACATCTCATGTCCCAGCAATGAGCATCCATTTACTACCTTAGTGAAGGAAGCAGGCAGAGGCTGGATAACAAAGATTAAATTCCTATGGCCTAAGGCTGGCCACTCCATTCCCTTAAAAAAATTTATAACAAGGTCGTTTGATTGAACAATAGCTCAAAGTTAAAAGAAACCAAAGGAAAGGGTAACAAATAGCTCTAAAAATTAGATACAATAACTAAAGAAAGCAAAGCAGGTGAGATCCTGAACTGCCGATCATAAAACAATAAAAGCAATATTCTTTTAAAAGGGACACTAGCATGACTAGAATGGTGGGAAAGTTCTAAAGGACTGTGGTAAACACACAAGTGTTTACACTCGACACACATCACTGAAATGCACACCTACAGGGGGTGAATATTTTCGTGTGTAAATCACAGTGGTGACTGTTTAGAGTAAAGTGATTTCCTGGAATGTGCAAGGCTCTGGAATCAATGACAGGGTTGGAGAGAACAAAAGGAGAGGCAGGAGGAAAGGGGCTTTAACAGGATAGAATGCTAGTTACATAGTAAGTATGTTTCCTCATGCACTTATTTGTGTTTAGCATATAATCAGACCATCCTCCTTGTACATCACAGAATGTACTCTTGAGAAAGCATGTGGCATCCTTCTGTCTTAAAAGGTCTTTAGAAATTCTACGGTAGATCGGCAGTCCTACTGGTGAAGGCTTGTTCTCTTGTAATTCTTACCACAGGTCATACAATGAGTTAAAGAAAAAGTCTGTTTGAAGAACCAGGCCTTTTTCATGGCCATCCAACATCTTTTGGTGATTTTACTGAGAAACACAAAACTGTGGCTTTCTTTTTATGTTCTTGAATTGTTAACTTTATGGTTGCAGCTTTCATCTGGCTTGATGCTATTTTGTTGATGTCTCTAAGATGTGCCAAAGGGGACATGGACTCTGAGCTAGACTCTGATCTATTCCTTGGTTTACAGCTGTAGTCTGTAATCACCAGGCTTCTTAAAGCATCTCTGTGCCCTGATTGACTTGCTCTGAGGATGGAAGTTATGCCACTAATTCAAAATCCTAATGCCTTCCACTATCTAAAATATTTTGAGTATTTATATGACAGACACCAGAAGTAGAAAACACCATACTTTACGTGATAGGTCTCGGGAGGAAATGTGTGCAATGTGTACAAAATATATACACAGGGTTTACACGAGTCCATCCAATCCACCAAAGAGAAAGAAAGAAATCAAGTACATTCGAGACCAGGAATTTTGGATAAAGAATAGTCAACCTAAATAATTATATCATATGCCTGTTTCTGTCATTATCATCTATCATTTCAAAGATATTTTTATTTTTTTTAAAGGCAGGGTCTCATGTAACCTAAGCTGGCCTTGAATGTGTTCCCCTCCCCCCATGACTCTAAACTGATTTTCTACCTCCCTCCAAGTGCTGAAACAGCAGACAAGTATCATCTTTGAGTCCTTGGATGAGTTGAAAGTGCATAATACTTATAATACCACCTTGAAAGTACACAGGTTACTTTTGTAAAATAAAACTACACACCTCACTAACACAGAGATTATTTCAAGTATCACTGTTCAGACACTGAGATCAAATGTAAAAACATGATTCTGTCTAAGAAAAACAAAACCTGAATATATTTTTTACTGATTATTTCTCAGTGTTAGAGACTGAACTCAGGGCCTCAAACATGCTTGGCAAATACTCAACATCACTGAGTCTACATTGCCAGCCAAAGCTGTTTAATCCTAAATAGGACAGAGAAATGGACTGACAGTGGCTGGGTAACTTCTCAAAACTAGACAGCTAGTAAGCAATGAGCTCGCCTACTTCCTCCAACACACACCACTAGCTGATAGAGAATAAAAATATGGTACTGAATAATTAAATGTTGTTTATCTCTAAGTTAATTTCTCCAGAATCATGCCAGAGAGATAGTCTGATGCTTTAAAGACTTTTTTTTGGGGGGAGGGGGGATCTATTAGTTTAGATTCTAAGTTAGTTAAAAAAACTCTTAAAATATAATTTGTATATGCCAAGTGTGCTTGAAAGCATCTTGCTGATAAATCCTTTTAACTTAAATTTTTTTGTTTGACTATTTATAGGGGTAAGAGGAGAAATCCTCTTACCCCTATAAGTGTTTGACAGTGAGAGGAAGAGGAAGAGGGTGAGTCAGGCCAGGACAGCCTTGGGTGTCATTCTTGAGATGCCATCCATTGTTTGAGACAGGGTCCTCCCAAGGGTCTGGAACTCACCCTGCAAGGCAGCAGGACAGAGAGCCCCCAGGGGGTCCCACCTGTCTCTCCTTCCCTAGGTTCAAGGCCAAGCCTGCTTTCTTACCTGTGTGGGGATCAAACTCAGATCTTCACCCCTGTACTTTACCACTGAGCTCTCTCCAGCCTTCTAGACTTTTTGTCCACCCAGGTGAAAACTAGGAGAGCTGCTTTGATACTAAGTATATTGCTGTACCTACACATATTTTTCTAAACAGTGATTCTAGCTCACAGCACAGTTATTAGGACAGAGGAAAAGAACTCACGGCCTGAGGCTGGAAGACCTGGGGTAGCGTCTGTCTGTAATAATGCAATAGAAACCCTTGAGAGTCAGTCAGTATTTTCACAGACAGCTCAAGCTTGAAGTTCAGCACGTAGGTGAACATTTGTTTGCAGTACCTCTCTCACAGCTGGCCTCAGACGCCGCCCTGCTGTGGTCTTGCATCCAAAGTCTCTGTACTGAAACCATCCCGTGATGTGAGCTGGACAGTGCTTTTGCTCCCAGGCTGCCCTCCCATGGAGGCCTCTGTTTTTCAGGGTGGCTTGCACCTAAGCAGCTACCCTTTCTCTCACTCTCCCAAGGTATGTCCCTGCTCCCTCCTTCTCTTGAGAAGTTTAGATCCCAACTATTCAAAGGCAGATTCCTAAATCCTCACTTTAATAATTCAAATGTATACAATAACAAAAGTAACCAGAACTGCAGCAAGCCTGGGAGGATTCCAAGTGCTTCACAAGCAGGCTGGCCCTGACTGTGGGTAGATCTCAGTGATCGCTCATTTGCATTTAGACTGACACACTTACAACAGTACTACCATGTCACAGAATGACAAGAGGTGTCACCTCACACACACTTCTCATAACCAATGTCTCCTTAGACTATTTTCTGGGCATACTCGCTGAGCTGTTTCATTGGTGGTAAGGACATATTCCAGTTAGGCATTCCTATCTTCCTTAGTCCTCCCTGTGACAAACTACATATCTTCATGGTAATAGAAACAGTGTGGTTTGGCTTCCTAAAAGAGAAAGTGAGGCTAGCCAGATGGCTCAGCAGGCAAAGTGTTTGCCACACAAGCACTGTGACCTAAATTACACCCGTGAACCCATGTAAAGAAGTGGACAGAAAGAACCAAGGCAACAAAACCATCCTCTGACCTCCACACCCATGTTTCCCTTCTAAGTCTCCCAGGCAGATAGCCAGCAAGGCCTACATTGTTCATTAATTTCTATACAGTTGCACTGTAAAAAGACTACGTTGTATTTATCCATTCTCCAGTAAATGGGAATGGGGTATTAAATGTTCGTTGGAATATCTGCTCGTATAGAAATATATCACATATAGTACTTGTGGTATTTACACAGTACTTTTTATATCTTTTAAGCTAACTTGGATGGTATAGAATGTCTTTCCAGTGTAATATGGAGTGCATTTGAAATATGTGAGCTGGGCTGTGGCCCCATGAACTTCACAATGTGCTGTCCCTGCCACCTTCCACCCAGACAGGCACAAGAGAAGGATGTAACCTCTATCTGGACACGTGTAGGATTTATTCAATTTTATTTTAAAAACTAAGCAAACACTCTTTAGCATTGCATCCGAGAAAGTTGAAATTGTTCACTCTTACAGTAATAGTTGATAGCTTAAGCTTTTTAAAAAGAAAACTTTACAAGGTAAGCACACTAAGCGGCTGTGTGGTAAGGAACTGAAGGCCCAAATTCTACTTACAAACGACTAAGTGTTTCTTCTTGAAGAAATGTTACTGCGATAAATTTTTAAACAGTAATCATAACTAACCATAAGCATGTGGGAAGCCAGAAGTTCAATGAACAGTTGCTATATTACTAGAACATTGCAAGACATGTATCACACTTGAAAACAAAATTTATTCTCATTGAGATGTATACTACAGGTATTTAAAAAAAAGGGGGGGATTAAGCAGCTTTGAAACAAAAATTTCAAACTAAATGTAAAAAAGAAATTTTTCAGAAGTGTTGGTTCTCAGTCCATGTGTATACAGGTAACTGGATTCAAGTGGACTCTGGGGGCTGGGGGTGGAGGAGGAGGGAAGAAGAGGAGGCAAGGGAGGAAAAGGAAGAGGTGGCTCCAGGAATGTGGGAGCACTAGGGTTGACAGTGACTAAGGTGTGTTGTACATATGTACAAAATTGTAAAGAAATGAATTCTTTTCAATTAGGAATAGGTTCATAATGAATAATGACTTATTTACTTGTTAAAGAAGAACCATCTAAAGTGATCAAATCTAATGCATGTTTAAAACAGAAAAAAAAATATGGTAACACAGTTTTAGGTTTTCATTGACTTCTTCCTCAACAAATCCTGCTGTGGCGCTACATTAATAAGCACTAACTTTTCTATTCAATTGTTCATCCTTTCCTACCTTTTGGCAAACATGTGATTTCTTACTGGCAGGGAGAGGTCTAAAGATGAGTATGTAAGTGTAAGCAAGAGTCAGCACATCATCTTCAAACATGCTACCAAAATTGGGCACTGTAATTTTACTTTTATCCCATTACTTCTAATTTTCCTAAGTATTTCCTAGCCATGGATATGATAACAGAATTGTTGTTGTGTAACAAGTTTCCTCCTAGACTGAAACATTGTAATCTTTCGGAAGCTCTTCAGACTGGAAGATAAACAACTCAAAATTGCTTCAGGAAGTTCCTGAAACTGACCAGATTCATTAGGCCCATCCTTGCCAGAGTAAGCAAATAAAAGTTGAAAGTCCCTCTCAGACTAAAGGAAGCTGAGCTACAAAGAAGACTGATGGGAACTGAGCTGCCAAGAAGACCCAGAGAAGCTGAGCTACAATACAGACCCTCAGAGAGAAAAGCTACAAAGAGGACTCCGAGACCTCAGATCAGCCACCTGGAAGAGATTTGGACCAGAGTCACTGGTAAAGGACACTCCAATCTGTTGAGCTGCTTGCAGGCTGTACAGTATGTTCCAGGTTCCCAGCTTTCCTAAATCATCACCATGCTGGGGTGGGCCTTGGTGATGCCATACTCCCACTTAACCCCAGTTCTTTGGGTCTTTGAGTCATTTCTGCTCCTGTAAGTAACCCCTAACCCATACTCCTAAAACTCCAACAAAACTCTGGTTCACCAAGTTGGACTTCAGTGCCATCCTGACTTTGGTCTGTCACAGGCTCCCTACCCAGGGTAAGTATTGTTTCTCCCCAGGCAAAGTTTTGTCACACAGTGTAGTTCAACCAACACCCTGTTCCTATCTAACTACAACACTGTGATACATTATCCTCTCCATTCTGAACTTAGACTCTTCCTAAAATATCTTTCAATGAGACTTTCAAACTAGAAAGGAAAAACTCCATGGATGTCTACAGTATTGTTCAGCCAATCCTCTCGGGAACAACGCTCTTTAAAAGCAAAGCTCTCCCACTGTCTGCCCCTCCCCTCTCCTCATCTTTCCTTAGTCCTAATAAATTAACAAATTGAAGTTGAAGTTAGTAAAATGTTCAAGGGCTAGGTGTGTGAAGTGGTAGTCAAGCACTTTCTTTCTAGGCATGCGTCAAGCCGAGCTATCCACCTCCATAATAATAAACAAACCAACGTCAGCAACAATAAACAGTGATTATGACAGAGCTACTAAAGTCATGAGTGTGAAACAGTCAGGGTTGGGAAGATACGCAATGTATAATGCTATGCTAAAAAAAAAAAGATACAAGCTTCACAATATAATCAAAATTATCCTCCCTCCCTCTCTCTTATGCACATAGGCCTTCCTGGCACATTCACCTCAGGCTGGAATGGCACACAGTATGTCCTACTAAGTTGCACTAGCTTTAAAATGTCTTTTTCTGTGTTACCTGAGCCAGTTATTCTTTCCTCAGCACAAATTTTCAACAGGAGAGTCCAATACTCCAACCTCCCCTAGTTCTTCACTGCAGGTATGTAAGGCACTGCCAGCACCCTGGAATTGTGTGTTTATGCACATACCCTTTAAGACAGAGCCACTCCCTGGAGAGCCCCTGTCTTATTCCAGTGCCCCAAACAAAATCTAACCATAAAGTCAAAAGACTGAATTAAGTGGATCAATTAAAGTTTAATGTTTATTTAAAGTCTAAAACATGGGTGATATAAAAGAAAACAGCTACCTTAAGAATTTGTTTAGGAATTGCTCCATTTACATATTTTGGGGTTTTTTTTCATAATAAATGATAAGTACATATAGCATTCTTTACATGAAAAAGTCTGGGCTTGATAAATACCACAACAGTGAAGGTATTGTCCCAAAGTCGGCCACCTGAATCCAGATCCCCAGACCCACATGATAGAAGGAAAGAAGACTCCTAAAAGTTGTCTTCTGACTGCCCCATGTGTGCTCAAACACATACACATAAACAAGAATAAACTAACAAAGAAGGCCAACATCAGAAACTGAAAAATATAGATATGTGTACTTTTACATGTATTTGTTAAAGAAGTACCAGTAATAGATCCCGTAAAGGGGATGTTTTCACAGTGTTCTTCTCTTGTGATAAGAATACAGAGTCTGCCTCTTCCCAAGCTGAGAACAGGTTGCATTTTCAAATTAAGCAGTTACCTCTTTACCCTTTAGGTAGATATGAATCATTAAATTAGAAGTCACGCTTAATTTTTATGTCATCCTAGTTACCAAAAAATAATGCAGTCCCCTCTGAGACATATACAGAAAGACACATACATAAGCTAGGGAAAGGTCAGCCATCATGAAACATACCTATTTTACTTGAAGCATCAGAGTCTTATAGAACAAAGACCCATCTTCTCAAATGTTGAGCAAAGCTTTCCCAAATATAAATCAACATCAAATACAGCAGTAAGGCGCTGTGTGTGCTATCAGCTGATGTAGCAGTGCCTTTAGTCCTGGTCTAGTGAATTCCAGGGCAGCCAGGGCTACATAGAGACCTTGTATCATCAACTTAACCTAAGAGTGGACTCACTAGTTAATACTGTAAAGGTAATATATAATTTCACAGAAACTTACAGCTAAAGGAAACTTGGAGACCAAGTAAGCCAACTTGGTCATTTAGCATCTTAAAAGTAAAACTGTCTGGTGAGATAACTCAGCAGGGGAAGGTGACTACCCTGCATGTCTGGATCCCTGGAGGCCATTGTGGAGAGAGTCAACTCCCCAGGTTGTCCTCTGACTGTCTGTCACACACATGCAGCAGCTGCACGTGCTGATGTACCCCCCCACACACACACACTCACTTTAACAACATATATTTTAATTTAGAAGGTACAACATTGAAACCTCAAGCAAATGGCCTAACCCTTTGCAAATACTGGTGATATCAGCTATATACTAAGTCTGTCCAACTTCAACTGGGCAGACCAGAAGACAGTACTGCTCAAAGGGTTAGACTAAGAAAAATAATGCATACCACATGCTGATGTGGCTTTCATATGTGTAAAATATAACTCAACCAGAGCAACCATTCATTTACCAGCTGCTGTTCAAGGAACACTGGTTTCCAGAACAACATTTCAGATGCCTTGATGATAATGGACTGAACCTCTGAACCTGTAAGCCAGCCCCAATGAATGTTGTCCTTGTAAGAGTTGCCTTGGTCATGGTGTCTCTTCACAGCAGTAAAATCCAAACTAAGACAGTACGTTATAGCTGCTTGGGGAGAGAGCTCCGTCACTCTTGCTACTTACATCCTTAGTCTGACTACTAAAGCCCTCAAAATCAGAGAGCAACATTCTGTACACATTCACTGAGGCCAGAGAGCCTCAATCATGGTCTCAGAGCTAACTAGCAGCACAGCTTGAACTACAGCTGAAGTTTCCAGTCTCCTGAAATGAATTTCCCAGTAAGCCCCACCATGAGCAGACTCTGTCCCAACAATATGAAGATATAGCTAGCGGATGACACACCATTTTCTTACAACTATTAGACACATAATAAATGTTCGCCAAAGATAAAAATAAGCAAAGGGGAAAATAACTGAACTCATCTACTATTCCCTCTTGTCCTACTTTGTTTGCTGTTGCTATGATAAACACCATAACCAACACCCAGGGCAACTCATCACTGTGGGAAGTCAGGGGGAAGCAGGAAGATGCAGAGCCATGAGGAGTGCAGTTTACTGCCTTGCTCCCAGGGACAAGCTCATCTTACTTTCATACACAACCCAGGCCTACCTGCCCGGTGTGGCACCACACACAGTAGACAGGGCCCCCATATCAATCATTAATCAAGGAAAAAACCCTCAGGACATGTCCACAGTCCAATGATGGAGACAGTCCCTCAACTGACTCAAGTTGATGAAAAAGCTCACATCTTTAGAGAAAACTAAGAGTTTTGTTTATATGTATACTCTCAGACATTTTGTTTGAAAATATACACTTTAGAAGTTTTCTAACTTTTTTCTAGTTATTTGTCTTTTTCCATATAAACATAGATGTCTATATTATTTTTAAAACTATTATTTCATCATATGAATAGAAGATCCTTTGTTCATTTAAACATTTAAATTAGGTACATAGACTGTTTGCTATCTTTTTGCTGTTATTTTGCTTCTCTGTGTTGCCCTGGGCTGTCCTACAACTTACTCAATAGACCAGACTAGCCTCACATTCTGAAGCCTCCTGAGTGCTGAGATTAATGACATGCACCACCAAAATGGGCTAAATTCATTATCTTTTTTAAAAGAATTTTGTAAATTAGTTGTGTCTGTCTGTCTGTCGGCCTGCCTACTTACCTGTCTGCCTGTCTGTCTGTGTGGCTTTATATACAATCAGTGCAGGTAGAAACACTAGTGCCTCCATAGTCCAGAAGAAGGCATCAGATCCTCTGGAACTCGAGTTACGGGCGCTTTTTTAGCTGCTTACTAGAGTGCTAGAAACTAAACTTTGTTTTTCTGCAATAACAGCAAGTGGTCTCTCAAGCTTGGTCATTTTTACAGTCACTGGGCACCTCTATTACACCACTATTACATTGTAAGTCAGTGTCTATGAAAAACCAAAAGGGTAACACAGAATGTTCATCTTGTTAATATATTAACATTTTATTTGTTTTTCATTCCAAACTTTCAAAGTGTTAAGCCTAAAATAGAAAACAAAATCCATCCACAACAGGAGGCTGGGGTGTTTGAATCAGCATTAATATTTTCTTAATTTTTACAAATATGCTAAAATGAAAATGGTTTTTACTGACTTAATTTTTTGTTTCTTTCTTTAACAAAGCTTAAACTCTTCTTAGACTCCTTTAATATAAATAATAGAAGAGAACACAAAGTCTCAGTGTCTTTAAGACAAAAGCATGTGGTGTCATTGAAATTCAGAATGCAATTCTCATTCACAGGAAGGTCTTAATTCCTGGTAGCAGAAAACAAAACAAAACAAAATCCCAGAGGGCTGCAAAGAGCACCAGATACACAAGGTTATCACTGAAGATAGCAGCGGTTCAGTCCACAGAGGAGATAAATGCCCAAACCACGCGAATAGAACGGTGTTATAATCAGATTAGTCGCGGTACTAGGTAGGGCCGTAACTCGGTAGAAGTAGAAACGGTGAAGTGGGTTGACCTTGGAGCAGTTAACTAGATAGAAATGCAAGATTCCCTGGGGGGAGGCGCACAAAGGAGATGGAACTTCCGGTCCGTGAGTGAGTGAGTGAGTGAGTGAGTGAGTGAGTGAGTGAGTGAGTGAGTGAGTGTGTGAGTGTGTGTGTGTGTGGTATGCATGCATGTGTGAGCATATGGGACAGAGGACTGAGATTGGTGTCAGGTGTCCTCTTCAATTGCTTTGCACCTTTATAAACTGAGGCAGAATGTCTCATTTGAACCTAGGGATCCCCGGATGGCCTTTTCTCCAGTGTACTGGGATTAGAGATTGGCTGTTATGCCCCACCTAGCTTTAGAATTTAGGTCCTCGGAACCTAAATTCTGGTTCTCATGCTTATGTGACAAGTGCCTTATCCGAAAAGACAATGCTCCAAGACTTCTGGCGTCCCGTTTCCATTGTAGGAATACACATTTCTCCATGCACTTTCAAAGGTATTGTTTGGGGATCAAACTTACTAAAAACTCCAAGTGCATGAAGTATTTATTTTAAAATTGGGTCATGAAAAAGCTACAGTTAAATATCAAGAAAGTAATTTTAAACACATCTGAGCACTATAGGAAAGCCTGATATTTAACAGAACCTTAATATAAATCTTTTTTAAAGCACTAAGGAGTTTCAATAATTCTAAAACTGTCTACCAAAGTGCTGTGCTTCTTGAAACGTCATATAGAACAGTGTTTTAAGAGATTACAAAGAAAAAAATACTCCCCAAACCCAGAAGTAACCCAACAATGGCAAAGAAGCAAAGTAGAAACTGGAAACTCAGAAACCATGTACAAAAGTGAAAATTTTAAGATCATATTAGGGGCTCCTTCAAAGAGAAGGAAGGTCAGAATGTGGATGCCTCAATCCTTTGTAGAAGGGACAACAAAACATTCATGGGAGGAAATACAGGGACAAATAAATAGAGGAGCAGAGATTGGAGGAAAGATCAGCTACAGGCTGCCTCGCCTGGGGATCCATCCCATATGCAGCCACTAAACCCAAGCACTATTGCTGATGCCAAGTAGTGCTTCCTGGCAGGAACCAGATATGGATGCCTCCTCAGAGGCTCTGCCAGAGCCATACTGATACAGAGAAAGATGCTCACAGCTAACCATCGGACTGAGTACAGGGACTCTAATGAAGGAGCTAAGGAAAGGACTTTAGGAGCTGAAAGGGTCTGCAACCCCATGGGAAGAACAAAATTATCAACCAACCAAACCCACCACTGCTCCCAGGGACTAAAACACCAACTATTGAGTACACATGAACCCATGACTCCAGGTGCATATGCAGCAGAGGATAGCATTCTCTGTTATCAATGGGAGGAGAGGCCTTTGGTCAGTGAAGGCTCATTTTCCCAGGGTAGGGGAATGCCAAGGTGCTGAGGTGGGAGGAGGATTGGGATTCGGGGAAGGGGATAACAACTGAAATGTAAATACAGAGAATATCCGATAAATTTTATTTTTTAATTAGGGGCTCTTGAATGCTGGGTGAGCACTCCCCCACCGAGCAGCACTCTAATCCACCACAACCTGCAAATACACAATGCCTTGCAAGTTTCTCAAGGAATGTATTCAGATGTCTTAGAGCATATATCAACCTTATGAAGATACAAATGCAACATACTAGTAATTGAGAAGCTAAAAGAAACATGCATCATTCACAGTAAATGGACAGGATGGTTTGCACTGCTTTGCTCTGCCTATAGAGAAGGTGCATCTGTGTGCGCTGAAAACCACGAGACAAGGCTTGAAATACTGCTTAGTCAGGGTGCCATCTCCAAAACCAAGTGCTGGATTGTTGGTAGTACTGATGTGCTCTTCTGTGAAGGTTTAGGAAATGCTGGATACAGGGCCCAGAGCACCAGGAAGGTGCATGTGTGGGGACTTTATAGTTAGCTGTGAAAATGAATCTGTGTTCAGGAAAGTAACCTACACACTTAAGGAATGGCCAGTCTGTGACATGACAGATACCAAACATAAGGGAGTAGATAAAGTCACAGAATGAATGTAGCATATGGATATTTCTTGGTATATTTTTTTGATGAGATTGTACTAGATTGTATCTTTCAAAATTGTTCTTAAATAACTAAAAGTAGTTTTTTGTTTTTATTTTCAGACAGGACCTTATATAATCCAGGCTAGCTGGGACTGAGAATGACCTGGAACCCCTGCTCATCCAGCTTTGCCTCTGGAGTGTGGGCTGCCACCATCCCAATTTAAGAATGGTACAAGGGTAGAACCAGGCCTCCAGCATGTTAGACTGGCACTGGACTCATCTGCATCCCCATTAATCCTACTTTTTGAAAGTTGATTTTCATTCATGGGGGGGGGGGGTGTTTGTATGTATAGGCCAGAGCAAAACCCTGTATGTACCTCTTTGGGGGGAAATCTGTCCCTCCCTCCACAGAACCAGGATGGTTTGTCTGTCTGTCCCTGCCTCCACAGACCAGGATGGTTTGTCTGTCTCTCCCTGCCTCCACAGACCAGGATGGCTTGTCTGTCTGTCCCTGCCTCCACAGGACCAAGATACAAGTGTGCACCACCATAACCGTTTTCATGTTGGCTCTGGGAACCAAATTCAGGTCTTCATGCTTGTGAAACAAGCACTTTACCAAGTGAGCCACATACCCAGTTCATATTGGTTTTACCAATGTTAAGTCACACTTTCGATCTACTGTCTTGAAAACTCTTCATATCCAAAGTAGACACTGTGTAGAAAAGTGAACATTAAATAGTTATGTTTAGTTCTTATAAACTGCTGAAGAAATATAAAACCTTAGAATTTGTATTAACCTGTTTTGTTTACTTAAAGAGACTACTAAAAAGTAAAAATTAGGTAACATTATTCCAACTTTATGAGCTTTTAACACTGTATTCAAAGAAATTAGGTCATTTGTTTTAGACAGTGCAGTGTAGGCTGGCTGGACCTCACTACCTTCTTGACTCGAGCTCTTGAAAGCACATGCCGCCACACCTGGCTTTGACAAAATATTTTGACTGGTTACTATGATTTGTGGTAAGATGAACATAAACTCCAACCCCATCCTGTTCAGTCAGTGCACCAGACCTTACAGATGCTTGCAAGGTGATCATGGGTGCCATGCTGTCTGGATTTCAAGCAGGTTTCCTTCAACCACAGCTGCCGAGAGTGGCTTGCTCTGCCTAACCCCTGAGGCCTGCACAGTATTCTATGTCAAGCACCTTCGTTCTCTCTAGGATTCTGGAATTTTAGTATATTCTAGGTAAAAGGTGACTAACTTGCAGTTAAAAAAAAAAATCTCACCTCGAACAAGTTTCTCTGAGGTACTTTTCACAAGTATCATTAACAGGCTGTTGCTGAAGCAATTAAGCACATCCTGTGTGACTTCACCGAGGGAGGACTCTTGGATGCCTGTGTGTGCTTTCCACTGACCTTTGTCCCAGCCTCTTTTTCCTTTTCTCTTGGCTGATTTGCTTTGTGTCTGTTCACTGTGATTATCCACCAAAGCTGAATACTACAGATTCAGATATGTGAGACTCCTCACAAACCAAAGGATATGGGAGAGATTCCCAGCATATTTCCCAACTCTGCAATGGACCATAATCAATCTCCCCACCTTCTGGCTGGCATTCCTGTCTATGTGCAAACCCCTCCCCTTGAGTGTGGGCTGAACCTAGTGATTAGCTCCTGAAGAATGGGATTCCATAAAATCGATGGAATGTCATTTCCAAGGTTAGACTCCAAAACAGTGCCACCTTTGTCTCTGCTTCTTACATCTTTATAAGACAAGCTGCCACGTAGAAATCCAAGCTCTCTCTGGAAAGGATCTCGTGGTACAAAATATAATATTGGAAGTGCCTTTCACCTAGCAGCAGGCTTGAGAACTATGGCCTGTATGAGGAGGGGAAGGGGGCTGGGAAGATGGTTCTCCCAGTTCTTGCCAAGGTCCAGGATTTGGTTCCTAGCACCCATGTGACAGCTTGCATCCATAACTCCAGTTCCAGGGAATCTGACAGGCACCTTCTTCTGGCCTCTAAGCACCAGGCACTGCATGTGACTCACATACATACAAGCAGACAAATAAACAAATTAAAAATAAGTAAAATGAAATCACTATTTTTCATTTCATAGAAAAATAACTACACTCAGCTTCACAGCCTCTGAAAAACTATAAAGTCAAGAACAGGGATGGGCCTGGGAGCAGATCCTGCCCCAGGCAAGCCAAGCACTATGGTCAATATACCCACAAAGAAACTGAGCTAATGAACACTCTCCTGTTCATTAAGTTGGACAGGTAATCTTCTACTCAAGCAATAGGTAACATTGTGCCACTCAAGCACCAAACTCACACAGCATCTATGAGGCTATGCCAGGGATCAGCACACAGCAGAGGGCAGTAAACCCTGAGAGATGAAATGAGTCCTAGGCTACACCAGCTTGTAACACACAGAGTTTGTAATACCTCTGGGATTGTAAGATTCTCATAGGGAATGAGAGTCCAGGCTGGAAAGACTCAGTTCATGGGGCAGACAGCTAAGTAACAGACCAGAAAGCGATATAGATGCTCAGGGTAGGATCCTTCTCCATACAAAGCCCAGGGTCAACAAACCAGGGTTAGTCTGCCTGTAGAAAGACCCTCTTAAAAGGAGGGTAGTCAGTCCCCAGAGAGCACACAGGACCAGCAACAGTGGAGAGGGGGAAATCTGGTATGAAGAAGTCATGGTATGCCAAGTAAAATACTCTGCCCACTAACAGAGAATCCACTCTGGACTGGAACTAATCTGTTCCACCTAATAAAGTCTAGAAAACAAGGTCAAGAAGAAAGGACTAGGTCAATGTATCACAAAAGAAGGCAAAGGCTAACAGGAATCAGAGGGTCGGAAGATACTACCAAGCCAAGAGCTCTCTCTCCCTCTTCACGACAGCAAATACTAAGAATGAAGATACAGCCTTGTCATAGAGCACCAGGGGTTCCAAAGGCCAGAGGCAGAAATGATATGAAAGGGTAATAGACACAGTTCCTAAATGAGCCAACCTCAGCTTCCACCGCTCCAAAGAGTGAGAGCAATGTCACAGGAGAGGCAAATCTCAGTAAGCTAAAGGAATCTGTTGTGAGGGGGTGGCTGGAGGGCCGGTGGGTGGATGAACTTGTAAAGTGTCTGTGATGGAAGAGGAAGGAAAGGAATGTGTGCAGCAAGACAAACAGAAATCGATCTGCTGCCCTGGTGTCTCGGGCCATCCTTTCTCCTCCGTTCTGACTGCTGACTCTTGTCCACAGCTCTGAACGTGCTACGTCTTAAACATTCAGAATGCGCCTTTATGGCTCCTATCTCAAAGCCTGATGAGTCAGTGAGCCCAGTTCTCTTCAACTCAGAGAAAATACAGTATAAGACAAGCATGTACTGACTACATTTAGAGAGAAACATTCTCCGGCCTTTCGCCCATCAAGTTAACAGAGTCCACAGGTGCTGCCTTTGCTTATCTTTGGGTAACTGCAGGAAAATCAAGCCCTTCGCTCTTTAATGCTAATGCACCAAGTGAAGTTCATTCTACGTGAAGAACTTTCCACCCTTTTCTCAACTCAAGGCCATTAGGAAGCTGCCTCATCGACAATGACTTAACCATCAATCATACAAAGCAGAATTAAGACATCATATCTCAAACACACAGCAGTATGCAAAGTGTATTTTACTTTGTTAGAACTAGAATTTAGACGCCCTGGAAAGGACAGATTAGTGTCACAGGTGATGCACAGATGCAGTCCCCGCTCAGCCGAGCCTGACTCCCAGAGCACCCGGCTTTGCACGGTCCCGGCGGTGGGATCCTGGGCAAGGGACTAAACCTATCATTGCATCAGGTTCCTTGTGTGCAAAAACAAGAATGTTCGGTTATACCAACACCATGAAGCTAGCACAAGTGCCAAACAAGGTCAAATATTTAAAATGCCTGGGATCTACTTTTAATCACTCTGAAAATACTGAACTAAAATTCTCTGTGGCCTCTTTCATCATTGTGCGGGCTTCCTAGGGTGGGGCAAATCTTAGGACTGATGGTGGACTGGTGTTTCTTCCTCCTCCTCTTCCTGAGACCAGAAGTCCTAAGAGCTTCAATCCTGAGGCGTGAGGACAGTAGTTCTCCAGCACCACTGGTCACATCCAGCTGCTCAGTTAACAGTGATGAAGAGACCTCTGTTGTTCCACTCCCACACCCCCTGATGTCCTCTGCAAGTACTGTAACTGTCCTGCCTGCTAGCCTGTCCCCATGCCACTTCCAACTGATGTCACCTACACATCTCCTTAACAGAGACATTTGTGTTCCAGTGAGTAGCAAGCAGAGTGAGCAGGCAGAAGACTCGGCAAAGCTGGACACAGTGCTGTCCTGGAGAACAGCCCGTTTACAGCACTGCACTCACTATGAAACAAGACCCTTAGGATTTCTGACCAGTTCCTCCGCCACTCCCTAGCTGATTAAAACAGTAATAATTAAATACCTTCTGGGTTACTGAAAACTGAAAGGTTACTGGCTTTCTTGGAAAAAGATATTATGCACACGCACACATAGATGCTCACAACTTCTATGCAGACACACCTGAAAATATACAAAGAAGCAATTTAAATGCCCAACAAATATAATTAAAACTATAGATTTTCTACCTAGATTACTGTAGTTATTAAAAGCAAAGCCCTGGGGACTAGAGAGATGGCCCATCAGTTAAGAGTTCTTATTCTTGTAGAAGACCTAAATGTGGTTCCCAAAACATACACAGGGCAGCTCACAACCACTTTTAACTCCTGCTCCATGGAAATCCCACATCCTCTCTTGGCTTCCATGAGCACCTACACTCAATGTTTTTATACACACATACACACACAAACATAAATTAAAAAAATAAATGTTTTAATGAAGCCTTAAAAATTGGAGGTAAAGTTCATAATCTGAGTACAGTTTTTAAAAGCAATGAACCACTCAAAAGCACTTGAAAAACACTGGCCATATACATATCAAATACTAATAGGAATGACACCTAAATGACCGAAATGTATAAGTCAATTTTAATTTACATTCCCCATGTTTTACAAGTGATCATTCAACTTCCATACAATTTGATTTTTATTTCTAACATATCTCTCATATATTATCTTTTTGCACACTGTATCATTAAAAGTTACAATAAACACTATAACGACTTGCCAGGCACTGTGTTCAATGCTAAACCAAGCTCCCTTGCTTAACCTTCACAGCAATCCCTGATACTTGGAGGCGAGTGAGTAAAGCTAGCAGCTTGTGGCCATCACAGAGCCAGCCCTGCCTCTGCCTTCAGTGGCTTTGGATACTGAACTTGGCATTTGACTCTACTATCCTGCCTCCCTACAGCAGTGAGATGCTTAGCCACCAACAGGACCTAAATCAGAATTCTCAGTGCGCCACAGTGGCCAGCATTCTGCCCTGTGGTGGCATTCCCCGATCCCTTTGTCTCCAGTTTGTTTCCTTCTTTTCTCATCCAGCATTTCATTCACCCATTTCCTCCCTGTCCTGCACGCTATCAATACCACATGCTTTTTAATAAGTCATCAATGTTCACATGCAAATCTAAAATTTTATCTTTTTAAAAAATAAAAGTATCTTAAGGAGCTGTAGGAATGGCTCACAGTTCAGAGCACTCGTTGCTGGGTTTAGTTCCCAGCACCAACTCAGTGGCTTAAAACCATCCATGACTCCAGTTCCATGGCATCCAACCCCCTCTTCTGATCCGGGCCAGCACCAGCTATGTGTATCATATACATAAACACACACAGGTAGTATCTGTCAACACCAGGTCCAGCACAGGAGCTGTCTTCTAAAATCCCTGCCTCTACGAAGGTCTCTTAACTTTTTAATCTCAGGCTGTCCTTGGCTCCTGACCCTCCAGTCCCCTTTCATACTTCAACTGCCTAGCCTCAAAGGTACTACATCTGTGACTTCCATTAAACATATTTAAGCAGTGACATCAGTATCACTGAAGATGGTGTCCTGTGCCAGTTTTACTTAGGCTATATTCTATAGGAGATGCTCCTAGCTAAATGGCCTCCTGTCAGATCAGAACCACAGGGAAGGCAACTCTAGCAACACTCAAGGCCAAGGCACACACAGCACTCAGTATCAGCAGCTGCACCAACCCATCCCAAAGCATCTATGGTGAAGTCTGGGGTTCAGACTTCAAACAAGAAAGTTTCCTGGTAAGACTTCAGGGCTTAGTGATAGTTACAAAGCATGTATATATAGCACACAGAGCTCAAGTTTCAGCTTTGCTAGGCTCCTGATACCATGAATTTTAAATGTTAAGATAATTGCAGTACCTATCTTTTTTTAGTCTTTGAGTAGCCCGTGTAAAACCCATATTTTTTATGATAATGTAAATCCATTAGGGAGAGTAATAGAAAGTGAAATGAGGGATCAATCTTAACCTGTAAGAAACAGACAGGAAATGACCCTCTCCATCTCTAATTTCTCTGGTCTACTGTCCATGCTAAACTATGCAACTACTTTCCAGACCCCAAAAATAAAACAGGACATACAGGAAAGAACTGAGATGTGAAGATCCTGCTTGGACCTAATGTCAAGTCCTTCCTTCTAGGAAGTTTGTGTCTGGCCTGTGCAAGAATTGAGGCGTGGCTGGGGTGTGGCTGGGGTGTGGCTGGGCTTTCGGTAGTAGAAAAGTCAAGCCATTAGGCTGAGAATGCACAACATGATTTACGACTTACTGAAGAGGGCTCCACCTGATAACAGTGCTGATGTGGTTGCTTCTTAGAGAGCACTCAAGAACAGAGAGCTATTATAAAAAATATTCCCAGCAAGCTTTCTGTACTGCAGAACAATGGTTTTTATAAAAACCTGGCTCATAAGATGAAAAGTTCAGAAAGGAACTTCATTCAGTACCACCAATGAAAGAAATCCAGAACCATTATTTATTGTTTATTTACGATAAAAGGCAGCTCATTCCAAACTCCTACTACCCTCTTAACACAATCTTAAGCTCCTGGAAAAGCTGTGAATTCGCCTTCTTTTACAAGGGTATTGTCTTCTCATGTACTAGTTTTAAGTGAAGTAATTCAGCCCCACTTCCCCTCCCCCACAAGCATATGCACCACAAACAGCATTGGCTATGCTACTTCAGCTAACTACAGTCTTTTAGAGTAACTCAGGTCATCAGATTCACCATGTGCCACATTACAAAAAAACTAACCAATAGTAACAAAAAATGATTGTAACAAAAGGCAATGTCCTCATATCAAACATCTTCAGTCTGCCCTACAGTTACAGCAGTCTCAAGTTAGAAAGCAAAAATATATATCCATCAGACAAACCTGGCCGCTCCACGCACAGTAGAGATTGCAGAGGAAACTCCAGTTGTGGTTCATCATGCAGTCCAGCAGCCTGAGCTGGGCCATGTCTGCCTAGAGCGCAGCTTCCATCCTCTGACTCAGCTTTTGTCAGCAAGCAGCGCTCCCTCTGCAGTCAAGTGCTCACAGAGGCTCTTCCCCTCCCTTTCCTGTCTGAGCAGAGTCAGGAGCCGGCCA
Source organism: Micromys minutus (assembly GCF_963924665.1). Taxonomy (NCBI): domain Eukaryota; kingdom Metazoa; phylum Chordata; class Mammalia; order Rodentia; family Muridae; genus Micromys; species Micromys minutus. Next base: position 41,797,458 of record NC_137975.1, on the reverse strand, counting down.
AGCTGCATCACCGTCCCAAACACTAGGATACTGTTACATCATGCAGCAGAGCCAGGCACACAGCAGGCTGTCTGTACTTAGCATCACTCTGGTTGTTTAACGATTGTTGCTTTCTTCTTTGGGGAATTATGAGCTGTCATTTACTCGGTCAATAAAAGCCCAGCTTAGGAAAGTAAGTAAACTACCTACATCCCACAGCAAACCAAGTCCAACGTGGGCCGGAGTCCCCATCCTCCTTCCTCTCTCAGCAGCCTCTCACCCTGCCAATACCCTTCCATCCCCCTCATCTCCACTTTGTGTAATATTTCTAGAACTGTTTGCCTAGCAAGAGGCCAGGCAGAAGGTGAGATAAGTGTAGGTCCAAGTCACACAGGCTCAGCTTCCTCAATGGCTGCCTGCTAGAACTGCAACAAGGAGCAACCAGTGTAACCTTTGAACTCCAACTCATTCATTTGTAAAATGGGAAACACCTGCAAGGGCCTTTGAGCACGAACAAATATAACAAGATTAAAACAGAAAACCCAATCACTCTTATTAATATTCCTAAGACTGGTGCCCCTTCTTATCTAAGTTAGAATGCTCTCCTTGACCCACTTTCTCCTTTCTTGTGCTCTCCCTAGATGATGTCATCCTCCAGCCTCATGACTATGAATTACTTCCAACCCTCTCCAATGCCACCCTTTCTCCCAAACTCCAATTTACATGACTGAACCCTTGCTTAGCACTGACATTTCTGAAATACAGTCCCTTTCTTACTCCATGGCTTCCTCTCTCCAGCGTTCTCCCACCATTCAGCCACACCTCTACAATCTTGCTCCACAGGATTATTTTACACCACTCACTCATAGGTCTACACAGGCTACAGCACTTCCTCCAACACCTCCTGTCAGGGCACCGCACTGGTTCTCAAAGAATCTCCCCACTTGTTCTGTGGTACATGGGATGTGAGCTAGAATTGGGCTAAAACAATCACCTATTGGTCAAATAAATTTGCTTCCAAATCACACCAACTCAGAAACCAAATGATAAACTCTAAAAAAGAAAAACACAAATAGGGGTAATCAGTGAACTAGGAGAGGTACAAAAGAATGTGGTGATCCTGAAAATACAGAGGTTTCAATGTACAAACAACACAGTCCCTTAAGAAACCTAGAGAGGCAGAAAAAGAGAGAGGATGTACAAGGAGTTCCTTCATTGTTCTTTCCTGCAATAAAAACATCTGGAATGGGAAAGGAAAGCCTCAGCACAGCCACCACGACGATGGTGACACTGCAGCCACTGTGGTGATTGGCTTGGTCCCCTCCTGGTGGTATCATCTGGGGAGGCTTCGAAGGCTGTGAGGTGAATACATGCTGTGAGAGTCTGTACCGCTGCCCCACTTTCAGTCTGCCTTCTGCTTGGGGTTTTAAGTGAAAGACAAAATCTCTCGGCTTCTACCTGCTGCCATACTTCTGCCACCTTCATGGACTCCTTGCCATGAACTGTAAACAGAAATAAATTCTTTCTTCGCTATGTTGACTTTGTTTTGTTTTCTTTCATTCATTCATTAAGACAGTTTCTCTATGTAGTCCTGGAACTCAGTCTGTAAAGCAGGCTGGCCTTAAATTCAGAGATTCCTCCCTGTCCCTGACTGCTACTACTGCCCAGCCTATAAACACCTTGATCATGGTGTTTTACCACAGCAATGAAAAGTAACCAACAAAGCCACCTTTAGTAACTGAGGCAGAAAGAGCAAAGAACTTATGGGAATAAATTAAATGGCCATCTGACTTTTCTATAACAAACCTTTATGCCAAACCCCAAATCTATAGCTTCAGATTTAATATTTCCAGAAAAAAAATGAGTCTAGGATAATGGCGCAGGCTCAAGTTTTCACTGTAAGATCCACAAACAAAACTCCTAAGAGCTCCAGGAGATCTTTGTCCTAAGACAGAAACTGTCAAAAAACAAACTCTAGGAGATCAAAATGACTAAAGCAAGCAGGTGTGGTGACCAGCCTGGGCTACAGACTAAACCACAGGCCAGTGGTGGCTACAAAGAAGGACCCTGTATCAAAACAAAACACTAAGGCAGCCAGGGTGTAGGAAACAGGCGCACACTTGACACTCAGATTCTTTAGAATCCACACTAAAAGAGCATTAAAGGAAGAAAGAGGAGCTCTGTGTGGTTCCTGACAGTGACAGCAGGTTTGGTACAACGAAGAAAACAGGAGGGGTGGTAGAGAAAGCATAGGAAACATTTGTAACTTCTGAGTAATTACATTTATTAGGCATTACTGCTTTTCTTCTAGATTATTGTGTATGTTTTCTGGAATAAAATTAGATCCCTGGGCATCAAGAGAAACAGAATGTAATACCAAAGACGTTAAGCAAAAACTAACTACCAGGTGTGGTCCTGCACACCTTTAATCCCAGCACTCAAGACACAGAGGCAGGTAGATCTCTGAGTGGGGAGACCAACCTGGTCTACAGAGTTTCAAAAAAGTCAACACAGAGAAACCCTTTTTGGAAACCATTCTCTAAACCCCGAATTGGAAAGGAAATAGTATGACTTATACAGTATCATTAACCTTTAAAAAAAAAAAGTATAACAAATGGGTCTATAATTTCATAACAATACGATAGCAATATCATTACCACTGAGTTTACATAATTATACAGGGTAATAGGACATGTTTGTGGATCCTGGGTGAAAGATAGGACAGACCTTTCAGTACAATTCTGCAGTTTTCTGAGTGTATGTCTATGTGAAAAGTCTCAAAGTCAACTCATTAGGAATGAATATCTCTAACAGGGAGGTAAGGTCTTGAAATACTCTGTCCACTAAAGGACAAAAGGCTGTCCTGAAACACTGGCTGATTCCAGATCCTGGGCTGTGATAACTAAAGAAGATTGAACTAAAAAATAATACCAGAAAACAAGAGAACATCCATGAAAATCAGGTTTGTGTCTAAAGGATTTAAGAGGAAAATAAAAGACAAATCAAAGTGCAACAAGCTTTGAAAGACATATGTGCTTACATCCACTAGTTAAGGACGGATCAATTGGTAGATGATGCCCGCATACTCACATCCTCTCCAACGTAATCAATACTTTAAGAAAAATAAATAAATAGAAGGAAAAACAAAAGTCATAAAGTATCATGTGACTATTAGATAGGTTTCCTAAAATATCAATGTGTATCTATAACTAGATATTGACTATCCTAAATTGCTAACAGCCCTGAAAGTGAAAATACTTTTTAAACACAGCTTCTGACCTGAGCTGACCAGAGGCTCTAAGTCTGTACTTATCCCAAGAAGAGCAAATACTCACACAAGCCGCAGACAGTGTGCAGTATGTGCCACTTCTATGCTACAGCTAAGGGTCTAGGTAAGGCTCACAGCCTGTCCAGACTACACTGCAACAACGTAGATGGCAGCAGGAGTCTGAGGAAGAGAAAGCAAAAAGGCAAAAGGCAGAGAAGCAAGATCGGCCACCGTGGGACTGGGAAAGTGTTTCCCCTGGGGTCCGTGAGGTCACAGAGCAGTGGAAAGCGAGACAGGCTTGAGTCAAGTGGGTTGTGTACATGTGTGCACATGACAGGGCATGAGAGAGGAGCACAGTGAACATGAGCAGACACGATGAAGTCGGGTGTGTCATGAGTTCAAGGACCTACAGCTAGGACCCGGCTGCACAGAGTGGGACCTGAGGACCTTCAACACTGCCGCAGGAGTTACTTTAGGTCAGGTTCAAAACGTCGTTACCAACTTACCACTCTAACAAAATGAGGAAAATAACACAGCTATGAATCTGCATGACCTCAGCCAGGTTAGCAAGCCCACTGAACCCCAGTTTCTACATCTTGAAAGCGCATACAGTCATACATACCTGAGTGGTGTGAGGGTTAATTGCTGAGTGTTGAAATACTCGGTGAGTGCTAATGCTTTCTTCAGCACTATAAAATGATCTAAAATGCTGTCTCATGGCGAATTTCTAGGAAACAGATATTACAAAAAACTAACCAGTACTCTGAGACTAAACAAACACTATAGCTAACAAAAGTCAACAGTATAAATGCCTATGGTACAGTAGAAAGGAGATATTAAACAGTTGTGAAATACTCAAAACTGAAAACAGATGTATTACATACTGCATGTTACAAAGCAGAGCAACTACTACCCTTCTATAAATGTATACATTTATAGGAACAAGAAAAAAGTCATAAGCTATATGCCCTTTTAACAACCCATCGACCTCTGCTAGGACTTAATTCACTAGGGGCTAGAAAACAGCTTATTGGTTAAGAATGCCTCCCAGTGTTCCAGAAGACGTGCGTTTATGCACCCATGTGGCAGCTCACAACTGTCTGTAACTCCAGCTCCAGAGGATCAATCACCCTCTTCTGGTCTCAATACCTGAACACACATGACATACACTCAGAGACACACAATACATATCCATTTCAGAAGCTCTTAGAATGAGAATCTGTGCTCACAGTCTGCATCTTTACCTACAGACAAAACAGTCTAACACCACATTCTGCTAAGAGTGTAAGTAGCTTGGCAGACAAACTTCTAAAACCTGTGCGTAACTAATCAGATAGGAATGACTTTGTTTTTATGACTGTGCCTGTTCCCTTTATAGAAAAGTAAGATGTCCCATTAAGTCCCCAGCCGATCTCAGGCCATTAAAGGAGCCGTGAAAAAAGGTGGGCAGAAACAGGGCTAAGTGAATGAAGGGAGCAAGACCAGAGCTTGCTATACTACTTAAAATGAAGACATCGGATTTAACTCACTAAAAAGGAAGCACTTTGAAAAATACCATCACTAATGCTACAGTTTCTCAGTCCACAAGACACTCAGCTTGTGAGAACAAGCAGGTAACACAGGTGGACTTAGTCCCACTTGCTTACTGCCAACTAGACCCTAGGTGTCCTTTAAGTCAGATATTGGATGTAGGCTGCAGCAGAGATTCCTTGCATGGTGCTCTCAGGAGTCAAAAACAGGTCTGAGCTGGAACGGAACGCAGCAAAGACTTGTTCATCACTGGAAGAGTGACAGGGTACAGTCTCATCTGGAAACTAACGTATTACCGACTATTTTACCAGTTCTCTGCCATAATTTCTGGTTGTTCTGGACATTAGTCATTGTCTTGCTTTGCCTCTGTCCTCTCTCCTTGCAATTGTCACAAGTTTTACCAGAAAACAGGAACACAGATACTTATGCCCACAACAGCACTATTCACAGCCTAAGAAACCATAAACAAGCAAGTGCATAAAAACTATGGCATGTTCCTACAGCAGGATGCTGCTCACCACAATAGGAGATGAAGTTCTAATCTATGCAGCGTGGGGACAACAGACAGAGTGACAGTTCGATAAAATAGTCCTGGAAAGAGACAGTGATGCTTACATAAAATTATGCTTAAGATACAAAGCTATACACTGAGTTAAAGTGTGGTCTCTTTTTAAAGCTGAACAGCATATGTATGGGTGAAAGACTATCTACTGAGGTATAATAGCCTCCAAGGGGTTACAACCCTGAAGAAAACGGACTCTTCCTTTCCCAACAGCCATCAATTACCAAAAACTCCTCAGACAGGCATAGCAGTTCACCAGCCCCTCCCCAGCCACAAGCACCTGACCCTGACATTGGGAGGGCAAAGGAGTTGGGGGTGGGGAGGCATGAAATGCACTGAAGAGGGAATGCAAGATGCATTTGATTAAAAAGCATTATATGTGTGCATGAATATTAACTATGTTTAAAACTAAAAAATTACATCTTAAATTTTAAGAACCTGAACCACTAAAAAGCATACAAATATTGGACATAGCCAAAGAAAACAATACAAAATAGACTTTTCCTACAAAGACTCTAAGACTGTAGATAATACTTAAGCAGAATAGCTAACAGATTAATTTACAAACTATATTCAGAGTCTGTTTATTTATGTCCACCTCCAAAACAATCAAGGGTCAAGGGTCATACAAAATTAAGTTGCCTGACAGTGAACTCCAGTATCATTAATCTAGTAAGTAAGTAAGTAAATGTTTATCAGTTTTTACAACTAAACCACATACAGGATATATAATTTTGAATTGTACAGATTGTTTTTTAATATGACTGCAATTAAAGAAATAAAACAATTTTTTAAAAGTTTCTTTTCTAGAAAAAGCCAAAACTTGATAAATTTCACCAAACTATTGGGATATGAGAAGCTGGTTGGTACGTAGAAAATACAAATTAAGTGCAAGGCTTAACGGCAGCCTCCTGAGAGCCAAAATCCCAACAGATGAACCAGAGTCTATGTGAGTGCATGCGAGGGGAGTTAGTGCCCTGTGTGTGCACATGTATAGGGTTTCCTCAGACGGATAGGAATCAAGGAAGACACTTCAGAAATTGAGGTAGGGTCTCTCCCTTGATCCCAGAGCTCCTTGCATGGGGTGGCTTAGCTAGTCAGCTTGCTCCCATTGTCTGCCTCCAGAATACAGGTTCAGGCCACCATGCCCATCCAGCATTTACACAATTGAGTGCTGGGCCAGGGTAGGGGTGGGGCTGCCCAAAACCCTGTCCTCATACTTGCATGGCAAGTGCTTACCCACTGTGCCATCTCCCACCCTAACATTTACTGCTTTGAGTATACAGTTACATGCAGTCCTTGAGCCCATAGTTTGGTTTTCCAAGTCCATTCACCCAAGCCACACACACACACACACACACACACACACACACACACACACACACACGGAGATGCAAAGCACTGCTACTACCTCAGAAGTCTCCTGTGTACCTCCTAGTGCTGTCCTTGCACAAAAGCAAACTCAGTGTTAGATCACCATGTAATAGTTCTGCGATCATAATGTTGGGCCCGTCTGTCTGTCAGTCTGTCTGTCTTGTCTGTCTGCCTGCCTGCTTCTGTTCAGGATGGTTTCAAATCCATCCTGTCTGTTGTGTCTAAGCACACCACAATGCTTTATCTATTTTCCTACTGATGGATAGGTGAATTGCTTCCAGTTTGTGAACAAGCCTTTATGGGCACTGCTGTGGGCATTTGTTTCATTTCCCTTGGGGCATTATCTAGGCATGGAAATTCTGGACCACACAGAGCATACACAATGAATTAAAAGAAGCTACCAAAGGTCTGGTCTAAGGGTGTTGTTCTAAGGCAGCCAGCACTGTGTTGGAGCTTGTCACCTCACAGCCTTGCCAGAACTTTATGTTGCTAAGCTTTTTTCTTTTCAAATATATTTTGCTGAGGTGTAATTCACAGAACAAAACGTACCCATTAAATGCATAACTGATCCCAGCAAGTTCATATATACACAGAACCACCACTCCACAGACCTTTGGGCCGCAGCAATCAGCTTTCCCCCATGTGAGCATTGATCTGTGCTCTATCACTAGACTCTTTTCTCCCGTTCTAGGATTCCCTAGAGTGGAACTGCACATTATATATACTCTATCATTTCTGGCTTCTCTTATTTTCTGGGATGTGCCTGAGGCCAGAAGGTGGTATACTATACATTTTTAATATCCAAGTTTGAGGCCAACCTAGTCTACAGAGTGACTTCCAGGAGAGCCAGGACTACCCAGAAAAAAATCTGTGTTGAGAAACCTAGAAGAAAAAAAAAGTAAATACATCTATGTGGTGGCAAGCATCAGGAGCTTATTTTATATACAATACACTAAAATTTGCTTTTGGTTCTTCTGTTGGTAGACACATAGTTTGTTTCAAACTTGAAAATGGTATTTGTTACAAATATAAACAACTAAAAAGAGACATAGTACTGCATGCCTGTAAATTCAGAATTTGAGCTGAGGCAGGACTGTTTTAAATTCAAGGCTATCCTGGGCTGTGTAGCAAGCAGTAGGCTAGCTAGGACTACTACACAAGACTGTCTCAAAATAACAAAACTAATTAGTTTAAGAGGTGCTGCACGGTGAATGAATGCCTGACTTTCTGAAAGCTGCCACAATGTCCTCCTCCCCAGCTGTGTCCCATGCTTGCTACAATGTATCTTGTAAAGGAGCTCACCTGTTCCTTCCCCACCAGTACTTGATATTCTGACATTTAATTCTGGCCATTCTCTAGAGAGTAGGTGGTAACCAACAAGTAAAATTTTTACATATTATGGGTGCAAAGTTGCCAACACAAAATCCCCTATTTCTATAGGGTAGTAATGGATAATTGGAAAATGAAAATTGAAAGTAATAGCAATATTATTTTAATGCTTCAAAGCAGACCTAAATTGAGAAGTTCCCACAAATTGTTCTATCAGTCAACTGGGTATAGTTAAAAAATAATCAAACCAGCAAACTTTATTGTGACCAAAAAAAAAAAAAAAAAAAAATAGCTAATGCTACAGACTAGTATGTTTCCCCCTAATTACTAATAATGATGAACATGTGAGCATATGTTTTTCACTTATCCTGTCTTGTGGAGTCAGGCTGCACTGAGTCCTGAGAGGATGCCCAGAGACTGGATTCAGTCCCATCATCCAACACGTACTCTGCACATACTCTGCAAACCTCCCCCATGTCTGCTTTAAGAAAATGTGCCATTTTCTTCACGGCATTTTACAAGAAGAGAAGATTACATTTTTGGAAAAACAGAAATTGTCACTGTTTTCCTCCTCTACTTAATGTTATTTGTGCCAGTTCCCAGAAGCCTTTGCCAATTTTACTGCTGTACTGCATAATCAGCTTTTATATTCACACTGGTGATCAATGCTGGTTAACTTTTCTGTCCAGTGAGATGAAAAAGAGAGGCTCATTTTTCCTATATGCCTTTCCACTGGTTGAAAACACTTTTCCCAACTATTATTTGCTTCATTCTTACACACCTCAGAGGTATGTTAATTCTATACTGTCTTGATTTCCATGGCTTTTAAGTCAGTATGAACCTGGAAGTCCTCCGACTTATTTTTCCAGTGTAGCTTTAGTAACTATTTGTCCTTTGCAGTCCCACGTTTGTTTTAGGATCCGCTTATTTAGTTCTCTTTAAAAAAAAAAAAAAAAAAAAAAGCAGCACAGCACACACTTCTTTAGCCCCAGCACTTGGGAGGCAGAGGCAGGCAGATCTCAAGTGAGTTCAAAGCTAGCCTGGCCTACATCGTAAGTGTTCTAGGATAGACAGGTCTAGTAGAGAAACCCTGTCTCAAAAAACAAGCAAACAATAGGAACAACAAAAAGCCTGCTAGAATTTTAACTGGAACTTCAGACATTAAAATGGCGTTTGCTTTTCCGTCTCCCTTTTCAGCTACTGCCAGCATACAGAAGCCGAGGCTTCCCCACAGCCACTCCGCATCCTGCAGTTTGCCATTTTCACTAGTCAGTGCTCCTGGGATGTGCACTGTCTGAGACACAGTTATTCCTCTTTTATTCTTTCTCCTAATCCCTATGTGGACCGCAGTACCACCCTGAATGTCACCAGTGGTCGTCAAAGTATGGCAACTCGGTTTTTATAGATGCTCTTCATCAAACTCAGCAAATTTTATTATATTCCCAGTTTTTTACTTACTCGGTATTTTACTTACTTGAAAATTTTGCATCTACTGAGATGATCATATGAACTCTCCCATTAAACTTTCATTTCTAGAATAACTCTGACTTATTTATGGCATACTGCCCTTTTCACTAGATCTGATTTGCTAATTTCATAAGGTGTTTAAACATAACGACTGTTAATACAATTTTTTCTTGTTTTTATCTGGGCAGGCTTACACTGGACTCACAACACAGAGATCAGAAAGTTTTCTCTGCCTCTATTTCTGAGTTTGTATAGAATTCTTTTAGACTCTCTTCCTAAACATATGACTATGTGTGTGTGTATATATATATACATATATATTATACACACATGTAAACATATGTATATATGTGGCATATGTGTATAATAACATATACAACTATACCAATGTATCAAATAGATTTAGAATCTTCTGTTTGGAGAGATTTATAACTTCACAAGCAATTAGTTTAACACATGGCATTGTTAAGATTTTTAAATTTCTCCTTGTGTCCATTTCTATAATTTGTCCCTCTTAAGGAACTTGACAATCTCATTTGCCAAATTCATTGGCATAAATTCATGAAATTCCCTTTTTACCATCTGTGTAGGCTCTGAACAACAATCTATTTTATTCATAATACTGGTCGTCTATCTTCTCACTTAGTTAATATATAAAATTCAAGACCCTACTGTGGCTCCAGAGGCAGCCACAATATCCTCGAAAGAGTGCGTCCAGGAGAAACAAGCTGGACCACCATGCTATCATCAGATTTCCACTGACCACCGAGTCAGCCATGAAGAAAATAGAGGACAGCAACACGCTTGTGTTCATTGTGGATGTCAAGGCCAACAAATACCAGATCGAACAGGCCATGAAGAAACTCTATGACATTGATGTGGCCGAAGTCGATCCCCTGATAAGGCCGGATGGAGAGGAGAAGGCGAACGTTCGCTTGGCTCCTGACTATGAAGCTCTAGATGTTGCCAACAAGACTGGGATCATCTAAACTGAGACCAGATGGCTAATTCTAAATATACACACCTTTTCTTTCACCAGAGAGAGAGAGAGAGAGAGAGAGAGAGAGAGAGAGAGAGAGAGAGAGAGACTCTTAAGACTTCTATTTAGTGTACAGTCAATTAAGAGCCAGCTAGAAGTCATACCATGTTCCTGTCAATGATCTCCTACCAGTTGAGCAGTGTGCTGCACACACTTTCCAGTGCCTACGTCTGAAGGAATCTTTGAGCTGTCTAAATGGACACACAGACTTTAGGCCTTTAAATAACTGCCTGCCTTCTAGAAAATCGGTTAATCCAAACGTATCATTTGAATAATCTTCTTAAATGTCAAAGTTACATATGATGACAGCCATCAAAGGCCGTCGTCAGACTGGCAACAGCAATCTAGGACCAAATAGAGACATGATTCCCCAGCTCTCCCTGAGCTGGGGAGAGACTGCACTCCAAATGCCTAAAGAGGCACACATCTGGTAGCCACAAACCATGGTTCTGTTGATACTGACTAACATATTCCCGAGACTTTCACTAAGCTTACAACTTCATTTTGCCTGTTCGTCTTGGTTAAAATCACTGAACACTTGGTTCCATCTCTGGTATCCTAGGCAGCAAAGGCTGGTAAGAGTCACAAATGGTGCAGCTAAAATATTCACACCTCTGAACTATGTAGGCATCTAAGAACTGTAACCTTTTTAGACACCATCCTGAGGTCTCTTTAAACAGCTTCATTTGAAAGTCAATCAGAAAAGCTAGGGTTTTCTATTAATTCTCAGCAGTAAGAGAAAATTGTTCACTACTTCCATCCATCCATCAATATATTCATACCTGCTTTTTATTGTCTCTTGGCAAACAGAGCTGCTGAAAGACTGAGTCTAAGCTAAACTTTGCTTTCGAGAAGACCGCATCCTCCTATAAGCAATCACAGTCAAAGACATCAATTTCTCAAAAGCTCTTAATCCTTAAACATGCTCTCCATGGCTGTCCTTTGAGATGCCTATCAACCCTGATTACATTTTCTTCATTTGTAAACCGGTCTCACACTACCAGGTCCTCTTTGTCAGTTGCTGGGCACTTTCTCCTTCAAATTCCCTGTTTTCAGAGACCACACTTCTTTTTCAGAATTTCAACTGGACACTGAGATTAGTGTGCATTGTGTGTGCATTGCATTATCGTATGTCAGACTGAAAGACCAGACAGATTCAAAGGCAGAATCAGAAGAGCTGCTAGCAGTAAATGGGGACAGATTTATAGGGGAAATTATCTCACTAATGAACACTTCATTATTGAAGATTTATGTTGCAATGATTTCTGTCACTCACAATGTGCACTCGCATACAGAGGTGTGTGTGTTTGTGTGTGTGTGGGGGGGGGGATATATATTCTTTCACTGCAACTTTTTCTGTTCTTGGTTTTAAAAAATGGTAAAAACAACTGATTACAAATTATTCTAGCAATAGTTTATTTCAAGACAGCTTTCTATAAATGAAACTAAATAAACTACTTTTATAATAAATCTGAAAGTAAGAGTTGGAGCTGCAGTAAGCCAAAAAAGAAAAAGAAAAAGAAAAAAAAAAAAAAAAAACAGAATGTTAACACTTTAAGATGTTTAACTTTTGGTTAGGGACAGCAGATCTTTTTCAAAAATACATTATCACTCACAAGCACAGCATTTTACAGTGTTTTTTGTTTTACTGCCTTGAACCCTATTCTACGCACACCTCAGCTAGAAATGTGCTGTGTGCCACGTCTGGCCTGATGCAGAATTCCCTGTATCTGAAAAGACGCCACTTCAGTAGTACAACATGAACACATGACCGACTGAACAGTAACTGTTTATAGCCACCTGAAATGTCTTGGAAAGGTCTGTGAGTGTGATCTGGAGTACTGCTGCTCTCAAGTTTGGGTGATCACTGGGATACCACAAAACCAGTCAGTGAACCGTTCCGTAGATTGCCCGGGGCAGACTAGAAACCTGAAGTTCAAAAAGTTACTCAAATGACCCCAACTTGCCTCACTGAAGATCCTACTCAGGCAGGGGTCACCACTAGAACTCTCCTGAAGGTCCTTCCACCTCTGCTGAAAAACAATTCTAACTTCCACTCATTTCTAATTGAATAGACCCATCTACCTGAGACCACCTAGTTCTACCTTCACAGAGAAAGCGTATCTTTTGTTAGTTCTACATTAGACTGAAATTTCCTTCGGCCTATACTACTTAGGTTTCTTATCCTCCATATACAATATGGATAAGATCCAGTCATAAAACCTATGACAAAGGCATGTACCTGTGATATATTATAAAATAAATTTTAAAAAATGAAACAGCAAAAAAAATATTTCTGGGACTTGGAGAGAGGGCTCAGTGGTTAAAAGCCCTTCCAGAGTTCCTAGTTCAATTCCCAACAACCACATGGTGGCTCACAACCATCTGTAATGGGATCTGATGCCCTCTTCTGGTGTGTCTCAGAACAGCTACAGTGTACTCACATATATAAAGTTAATAAATCATTAACAAAAACAAAATTCTAACCATGACCCACTACATTCCCAATGTTCTGGCCCACGCATCATACTGCAAACAGTCCTGTAAGAAACCCCCACTGGGCACTCTGGAGAGAATTTTGTGGGAGATGGTAGATCTCACAAACATCCACTCCCGCCATGTTTTCTTTCTGCCTTTGTTTCCTTACTGGGTTTCTACAACTTCAAAGACTGAAGAACAAAGTGGAATGCCAAGGAGGAAGACTGAGGACATGAACTCAGCCCTTAACTTTAGCAGTCCTCACCAGAATCTACAAGTGTATACCTGGGGACAATTCTTTTTATTTTCCTGTCTCTGTTTTTCCCTGTTTCAAACCTGTTGAGAAACACCAATGGATGGATGGATGAATAATGACTGAAGTAAAAAGCAATTTCCTAAAAGCTTCATAATAAAGGGCTGACTTTAAAATGAGTGCCCCAAGCATTTCCTTCCCTCACCTCACATTCCAATTATTTCCAGAAGCCAATATTCAGAGCCCAGAAAAGCAAGCAGGTCTCACTGATCAAACTCACTAGATTACCTTCCATACAAACCCTGATATACCAGAAGACACTAGCACAGCCAAACCTTACCTGAAGGCCAAGATCATACTAGTTAAATGATATCCAGAAGATACTTTAAAGGTACTAGCTCCATCTGATATCTAATAATCACCATGTTATTAAGATTAAGTCCTGGGGCCTGGAGAGATGGCTCAGTAGTTAAAAGCATTCCCTGCCCTTCTACAGGTCCTGAGTTCAATTCCTAGCACCCACATGACAGCTCAACTGTCTGAAGCTGTCTACTGCTGTGCAGATGTACATGCAGACAGAGTACCATATATATTAAATATATAAATAAATAAGTCTTTAAAAAAAAAAAAACACAAAACAAAACATTCCTAAGTCCTTATAAACCATGTTAAGGATAAATGCAGCGAAAAAAAGAAAAAAGCCAGAAAGTCAAGAGACTGCTTACTGGGCTATCAGAAGGGCAGCGCATACCTGGCACTACTCACAACTATGCCAGATGTCTATCCAGGGCTGAGATAAGCAACAGAGCAAAAGGCAGCAAGTAACCAAGCCAGAATCCAAACACACCCAACATCAAACAGAAGGCCAGAGAGCAGTCAGCCACCAGGCCAAGTCAACAAGGCTTTTTCTTAGCCTTTTTTATAGTAATGGACAACAGTTGGCTCTGGTCTGTCTATGTTCCCAAAGATACATAAATATTCAGAAATAGCAAGTTTAAATTTGAAACATATTCTTTTACTCCTAATGTAAGAGAACAGAATTTTTTACATTAACTAGAAAACAAATTAAATTCTACCGTGTCAAGATTTGAAGCCGTATAGTACAGTATACCCATTTGTCTTTCAGATTCTAAAAGCATTTGTAATTTGTGTGTGTGAGTGTGGGTGCACACACAATGTGCACACATGGAGGTGAGAGAACAGATTCTCTAGAATCAAAACAGGGTCTGAGCTCAGGCTGCCAGTGTTACGTGGCAAGTGCCTTTACCCCAGAGCCACCTTTCAGGTCCACCCTCACGCTACCTTAAAAGCCTAAAATGCTGTCTCCCATTACTCCATTGTAAAATAAACTATTCTGTACAATACTCGGTTTGATTGGAGAATGACATCTTAAACTACAAAATCATTTTCATGAAAATAATGCAAATGGGTTTGTGTGAAACATCTATAATGGCTCATCTCCATGGCCCAACTTGGCCGTATTTAGATTCACCATGGAAATACACCTCTGGCTATGTTTATTAAGATGCTCCCAGAAAACTCTGAGGAAGGACTGAATGTGGGTGTCTCCACTCTATGAGTCCTGGAGAGAACCAGAGGCAAGCTGAGCAGCAAGAGCCATCACTACTGTTCCTGAGTGTAGACACAGTATGACCAATACCTTCTACTCTTCACACAAAGCCATCCCTACCACGATGCATCATATTCTAGTAAACCCTAAGCCAAAATAAACCCACCCTCCTGAGGCTACCTCATGGCAGGTGTTTTGTCACAAAAACTATAAAAGTTACTTAGACAAAGTCTAACTACATCAAAGACTGCACTGAAAACTACAATAGTTTCACACATTTAACTCTGTAAGGTCAATTAAAAGTAGATAGATACTAGGACAGTCTTTAAATACAGTAACCTTTCATTTTAGTAATCTAATCACATCAACCAGAAAGAAAAACAAATGCCTACCATATGGTCCTTCTGTAACAGAAAATAGCTGCTTCAATAACAGCATCTGTGTACCCACCAACACAGCACTAGCCACCCTTAAGTCAGCAGGCGTCCTGCTAATAAGATGACAAGGCTCTGCACAGCTCACAGAACAAAAGAAAGAGCATTACCTTTGTTGTACATTACCTGACACTTAGTAGCACCAATTAAAACCATGAAGTCAAAGAACAGACTTCAAAATATGTAAAAGAAATGAATGCTAAAGAACACTAATGATATATGGGGAGGTTTTCTTTGTTGGTGGCTCATCTAGTGAGGGATCTGGCTCACTGTATTCCCCACAGACTCACAGGATGCCCCGACTGATACACGCTTCTGCCGCTGCACTGTTTCTCCTCAGTCCTGTCAGCTTTCCCCTCAGTCCTAATGTTCTACAGAGAGACTTTGGCAGACTGGTACTCTGGCTTTGGAGCAAAGTGTGTGGAGAAAGAAACACAATTAAAGAATAGTGTTATAGTATATCATAACTAGCTAGAATCAATCCCAGGACTTTCCAGAACAAAGCACATGTCTCTAAAAGGCTGCTCAAGTATTGCTTTGAGTATAGATTTGTTAGAAACTAGAATTTTCACAAGGCTTATTTTAAAACTCAGTCAACAGCAGTTTGGGATTAAAAAGGATAAAAAAAATTGCATTTCTATACTCCCACCAAAACAGCTGTTAAGTTTGTCTGGTTATTACATTAAAAAATATGAGGTAAATGCCATATGATAGACAATCCTTTCACTAAAGAGACATTGTTGATACAGTCACATTGCTTTTTCTTTGTTTTGTTTTGCTTTTTAAAGTGGTAGGGCTCAAACCCAGAACGGAGCATGCATGCCAGGTCAAGACCTCTCACCTAGGTGGATATTACCTTTAACTAAGCCTTCTGCATCCATCACTCTATCATTCCTCCGGTCTGAGAGCAACCCCATTGTTTTCCTCTAGTCTCAGAGCAAACTGCTCCCTTCATCTGTACCACATATTGTCCTGGCTACTGTAACTTGGTAACCAACTTCCCAAAGGTAAGAAAGATACAAAGGAAAATAAGTGACTGGAACATCTTAACACCAACCCTGACCCAACCCTGACCAGAAGGGAAGGGAACTGAAGGTGTGAGGCCTCCAGAAGAACACCGGGCACTTCCTCCTCTGAGATTAACACCCGGTATTTACACACTACATGCCCATAACCAAACTCCGCGACACCGTGGGATTTCTCCCGTCTTTGTTCATGTAAGAAACACATAGGACACAAAGAGCCCTTGAATGAAACAGCCAAACTCAGAACATTTATATTTTACATTCACTATCTGCAACACCCCCCCCCCAAAAAAAAAAAAAAAAAAAAAAACAGTAAAATCGTCTAGCTAAGCAGGTCGGCTAGAGATGGGAGATGCTGAGATAAAGCTGGCAGAGGAACTTTATCTGTGAGTGGGCGGCCAAGTACAGGAATGGCACTGTGCACTAAGCAGGGTGTGTGGCAATGCGTCACTCAGAAGGTGGCCTGTAAACACAAACTGGAGACAAGGGCAAGCGGTGAAGAGACCAGGAAGAGCACTACACCAGATGCCAGCAGGTGGGAGGCTCCAGGCTGCCAGGCCCGGTCTCTGCTGGAGTGGTAAAGTCAGGGATAGCCAGTGCAGGAGGGGAAGAGTAGCAGGAGGTGAGGGCAGGGAGGTGAGAGGGAAAAGCCCTGAAGGTCACTGAAAGAACTCTGCCCTCTAACTTTCAAGGAGATGACAGGCCATTAAAGACATTTGAGTGAAGGAATGACATGATTTGATTCATAAACAGTCTGCTCTGCTTACAACAGGGAGAATACACCAGCAGAGCAAGCTGAGAAATCAGTCAAGCAAATACGCATGTCATTTTGAGACTGGAGAAGAAGCACCAATCATTCCAGAGCCTGCAGAGTGGGGGTGGGGGGGTGGGGGGGGCTGCTATTGCTAGTGATGAGCATTGCCCAGAAAGAGCAAATGGGGAAGGTGAGCAGCAGGGGGGAGAGAATTCAGCAGGTTGGCTCTGGAGTTGCCTGCTTACTTCCAAAAGAAGATGGATTCTGCATGCCCAGGTTAGTAGGACGTGGGCATCTGAATTCAAGGGAAGTCTGACATGGTAGCATGTGCCCCTGCTCTGAGAAGGCTGGGGCAGGAAGATGGTACATTCAAGACCACCCTGGTTCAACAGTGAGATCTTGTTGCAAAAGCAAGAGAGAAAAGCAGACTTCCTAGCAAATGCCTGCCATTCAAGAAATTGGGAGGTGAGGTGAGAAAGGTCATAAGTTCAAGGTCACCCCCAGCTAAATATCCAGTTTGCGGCAACCCTGTGTCAAAACCATGGAACATAGAAGGGGAAGAGGTTCAAACTAAGTCCTGAGATGCTGAACAAACAGTACGGACAGTGAAGGGAGTGTGGACGAAGTAGAGTCATGACAACAATGATAACGTACCAGACCTCAGTGAACAGTCACCGAGACGTAAAGCCCGTCCACGGTACCCATTCATCTAGTAAACAAACACTGAGCATGTATTATGTGTCAGACACTGTGGAAATAGACATGGCCTGTGCTCTTATGGAGGCCGCAGTCCAAAGGCAGAGACGGCCAGGGCTGTAAGCACTTGTTCCCAATAAAGTACAGTGTGTTTTGGACTGATGCACTAGGAGCAAGTAATCAGTCTTGGACAGCCAGGACAGACTTCCCTAGGAATCACACAGAGAAAAGCCTAGAGGGCTGAGGGAAGAGCAGATGCACAGAGAGGAAGAGTGTCTTCAAGATGAAGGGACACCTGCGAGGAGTTGAAGTCCAGCAGGCTTCACCAGCCCCACAGTCCCCACAAATTCAATTCTATGAACTACAGACAGAAAAGGGTGAGAAGGGAGAAGGATGGCCCAACTCCTGAACGTGAAGACTGCGCTCTGGAAGGACACAGGGGCAAGCTGAGCTACCAGGAAGCTCTTGTTCATCAGTGAGACAGCGACCCAAACTCAAGAAATGGCAGCCACAACCTGCCGTGGAGACTTGACCACGTTAGACAATCAGGAATAACCGCGTACTTCCTGACTGACCGGTCAACATGCTCAGAGCAGGCGGCACAGCAGGAGGCTGAAGGCAGGCCGAGGCCGAATCTGGACGGTGTGTCACCCAGTGAAACTCCACTGAGGGCTAAACACGGCACCTATGCAGCTCTAGAAGGCGACCACCGAATGTGGGACAGGGCTAGAAACTGGGTGTCAACTATACATAAATATACATAGGAAAACTATACATATACATAGGAAAACAAAATAGAACCTAGGAGGAAAGGTGAGGAGAAGCTAAAGGAAGAGAAAGAAATTGGCTCTGGCTTAATCCAATATAAGATGGGTAAACAGTAATAGAACTCTATTTTAAAAAAAAGAAAAGAAAAGACAGACAGACAGACAGACAGACAGACAAAAAGACAGAAAGACAGAACAAGGAAGTCTGGAAGAAAAACTGAGCACTACTATAAAAGACAACCAAAGCAAGACTTCATTCAGTTTCCCACTCAGAACACACCCTGAGTGTTTATAGTATTCCATTCATCAACGAGCAAATATTTTTCATCAGCCACAAATATATTACAGCTACAGGATCAGCTTAGCCTAAGTTTAAGAAAAAAAAAAGACACAGAATGAATTAATGAAATTAAGAATAACAGTTAAGTTGTTAATAATGAATTGCTAAAAATTTCATTATTGTGGGCAACTGGGGACTACAGACTAAAATGTGCAATCAGAGTTTAAAATAGGCGGAAAGGGAAAAACAATCAATTAAACTGTTCAGTTTTCCAGTTAAAAACAAACAAACAAATAAACAAAAAAAAACTACCGACAACAAGCTAAACCTTGAAGCCTAAAAACTAAGCAATAAGTAAGAAGAATGATCTTATCACAGAATATTTAAAGTCTGTGTTAAACAAAACAGCAAGCCCAAGTCACTCAGACACACAAACACACACACCACGGTTCCAGGTGACTAAAACCATTACTGAAAAACCCATCTTTAGAGCCTACCCCAGTGGCTCTTGTCTATAATCCCAGCACTTGGCAGGTTGACATAAGACAACTGCTATGAGGTTAAGGCCAGCTTGGGGAACATGGCAGGGCCTATGGGAGGGAGGGAAAGTGAATGGCATGTAGACGCATGGAGTAAGTTTGTCTGGACACAATCTGCACTGTCCCGACTATACAGTGCCAAGACACTTTCTGAATTATCGTAATTCCTTAAGTTATGAAAGCTATTGATTATCTGCTTTTTGGTCTTCCAATATAGTCTTGAGGAGAAGTGCCAAAATTAATATACTTATCAACACAAATGGATTATTTAACAGGAACATGAAATCTCTGTTTTATGCAAAGCAACTAACCTTATCCACAGAATACAAAATGAGATAACTAGATAAGGCATGAAAGAAATGTCAATTCAGTTACTAAACTGGTTTCCTGTCTCACAAAATTAGGCATTTTGGTTGATTGACAAACAGCATTAAAACCAAGACCTATGCATTTGTTTCCTGGTTAGTTAAGAATATACATCAATTTATTATTACACATATAGGAATACAGCTGCGGCTTCTTTTTGTTCCTTTTCTGAACTGTCGAATGACACTATTACAGAACACAGTTCTTCCAATAAAACCAAAAACAAGCTAAGTGTTCAATAACAAATAATACCAAACCAAACTCTGGCAACACCTTTATAGTATTCAGAAATAGTCACAATCCGTTCCCGTATCAGAGAGAAACCCACATCACAGCGAACCAAAAAGCACTAATATCACAGGTCCTCCCACTTCCCACCTGCCAGTTTGCAAATGTTTCCTGAAGTACAAAGAATCTCAGACTAGTCTTTAAAAAGCCAAAACATATTAATATAGTACCAAGTTCAAGTACCCTTTAAATGAGCAAAATAAGACAATATTGGGGTTTTTTTTTCACTCTTAACCACAAACAACAGCCACACAAGCAAAACGCCCAAATGAAAACACATCTCACAGCCTTCAAAGACATATATGACCACCCTCAATAAAACCAGCACACAACTAAGTGTAAGTATACAGTTTTCTAGACAAGTACAAGATGTGTCTACATTCTTGGTTTGAGAACCCTTAAACAATAACAACACACACACACACACACACACACACACATTGTCAAATAAACGTTAGCTCTGGCAAACACAATGCAAGCAACATGCTAATTAAAGTGTTCACAGGACAATGACAAATAAGGCTTTAGGACCACAGCATCTATTATTATGTAACTACAATAACCATTAAGCAATCACCAGGTTGTAGGTAGGTTTTCCAAAAGGCATCATTATGGTTTACCGTGATCAGAGGACTGTGGTGTGAGACTTAATCACGATTTACCAGCAAGCAGGTGTTTACTGATATCAAAAAGTATAAAACTAATTCTAGCTGTAAACCTGAGGCTCTGTCCAATAAACCATAACAAAACACAAGAAGCCCCCTCCACACAAACTTTCTATCCCCAAATGAAATAAACTGTGACACGTTTTTTGCATGCTTTCTAGACCAAAATCTAATTGACCAAATGTCCAAATTCATTTGTGTAGGACTAGCCATGTCCCAAAGACCACGAAGAGAAAATTTACAACAGAGGGAAAGAAACAGTGAGCTCATGAGGGCTCACTGGAGATGCTGCTATTGCTGTCACTGTCATCTCAATAAAGACACATTTCAATAAAGAACAAGAATGTTCAGCACCTTTAACAAGCAAATTACAGGAACTATACAAAACAAGGTAAACACTACAGAACCGTCATAGTGGTAAATTCCACATACACCAGCTCAAATACAAGGAGAATAAAAGAAACCAGAGTAAATGATGTCATGAGTGAATAGATTTTCTACAAATTCTGTACGGATGGCTCAAAATAAAAAATTTTTTACAAGCCCTATGTAAAATTCTTGCCAGCCAGCCATTCTCTGAACTTCCGTGCGAGCCACCTGCGCCCAGAGCAGCTCACAGAGCTGTGCAGCAGTATAAGGGCCAACTGAGCATAAATAAAAGAACAGAAAAGCCAGAAGATTTACAGAAGGTTGGAATTTCAACACCACGGGCGTCTTCCAAGACTGAGCCTAAACTGTCCATGGGAAGCCTTCGATTCCCACCCAAAGCTGCTATCCGAAGCAAGTAGGAACCAGGGTCCCCTCCCATCACAGTCGCAAACACTGGATTCCAGGTGCAGCAAAGGGTACCAGCTGCCCTGCCACTGAGGATGTAACACACACAAGAGTTACATAAAGCCATCCCCCAAGCAGAATGGTGTTCAAAACACTGGAGGAAAGATGGATGCTGAGCATTACTGTTCTCAGGCTTCTCGGTCAGACATGGAAGAATGCCCCCGCTCAGAAGGGTAACCAGGATTCTGGCAAGTTAAGACAGAGACTTGTTCCTGCTTTTTAGTCGCTAAAGTCCATAGAAACAAAAGTAGGCCAGGCTTCACCTCCCTCCTGGTCAACTGGGGCGCTGCCACCAGGCAGCTGACAGACTCAGTGCAGACGACCCTGTACTCTTAGGACGCTTGGGCAGAAGCCACCGCCCAGCTAGCTGGCTTACCTCACAGGCAGAGGCGGCCCCACAGGCCTTGAGTTTGTCACCATCTCCCTCAGGCAGACCAGTCCAATGTGTGGCCATCATTTCATTTCAAATTGTGAAGGGACAAATCCTTTGGCGTCCACATTGGAGAGGTGCCACGACACAGCAAACGAAAGCAATTCCACAGCAGGTTCGCAGGGTAAGGAGTGGTCAAAAAGCGTCCGAGATAAAGACTTGCGGGAAGCCCCTTCAAATGCCCGCTTCGACAGACTTAGCCCTGTTCATTTCTCCAGACTTGAAGTTCAGGGGCGACAGGTTTCCTTGGCAGGTAGGGTGGAAGTCAAATCCAGAGAGAAGAGGCCCACTTCCAGGCGGTGTTAACTCCGGGGTCAGAGAAAAATCAGCTTTCAGAGATCCTTCCTGGAACAGGGAGAAGTTAATGAAGGACGTGAACTTTCCCCGGGCGCCGATCTTTAGCCTTGCCACAAGCCCAGACCAAGTTCCCCTCTCCCACAATCCGAAGAATTAGTCCACAAAGGTGAACCCTGCAAAGAAAACAATCCTCTCATGCAACAATTTTTTTTAAAAGGAAAACGCCTGAACGTCTGGAAGAGAAAGAGAGAACGAGACCTCAGAGCTGCCCCGGTAGCTGTGTCAAACACGCCCGGCTGCTAGGAAGCCTTCAAGAAAAAGAAATCCCGGTTCAAGTGCTGCATTTCCTGGGCAACGCCGAGGCAGGGTGCGCATTCTGCAGCTCCGGGATACCTACTCTCAAGCGAAGTTTTCTCCGCACCGGGCGAGACTCGCATACGCCCTCCAACTCCCTAACAAACAAACAAAAAGCCAGCTCGGACTGGGGCGGGCGTGGGCTCGGCGGCGTCTGCGGTGACCGCCGCCCGGGCCGCGGGTGACTCCGGCCGCCCGTGGCAGCTTGCCCTGCGCCCCGGCCCGCGCACCCGAGGAGGCGGCTGTTTTCCTTGGCCCGCGGCGGGGATGGGTGGGGAGGCGTGCGGCCGCGGGTGGGACGCGGCGCCGCTCCCGCTCCGGCTCCCGGGCATGCTTCGGGAAGAGCCGCGGCCCCGGCAACTCTCGGCTCGCGGCGGCGATCCCCCACCCCGACCCCGGCTCGCCCTCCCCGGTGGCCACCTGAATCAGAGGAGAGAGCGCAGCGCCAACCACCCACCTACCACTATTTCCTCCGCCCCTTCCTGAGGCGGGTCGCCGGCGCGGGCTCCCGGGAAGCGCGGCCCGGGCGCGTGCGGGCAGCGAGGGCTCCGTTCGGCGGCTCGGCCCGCGGCGGGGCGCGCTAGGCCGCGGCTCGGTTAATATTCATGAGGCGCCGCCCCTCCTCCGAGGCCCGCCGGACCCCGGCGCCCGCCGCTCGCCTTTGTGCCCCGGCCTCCCTCGCTGTGCACACGCGGGCGCGGCCTCCGCGGGCCCGCGCCTCAGCCCCGGGCGGTGAGACCAGCGGCCACGCAACGGAGAACGCGGGCTAGGGGTCGGCTCCCAGGCAGCGCGGCGACCTGCCCCGGCCGGCCCCGGGCTCTGGGCGCCGCGGGAGGGCGTGGGGCGGGGCGGCGGCCGCCTGACTCTCCCCTCGCCTGGCCGGGCCGGCCGGGGCCCCACGCGCCCGCGATCGCCGAGCGCGAGACTGGCCGGGCCGGCGGGCGCGCGAGCTTGCCTCCCGGGGGCGGACTGCTCGCGCCTTCCTCCTGGATCCACCTCCTCCCACCCCACACCTCCTTCCCCTCCCCTCCCGGGGGACGCTCGGGGGCGAGTTTTCGGTCTGCAGTCACCCGGCCCCAGGAGCCAAGCTAGAGAAGGGAGATGGTCCAGGACAGGGGTGGTGCTCGGCAGCCCCCATCCCCCGCAACCTAGGCACCCTCTCGCCCTCTGGTCCCCGCACCCCAACGCCGGGCACACAACTCCGGCCGCTTCCCGAGCGCCTCTCCGGGAACAGACACAGCCCTGCAGCTGTCTGCGGGGACAAGTCTTGGGGGACTGCGGCCCCTTTTTAGCTGCGGGTGGGGCGAGAAGCTAAGGAATATGGGGCTTCCAGATAAGGGAGTGTCCCCGCCCGCGGCACTGCAAGGTAGCTTCCTGCGGTAAGCAGGGACCGGGTGGTGGCGGCTACGTGTCATTCAGATTCTTTTTTTTTTTTTTTTTTCTTTTGGTTTTTTTTTTTTTTAACCTGCTGGGTGGCTGAGCGATGAGGCGCGGCTAGCGGAACCGAGCGGCGGTGACTGTACTTTCCCCACGCTCCAGTCACCGTGGCTCCGCAGCCAGCCCCGCAGCCTCCGCTCCACACCCCACTCCCCGCCTGGGCTCGGACCCGAACGGCTGGCTCCGCCCTGTTGCGCCTCATAACATCTCCCGCTGCAAATTGCCCAATCCGGTGACGCTGCGAGAGTATGAGAGCCAATCATGGCCTACCGGCTCAATCCTTCTGCCCCGCCCCTCAGCCGCCCCTTCCCACCCCCACCCCAACTCGGGAGGTGGCTCACCAGCTCCCATCCCTAGAGGAGCCACTAGCTGTGGCTGTAGCGCTTGGCACCTCTTCACCCCCGTCCTCTCCCCGTTTTTTGCACATCCCTCCTCCTGATCCCTGTCCTGCCGATGCTGTTGAGGGTCATTTCGATCCTCACTTCGGCAGGGGACTGACAGTTTTTGTGTCTGATCAACTGTCACCACCATCCGGAGAGAACAGAACAAAAACAAGACGCTGTAGGACGAGTTACCTTTTTCATCTTTTCTACAATTACCTTCTAAAGACTCCTCCCCCTTTCCACACCCATAGCCTTGGGTCCTGTTTCTGGTGGAGTATTTCAAAAGAGCACTCTCTGGAGCTGGTAAAGAAGAATGCGAATCTTATAGTTCCTTACAGTGAAAGAGGCCAGACAGAATTTACCACCAAATCCTTACATTTAGAGAAGAGAAATTAACTATATAGTTTTTCAGTAGCCATGAAATATGTAAGGTGGGACTGCCCCTAACCAAATTAACCAATAGCCAAGGATGATAAATAATAAATAAATGAAAATAGAACCTACTACTCTGTGATTTACTGAGTAGCAGCATGCTGTTCTATAGCAGATGTAGTTATAACCTGTCGTTGGGTAAAGCAACAAAAACTGAATAGAAACATTCAAGTGGTTTATTGCTAGCGAGCTTAGAGAGTAAGAGGAGACAGGCAAAGGTTCACATCCACCGCTTACATATGCAAATGCGCAAGCTTGGCATAACTGAGTGCCTACCAGAGGAGGGTATCTGCAAGGTTTTGCCTTTCAGAGCTTTGGTCTTTACAAATGTTGGTTTGAGGAAAAGGTTTCCTCTGACACTAGAGAATAAAATGTTGGCCTTGAAAGGAAATAAAAGTCATTACTGAATTAGGGGTAAATAACAAAATCTACAAATGAAACATTTCAGTCAAAGGAAGTACCATGTGAGAACCAAGATTCTACCCAGGCCTGGAGAGATAGATGGGTCAGCAGTTAAAAGAGTTCCTCAGCAGTTAAAAGAGACCCACAGCAGCCGGCTCACAGCCACCTGTGACTCCAGCTCCGGAAACACCCAACAGCTCTGGTTTCTGAGGGCACTTGTACTCACTACACATAAACACATACACAAAATTAAGTCTTTTTAAAATGCTATAATCTATCGTCCTTATTCTCCATGTAATGGGGCAAATGTTTACTTGTGTGTAAATACAAGAGCTAATTAGCAACAATGGCAGCCAACATCTCTTTAGCTCTGTCTCCTGGTGGGTACTACTCTGAGTTTTATGTATATCTTAATGAGATTGCAATGTAGAGGCAGGAGTTGAGCCCAGAGAGTCTGGTTCCAGAATCTATTCTTTTATATACAGCTATCTCAAATATTCCTTTTAATAATAATAACCATATTAGCTAACATTTAACTTACTATGTACCTATATAGTCTTGTAGTCTATAAGTAAGAATTTAATCCTATTCCTAGAACAGGTATAATCACAGTGTCCCAAAATCATGGCAATGCTTCTCATAACTATGAGTTACATCATGTATGTATTATGTGCTTTCACTCTGTGAATGGAGAAGACTATACGACTAGGATTTGCAAAATACACTTCTAGCCTGCCCAATAGAATCTATGAATGTAACAGTACATTTCATATTTTGTTGGGTTGTGAAAATCAGGTGAAATCACCACTATAAAGGGACTCTGAAAACAAAAACATTACGTTAGTTACTAAGATATTAAAGTCAAATTGTTATATGTTAACTATTAAACTATTAGGTTGCTAATGAAGCAAGAATTTGTCTTGTTTCCTCAACAGAACTTTACTCTTTCACTGACAGGAACACATTAGCAGTGAAAAGTTAGGTCTATTCCTGTCTGCAGGTATGAGCAATAGTAATCTCTGAGTGAGTGATTCATCTCCCATTTAGATTCCTTCTCTGTAGACCAACGGGCACAGGCACTCGGGTCATCAGGGTCAACTGACAGCCAGCCACTCACTGGCCCACAGACTACTAGGGTAAGGGGTATAATGCAAGCCCTCAGATTCTCAGCTGCCCATCCTGGTGTTTAACTCATTAACACCTCCACCAGAGGGAGGGCAAGCAAAAGGAAAATGAGCCAAGCCTCAATCATGTGGCTACTCTGAAAAGGTCTCCTGAGAGAGTTGGTGAAACAATGTTTAGGGGTCATGATACCTGAGTAAACTCTGGACTAAACTATGGGCTTCATGGACTTCCTGATTGATACCAGGACCAATGATAACCAACAGTAACTCTAGCTCTGTTTACTTAAAAG
This sequence comes from Micromys minutus, assembly GCF_963924665.1. Taxonomy (NCBI): domain Eukaryota; kingdom Metazoa; phylum Chordata; class Mammalia; order Rodentia; family Muridae; genus Micromys; species Micromys minutus. The sequence goes on along the minus strand of NC_137975.1, from coordinate 41,770,812 downwards.
GCTAATCTTTTCCTCCCCAGAGCATGTCTAATGTGTGATTTCCTATCATCTAACTTGAAATAAATACATCACTAGATGAGCAACTACAAATCCAACTCATAAACCATAATTCTTGCAGTGGGAGCAAGACATTTTGAAAAATGGCAACTAGAATATCCTTAGAATATAATTTTTGGCTTTGAGGATGGCATAATGATACTGTTTGGCAAACCATTATCAGGGAAAAAAATGTCACAGCCAGAAATAGAACCACAATGGCAGGGCCTGGTCTGGTCTGAGGTCATTCTGTGACAATCTATGGCTGATTTCTACTCTGAATATAGAAGCTGGCAAGTCTCAGAGGCACAAGTGTTTGCCAGAGAATTCCACAAGTGAAATTTGTAATTCAGTATGAAGCATTTGCAAAATTATGTGTCTGAGACATTTGACACCAAATGCCAGCAGAGGAGCAACTTTTTTAAAAATAGAAAAACACTGTGTGCTTTATTTCTTATTCATATCATTTCAAAAAGGATATGATACCTCCTATTATTTTTGGGGGGGAACCACTTTCATGTTAAATTAAACAGCTACAGAAAACTCGCTCAAACAGCATTTAACTATAGTCATCAAGAGGGGGTGGTTCTCCGAGGCAAGAAAATTTTAGAACCCTTCATCAAAACCCTTTCAAACAAATATTGTAAATTATTTACTAATTTAGCATTCTGCAGTTAGTAATTACATTACTTCTTATCTATTTTAAGGTAATCTAGCTTTTAGCATTAATTTTTTAACGTGAAGATAACAGTCATTAGTTGCTTATATATAGTAACCAGCAAAGTATTACTAATTTTTAATAATTTTCTTGCTCTTGTCTTATCTTCCCCCAATTCTATAATAGGACAGTAGTATTTATTTTGAAGCTTTAACCCAGACTCTCATAATATGTGCCACATCTTTGGCCTACACAAATCGGTGCTTAATTAATCAACAAATAAATAATCAAGGTGGTGTTATAATTTTTATTATTTGGGGTTCTAAGGTCCGAACACATGGCCTCATACACACTAGGCAAGTGTTCTACCCCGAGTCTCCATCACTATTACTGATAGATGGCTATGTCTTAAATTCCTAGCTAAATACTAACTGTCCAGATAGCAGTGCATATGGCTGGAGAATAGCAATTCAAAGCTGTAGCCATAACAAATAGCAGACATGTGCCTCAAGCGCCACATATGCTGGGCTTTAGCTCTTTGCCTGACTTCATCTCTAATGACTGATCATTGGGCTCAGGACCCTATCCAGGAAACTACTATCACTTGCATTTGAGTAATAATAAATGTGGGTGGTACAAAAATTTCAGCTCACAGTTTTATTCAGAATCATATATTCAACCATTTCTTCTGGATTCAGATGATTTTTCAGCAGTCAAATTCGTGTTATTCAAAAGTAGTGTGACATGAATCAGCATCACCAAGAGTTTATTTCTTCATTTTAAGAATAATAAGACTAAATACATTTATGCCCAACTTTCATTTTGCTTTGGGAATCGTGACTTTCATTTAGAAATGTTCTATTTTTAATGAGACCAGTTTTTAAAATGTTTCCACCCACTCACCTAATCTGAGCTGGAACATGCTGTGCAAATGATTCAGTCTGGATGGAAATCCACATTACAGTGAGAGAAGTGAAGTGCTTTATCATATTGAAAGAGAGGGCTACATCCAGCTATTCTAACTAGAAGGTTGCCATATGGTGGGCCTATTTAGAGTAACCCAATTATAATTAAAAATAAAAATAAATTTAAAAAATAATAAAAATGTCTTAGCTTTTCCTTTCATTATCATTGGTCAGACACAGGAGAGTCACCCCAAGACTGCTTTATTTCCTCTGTCTGTGAAACTCCGGTTGTCTTTTCATATTGCTTCACCTTGTAGATTGGACCCCTATATTCCTAAAACTGCCACATGCCCTACTAATCCAAAAGTCAACTAACTAAAGATACTTCCTTCAGATAGGAAAACATGACAGGATAATTCTGTGGGTTTAAGAAGAATAAATTGAGGCTTGCATAACTTTTCCTCTAAAAGATTATTTTAGTTATATACAAGTATATATAGATATATAATTGGTTTTATTTTCTTTGCACAAAATTTAATTGTATGTACATATATGATTATATATCCCAGTAAAACCAATGTATAATTTGAATGTGTGTATGTATGTATGTATGTATGTATGATATATATATATGTGTATATATATATATTTGAAGCAAGGTCTATTATGTATATTACCTATCTCTAACTGTCCTGGAACTTACTCTGTAGAACAGACTGGCCCTGAACTCACAGGGATCTTCCTCTGCTTCCCACATACTAGTATAAAAAGTATGTGTCAATATACCTGGCTCACTTTTATTTTAACTTCTAAAAGATTCACAGCGCACACACACAAACATTCAACTATGCAGAACTGACTTCATGTCATACTTTACAAATCCATTTTCTGGTCTTCCAAAAGTTCTTTATTGGTTGAATCCAGCACAAATCCTGAGATGATCAAAGATATTTCATCCACTCTAAGGTCTGTTTATATACAAGTGGGAAAAGTAGTGTGTGTGTAGTCCTTGTGAAAAGGAAGTAGAGAGGTAGAAATGCTGGCCTGTAATCTCAGTGCTAAGGGAGACTAAAATAGTCTAAGACTAAATCAGATGAAGAAAGGTTCAAGGACAACCTGGAGAGCTCCTTAGTATTCTAGGCCTACCTGGGCTACATTTTTTTTTTAAACTGATGAAAACATTTTATCCTGCCTGAGGATCTATCATCATCAACAGGAATGGACTGGACAAAAAGGCTTGTGATCACTCTCGTCAAAAAAAAAAAAAAAAAATAGTCATTGTTGTCTTTCTCTCTGAGACAAATATTAGGGCTACACTGTCCAAAATGTTCAAGACTATACCGAATGTCGTCTTTGTGTTGATTCAGAACCCATTTTGGTGGTGGCAAAACAAGTGACAGTGGGACTGATGGAGCGTGCAAAGGAAACGAAGCC